>NW_006159700.1:2959567-3032082 GCF_000334495.1 Tupaia belangeri chinensis
AAGACAGCAAGCAACCAGGTCTGGGATTCAAACCATGGCCGGCCATGTGGGAGTCCAGTGCCCTTAACCATCATACCACCTGCCAGCCTCCAGTATATTGTTTTTTAATGCATGGCTGAGTAGTTTTGCATTGTACAAATGTAATGTATATATTTTTTACAATTATTGTACATCTCTATAGCACAGAATATACCTTTTCAAAAATGTGTATTATGGGACCAGCAGTTAGCGTAATGGTTATGTCGCTGGACTCCCATGTAGTCGACCGCAGTTTGAGTCCCGGACCCGGTGGCTTAAACTCATGCCAGGCGTGTGTGCGTGAGTGCCCAAGATCCTGAGAGGAGAATGGAGGAGAAGGGATTGTGGCATGGCCATCCCCCTCGGGGCTGATTTCTCACTCTCTGTCTCTGTCTCTCTCTGTCTCTCTGGCGAGCGCATGCGCCCTATAGCAAAAACCTCTCTAAAAAAAAATGTGTATTATCTTACCATCAAATCAAATCAAGGATATTACCGTATACATTTTTCCATCAGGGAGTTGTTTTTTTTTTTTCTTTTTCTTTTTTAAGTTTTTGCTATAGGGTACATGCACAGGTCAGAGAGAAACAGAGAAAGAAAGTGAGAAGTCACCCCCCAGGGAGAATGACCACTCACAATCCCTCTCCTTCATTCTCCTCTCGGGATTTTAGGTATGTACACATATACATCCAGTGTGATTCTCAAGCCACCAGGTCTGGTACTCAACCCATCGTGTTGGCTGTGTGGAATCCAGTGTCTTAACCTTTACACCTCCTCTGACCCCACTCAGAGATATATTTTAAAAAATTCTCCAAAGGGAATTTAGAGCTTCTAAAACAAGCTATTCTGTTGATTTTTAAATAGTTTATCAAAATGTTTTCAAGCACAGTTGAATAGATTTGGTATACCAATATGACATCTAAGAAAATATAGTCTATGTTTGGGACCAGCAGTTGGCATAATGGCTACGTTGCTGGACTCCCATATAGTCAACTGCGGTTTGAGTCCCGGACCCGTTGGCTTGAACTCACGCCAGGTGTGTGTGTGTGTGTGTGTGTGTGTGTGGGTGTGTGTGTGTACGCGCATGCGCGCATGCCCAAGATCCCGAGAGGAGAATGGAGAAGGGATTGCGGCATGGTCATCCCCCCAGGGGGTGATTTCTCACTTTCTGTCTCTCTGTCTCTCTCTGTCTTTGTGGCAAGTACACGCGCCCTATAGCAAAAACCTCTCCAAAAGAAAGAAAGAAAGAAAGAAAATATAGTCTGTATTTTAAAAGTGACTTACAGCCTTTCTGTTGCTGTAATTAATGCATTTGAATGAAATAAGAAATAGAATTTAAAAAGAAAGAATAAAATAGTAAGCACAGTTGCAAACATATATGTTGTTTTTATTGTGCACCTAGAAAGCAGTTGAATTCTGGTGTTTCTGACTTAATAGTAAAGAATCTTGTGTATGCACTAAGATTTCAAGGTCTTAGTACAGAGAGACTGAGATAGCATAATTTTGCCATGTATTTCTGCTTTTCCTTGGAATTATGGTTTTTCTGTAACATGAAATTAAGTCACATAACAAATTGAAAGGTGATAGGGATGATATTAGAACAGATAAACCTTTATTTGTAATCTTTCTTTTCTTTTTTTTTTAATTGCCAGAGGGCACGTATGTTCTCGGGGCAGGGGGGAATAGAGAGAGAGAGAGGGGAAGCGAGAAAGAGAGCGAAAGCACCTTCCCCTCATTGGGGCATGGTCGTGCTACATTTTCCCTCTCCCGTTTCTCCATTCTATCGGATGTGGGGCATGCATGCACGTGTACCTGGCATATTTTTCAAGCTTCCAGGGCAGTGATTCAAACTGCGTTTGTCCATGTGGGATCCAGCTCCTTATGCACAGCACCTAAATACTCCACTCTGGGGCCGGCCCTATAATCTTCAATTTCAAGATCAATTGTTTGCTATAATCTATGAGAGGACTTTAGAAAACTCCACTTCCTCAGCTTGCCAGAATCTTGGACACGTGTGCACAGCCTGGAGCATTTCAGGCCAACCAGGACAGAGATTCAACTTGAGGTCAATACATGGCTTCCAGTTCTATTGTTGGGCATGCTACCAACTGTGCCACAGAGGTTGAGCTGAAGGCAGAATTAAAAAAAAAAAAAGCTTTGGGGATGGGCCAGCAGATGGCTTAGTGGTTATGTCACTGGACTCCCACAGGTCAACCAGCATTTGAGTCTTGGACTGGTGGCTTGAAACTTATGCTAGGTGTATGTGCGTGCGTTCCCAAGATACCAAGAGGAGACTGGAGAAGGGATTATGGCATGACCATCACCCTGGGGAGGATTTCTCATTTTCCCTTTCACTTTCTCTGTCTCTCTTTAGTGAGTGTGTATGCCCTAAGGCAAAAACCTCAAAAAAAAAAAAAAGCTTTGAATTATTTTCTTTTGAAAAAGTAACTACAGTTATGAAAATAAATTAATATCTTATTATTATCTTATATTTTAAAAATTAAGTTATATGATGACTATGTCATAATTATTCATGTTAGAATGAATAAAGAATGAATTGGGTTTGTTTTCTGTAGGCACAGGGAAAAAAGCTTGAGAATATATAAGTGCCTAGTTTGACATCTTTCACTTCACATTTGGTTTTCCTGAAATCATAAAAAAGGGCCAATGTTGTAGAAATATTTGAGAACGCCATCCTTGATCAATTTTCCCAAAGTTCACTGTGAATATTTTGATACTCAAATCATTCTGTCTTGAAGCTTTGTTGAATTTCTCTTTAGTCAAAAGCTTTTTTCTCTAATCTAAGGAGCATCATTTTGTAGCTTTGCAACATTAGTAATACCACTTTGCAATTGATGTAATTTTATTTACATAAATACACGTGTTTCCAACATCCCACAATTAGCCAGAGATTAACGTTCTCTAATGAAATTTCTGATGGAGAAGCCAGTATTGATGGCAGCAAGAAAGGAGAGAGTGTATTCAAATTCTGTAGTGGTTAAGTTATTACTGGGTGATTGTGCAGTATGAGGGTTTTTTAAATTTACTTATTTATTTTCTTAAGGATTTTGCATAGAACCCATGCTCTCACCAGAGAGAGACTGAGAGAGGCAGTGAGTGGGGAGGTGAGAAATCACCCCCCTGTGGGAATGGCCACATTGCAGTCCCTTCTCCATTTTCCTCTCAGGATTTTGAGCACACATGCACATGCACTGGCATGATTTTCAAGCAGCCGGGTCCAGGTATCAAACTGTGGTTGACCCTGTAGGAGTCCAACACCTTAACCACTGTGCTACCTGCTGCCCCCAAGATCTTTTTTTTTTTTTTTTTTTTATTCTCTACCCAACACAATTTGAGACCTCAGAAAATAAATGGCAAAATTAAATGTGATTTATTATTTTATTTTTCTGTCAACATGAAGAAGTAACATTTCGGCAAGAAGTCAAATGACATAGAAGATTACAAAGGGAAAAAATTACTTACCCTATTTTCCCTCACTATCTGGATATTTAAAACAGTATTTACTTATTTTCAAGATAGGAGCACTGACAATAGACAGCAACAAAACAAACCAAAAGCAAGTAGTTACAGAGATTTTAAAAAGATAACATTTGTTACTTCAAACAAATTTTTAAATGTTAAAGTAAATAAATACAAGTTCTTGGTAAAAGTTAAAATGTCTGGTTAACAAAAAAGAATAAAAATAAAAAGATATAAATTTAGATATGAGAAAGGGTATATAAACAGATGTAAAAAAATTAAGAAGGGCGGCCAGCAGGTAGCCTGGTGGTTAAGGTGGTAGACTTCCACATGGCTAACTGCAGTTTGAGTCCCGTACCTGGTGGCTTGCCCTCTCCCTCTCTCTCTCCCTCTAGTCTCTCTCTGGTGAGCACACATGCCCTGTAGCAAATTAAAATAATAATAATAAATAAAATAAAATAAAATAAAAAATTAAAAAATTAAAAAGGAGTCCTGGGGCCAGCAGGTGGTGTGGTGGTTAAGGTGTTGGACTCCCGCGTGGCTAACTGCATTTCAAACATTGAAAATTATGCTGGCGCATGAGCATGTGTGCCCCCAATCCTGAGAGAAGCATGGAGAAGAAGGGATCGTGACTGGCCATCCCCGCTAGGAGGTGATTTCTCACTTTTCCTCTCTCTCTTTCTCTCCAGTGAGTGCAAGCACCCTATGGCAAACCCTACCCTCCACCCCTCAAAAAATAAAACAAAATAAACCTGTTTGAGAGAATATTATGCATAATTCAGTGGGAATAAATCTGAAAATCTGTAGAAAACAATTTCTGGCAAAATACAAATGAACAAAAGTGACCGAAGGAAAGTAAACAGCAAACAAAACCTGATAAATATTGGGTCATCAGGAAAGTTATAATGTATTTTCTGTGTTTTTCTATGCAAAAATGCATCATGACTCTTCCAATAACCCAATATAAAAGAAGTAGAAAAGATGGTTGGAGAGATACTATTTTAAAAGGCACCAGCCTGAATGATTTTTTACTACTGACTTCTTTCTAACCTGCAAAGAATGGACAGTTTCTATATTTTAACTAGTATGATTTATAGAAAATTATGAAATATTCCAGCTTGTGAAACTAGTATGGTTTAAATACCAAAATCTGATTAAAAATAATAATATAGACCCAAATATTTAACTAAAATATTGAATCCATCACCCTACTGGAAGAAGACTATGACATATTAGAATTTATTCTAAGATTACAGGGTGGGTTTTCTTGTTGGTAATCTATTAATCAATGACAAACGGATAAAGCCAGGGTGTTAACAGGAAAAGAGTACTAAGCAACAGTGCCCACAGGTTTAAAGCAAGTAATTAAAGTCATTCTGTTAAGGCACATGCAACCAAAAATTACTCCAGATAAAATACAATTACTGTAAATTCACCAAGGATATTTGTAAGAGTTGTATATAGTAAAAGACTAAAATTCATTGGACCAGCAGATGGTGTAGTGATTAAGACACTGGATTCCTACATGACCCATCCCAGTTCTAGTCCAGGACCCGGCAGCTTGAAAATCATGCCAGCATGTGTGCGCATGTGTGCATGTGTGTACATGCCCAAAATCCTGAGAGGAGAGCAGAGGGGAAGGGATTGTATGTGGCCATCCGCTCTGGAGGTGATTTCTCACTTTCCTTCTCACCACCTTTCTGCCTCTCTCCAGTTGAGAGCATGTGCCCTATGGCAAAACCCTAACAAAAACAAAAACAAAAACAAAAACTAAAATTCTCTATTTAGTGACAAATGAATGCTTATAAACTACATGATCATATATTCATATCAACAGATGTCAAAATTTGATCCCTTAGGTCAGCCGGTGGTGTGGTAGGTAAGGTGCTAAATTCCCACATGGACAACTGTGGTTCAAGTCCTGGACCTGGCAACATGCTTTTTCTCTCTCTCTGGTGAGCACATGTGCACTGTAGCATATTAAAATAATAATAATAATAAATAAATAAAACGAACTAAATAATTCTTTTAAAAATATGATCCCTTTGGGGAAGAATATAATAGTATATTTCAGATAGTACACTTCAATTTGGTGATTTAACTAAATTAGAATGAGAAGAAATAAGTCTGGGAACTAGCAGTTAACGTAATGGCTATGTCGCTGGACTCCCACGTAGTCGACCTCGGTTCGTGTCCCGGACTGGTGGCTTAAAACTCACGCCGGGTGCGTGTGTGTGCGTGCCCAAGATCCCGAGAGGAGAATGGAGGAGAAGGGATTGCGGCATGACCATCCTCCCTGGGGGGTGATTTCTCGCTTTCTGTCTCTATGTCTCTCTCTGTCTGTTTGTCAAGCACACGTGCCCTATAGCAAAAACCTCTCCAAAATTAAAAAAAAGAAGAAATAAGTCTTATTTTGGGAAAAAAAATTGACAATGGTTTTAAGGTATATGTGTATGCACTTATATTTAAACATTACTTATTTCTTCCTTGAGTGAGAGAAAGAGAAAGAGAAAAACAACTAACCAGGGTCCTAACTGTGATCCACGTGTATATTTTTTTTTTAGGTTTTTTGCAATAGGGCATGTGCATTCACTGGAGAGAGACAGATAGAAATAGAGAGAGGAAAAATGATAAATAACTCCCTAGGGGCATGGCTACACCACAACTCCTTCTCCTCCATTCTCCTCTCAGAATTTTGGGCACACACGTACATGTGCCCAGTGTGTTTCAACCACTGTGTATGGGACTTGAACCGTGGTCACCCATGTGAGAATCCAGCACCTTAACCACCACACCACCTGCTCCCCCCCAGCATATTTTTTAATGTCAAATTAGTAAGTTTAAAAAATTAACCTATTAACCTAAAATTCCACAATAGCTTTTTTACATTGACCAAATATTCAATTTAGAGTTTTAAAATTTATAAACAAGAAAATCCCATATGGATATAGCCATATTAAGTTATGAATATGAGAAAAAGAGTTACAAAAGTATTTGTTTCATCTAGAACTAAAAAAAAAAATTCCTAAGACTTTAAAGTGATAAAATTTAAGCCCTTCAATTACTACTGCCTAACAAAATACCTGATTCCTATGAAGTATTCACATATTTGTTGAATTAGACTGAAATCAGTTTGGTAGTCTTTGAAAATCATGTCACACTTGTTTTCTCCCTTTCATACAAGGTTCTTTCTGTGTTGTAGTCCTCCTGTGTCAGCCTTGTACACAGCTAGGATCATAGGTGCACTTTACTGAGTCTAATTTTCTACTTCACTTTTCGAACTCTTTTATAATAAAAGCTTAGTGAGCAAATAAATGGGCCTAGACCTTGGTCCATCTGTGTTCTAATAAGCAATGTGACCTTAGACAAATCATTAAGTCTTTGGCATTATTGATCAATGACAAGTACATGCTAGGCATATTATAGAATATGTCATCCACTTTATTTTACAGGAAAATGCTTTCCTTTACCTGTCAGTGTTGCTTGATCTTAGGAACATACATTAGGAAGGCCTCAAGTGTTAGCAAACTAACCAGAACCTATTGTGAGGTAAGCACGAGTATTCTGGAACAGTGGAAATAAAGCATGAGTAAAAAATGTGAGCCACATATTTAATACTAAATTTTCTAGAAGTCACAGTCAAAAAGTAAACAGAAACAGGTAAAACAAATTTTAATAACTATTTTATTTAACCTTATATCTCCCAAACATTACCATTTCACCATGTGATTAATATAAAATTTTGCTATAGGGCGTGTGCACTCGTAGGAGAGACAGAGAGACAGACAGTGAGAAATCCTCCCCCTGGTGGGATGGCCACACTGCATTCTCTTCCATTCTCCTCTTGGAATTTTGCTCACACATGCACACCCACCTGGAATGTTTTAAGCTGCCAGGTCCGGTTCTTGAAACTCTGTCACCTAAGTGAGAGTCTAGTGATGTAACCATTATGCGATCTGCTGATCCCAATATAAAAAGTATTAAGGAGCTATTTTACATTAAAAAAAATAATGTCTTCAAAATTCACTGGGTATTTTACATTTAAAGCACGTCTCAATTCAGACCCACTGTATTTCAAGGGCTAAGTTGCCACATGTAGCAATGGCTCACAGTCCTCATCAGTATGGTTCTAGCCTGCTGGTTTAATAAAATAGTGCAAAATGGGACCAGCAGTTGGTGTAGTGGCTATGTTGCTGGACTCCCATGTAGTCGACTGAGGTTCGAGTCCTGGACTCAGTGGCTTAAACTCAGGCAGGGCTCATGTGCGTGCATGCCCAAGACCCCAAGAGGAGAATGGAGGAGAAGGAATTGCAGTGTGGCCATCCCCCATGGGGGATGATTTCTTGCTTTCTGTCTCTTTTTCTTTCTGGTGAGTGCACATGCCTTATAGCAAAAAACCTCAAAAAAGAAAAAAAAAAGATAGAAAAAAATAAATAAAATATAATAGTGCAAAAAGAGTATCTGCCATTATTACATGAAACTTAACACAATGGCCAAATAAACTTCGGATGAGTCCCAAGCACATCAATGGAACAGAAGTTTCCCCTTCTTGATTCGTAAAATGTGTGACCTGTTTAAGATGGTCTATGAGGGCTCTTCCGTTTCTGATATTAATGCTGTGATTCTGTCGAAGTGCTTTGTGTAGAAGAAACACTTAACATTGTCGTAGATGGTATCGGATTTTATATGTATGCCCTGTCTCATTCCATGAAAACTTCGAGGCAGAAACTATTTGTGAAAAGAAGGAAAATTGAGAGAAAAAAGAAAAAGAAGAGAGAGGATAAAAGGAATGAAGACAGTGAGGGAAGAGTGGAGAGAGAAGTAACAGAAGAAAGCAAAAGGAAGGGAGGAAGGAAAAAGAATAATTGGAGAAGGGTCAAATCTCAGAAACATCAATCTTCATTAGACTACTTTGTAGTTATTTATGGTATCAAGTGAACTTTCAAACAGAAGGCTTAGCTACTGAGTGCAGTGCTCTTTTGAGCTACAAAGTACATTTTAAAAACAGACCATGATCTGAGAACCCCTTAGACTGTGGACTTATTTACATGTGGCATAGACCTAACAGACCTTGGGCTTTGTGACCACAGCCCTGTAAACTATAAAGTTCACATCACCACGAGAATGACCAAGCACAGTATCTACCATTTGCTCCCTGGCTTTCCTTGTCTCATGATATTTAAAAGTATGTGATAGAAACCAGCAGGTGACATAGTGGTTAAGGTGCTGGGCTCCCACATGGCCAACTATGGTTCGAATCCTGGACCCAGAAGCTTGAAACTCACATCAGGATGTGTGTGTGCATGCCCAAAATCCTGAGAGAAGAATGGAGAAGGAATTGTTGTGTGGCCATCCACCACACCCCCGGGGGGTGGGGAGGTGATCTCTCATGTTCTTTTTCTCTGTCTTTCTGGCAAGTGCATGTGCCTTATAGCAAAAATCTCTTTAAAAAAAGTGTGCAATCTCAATGTAGATATGTTTCACCATGCTAATTTTATTTTTAAGACATAAGCGAACTCTCTTGGTGGCTCAAGATATACTCCCTCTGTTGAAACTCACTTTCTTCATCTAAAAAAAGACTAGCGGGCTAGTCTTTTTTTAGATGAATTTCTAGTTTTGAGTTGAATTGGGATATAAACCTCTAGAGGGTAGAAGAAAGAAGGGACATACCTACTAGGATCAATAATAGGTATTTTCAGTGTAGTTTTCATGTCAGTTGAATGAAACTTCTAACCTTCTCATGCATGTTGTATTTGTTGGGCTGTGAGCCACTTGAGCACAGTAAATGTACAGTACCAGCACTTTCCATAGTCCCTGGTACATAGAAGATTTCATCCACCTCTGTTGACTTCTGTTACTATCCACATGCTGATAGTTTAATCTGAGCCTCTCTTTTGAGCCTGAAACCTTTTTTACTCCAGACTGCCACTTGGTTGACTCTCAGGTGTTTCTCACTCAGTATGTCCCAGAATGAATTTGCTCCTTTTTCAGTTTCTTGATCTCAGTAAATGACATGAGCATCCACCCAGTTACTCAAGTATGAAACCTTGACTCACTCGGTTCCCTCTCTTGCACTGTCTATCATGAGGCTCTTCTGAGCTTTCTCAGATGGATATCAGGAATCTATTCCTTTCTCCATCCTGCTTCCTTCACTTTAATCTGTCCTATTTTCCCTGCAAAAACCTGTTTTTCCTATACCCACTGAAGCATTGCTGCACTCCAAGCCTGGTGGTGAGGTTTAAATATATGAATCAGATCTCTTCAGCCCCCACGTACAGTATTATTTAACTTTATTTATTTATTTATTTATTTGACCAGAGAGGGACAGAGTGAGAGGGGTGGGAGGAGTGAGAAAACAAGCTGCCAGGTCTGGGACTTGAACGGTGGTTGGCCATGTGGGAGTCCAGCACTTTTAACTGCAGCGCCACCTGCCGGCCTCGACCTCTGTAAATTTTAAAAGAATTTATTATAGGGGCCAGCAGGTAGCATGGTGGTTAAGGTGCTGGATCCCATGTGGATGATTCTAGGGTTCAAATACCAAACAAAGCGACTTGAAAATTGTGGTAGGTGTGTGTATGCGCATGCCCAAAATTCTAAGAGGATAATAGAGAACAGATTGAAGCATGGCCATCCTCCACCCCAGAGGGTGATTTCTCACTTGCCCTTTCTCTCTGTCTCTCTCTGGTGAGCATGCCACCCCCTCCCGCCCCCCCACATAGCAAAATACTGAAGAAAGAAAAAAAGACCTTATTATAATCCTGAATATATTCACATGGTAGTAAGAACTCATAAAAATAATTTAGAATTGTTCAACTTCTTTAATACACAAACATCAAATACCTAACAAAGATGCTATTAAATAACAAGGAATAGGGCCAGACTGTGGTCTGATAGTTAAGGAGGCTGGATTCCATATCTCTGACCATGCGGTTTGAGCCTTAGACTCATTCACTTAGAAAACACATTGGGCAAATGTGTACATGCCCCAAAATCCCAAAGAGAGTGTTAAATGGAGTAGAAGGGATTGTGGCATGACCATGCCCCATGGTGAGGGGTGTTTTCTTGTTTTCCCTCTCTCCCTCTCTGTCTTTTTCTGGAGAGCACACACAACCTCGGGCAGATAAAAATGACGAATAAAAAGAGTATATGTATTTTGACATGTGGCATGAAGTGAATGTCTAAAGTTGACAAAAGAATTTAAAAAATTGGTAGAGTTACATATCAAACCATTATTTCAGAGCTGGAAGGCATCTTAAAAATCACCAGTTTGACCTCAGTACACAACAGAACGACTTGGATCAATTAAATTAGGATCCCTGTGGTTGATATATCCAAACGTTCTTGATGCGATTTTTGTGGGTATCCATAAAACAGAACTAGTGATCTGGTCCAACTTACCCTTTTGCTATATAGAAGAAGTTGAAGTACAGAGTTCCTGAGTGATCAAAGTAACACAGCAAGTTTCTATATTAGTGTCCATTAGTAGAACATTCTTCCTTATATTAACTGGAAAAATGAAAAGTGATAAGGAGGAATGCTGCTAAGTACCTGGAATCAAATATTTCTTTTCCAGGAAGCCTGATTTCTGATTGGCAGTTGAGCTGGATTAGTTTGGTAAATATTACCAAGTCACTTGGATCCGTGTTTCCTCAACTCATCTGAGCATAAGAATCATGTGGAAGCTTTCTAATTCCCAGGCCCTTCTCCAGGATACTCTGATGCAATAGGTCTGGAGCAGGGTCCAGGAACTGTGGTGTTTAATAAGCACCTTAGTGATCTTATCCTCATTACATTTGAGAATCATTGGCCTAGATGATGTCATGATTTCCACTTCCAGAGACTCTAGTAAAGAGGCCATAAAGATCAACTTTAGCATGGTGATTTGGGTTTACTCCCACAGAGGAAGGTCAGTGTTAAAGACTATAAGGCCGAAGTAAGTCAAGGCATGCTGATAAGAAAAGGAGACTAGGCGTCTTGAAAGCTAAGGGCCAACCAGAACCCCAGGCTGGGAATGAGCTGGCAAAAAGCTGATGATGTCTCCAAGTAGCAGTCAATGTGAGATGACCTCATACTGGGCGGGGTCCCAGACAAAAAGATAAGACTAGAGGCACACATTTCTCTGAAGCATTCCCTCTATGCCTATAGCAGCAAAAGGATTCTGTGAAATCTACTTGTAAGGAATCATAGAGGATCTTATCAGAGGTCAGCCCGAAGTGTGAGATGTGGTATGAGCATGCGACAGAAGGATTGGGGTGTCAGAAGGTCATGATGCGTTTTTCATTAAAAAAAAAAAAAAGAAAAAATATGTCATGACTTTTCCAACAACCCAATATAATCCATCAGATATGAACTCCATCAAATACCAGAGAGTTCGAATGAAGATACTAGGTGGTATGAGACAGACTGTCAGGGCTGTGGACACTGAAGATAGAAAGGTGGTGAGGAGAGACTTAACTGAACTGGGCCTAACAGAGTGCCCAGGATTTTGATAAAAAGGCACAGAAAAGGGGACAGTGACAAGTAAGAAAGAAGGAATCCAGTTAAGCAGAATTCCTCAGCCAATCTATGGGAAAGTGAGGAGTTGGGCAGGGGGAGGAGTGATGGCATGACAAATAGTGAGAGAGAGCATTGGCCTGTTCATTAATGAAATTTAAACTTGATGTCTCAGAAAGTAAAGATTTATTAGTGCTTTTCCATTGGGACAGTAGCTTGGTGAATTTAATTACTACAGAAGATCTGGCAGCAGAGTGCTGGAGAATGGAGTGTCCTAAAAGTACTTTCAGCATAATGCCATTTTTGCTTATTTACCCACTCCAGTTTGGATTGGTCAAAACTCCGTTCCTGGGACCAGCACAGGGCGTAATGGTTATGTCACTGGACTCCCACGTAGTTAACTGTGGATTGAGTTTTGGACCTGGTGGCTTGAAATTCACATCAGGTGTGTGTGTGTGTGTGTGTGTGTGTGTGTGTGTGTGTGTGTGTGCGCGCGTGCGCCTAATATCTTGAGAGGAGAATGGAGAAGGGATTGTGGTGTGGCCATCCCCCCCAGGGGCGATTTCTTGCTTTTTCTTTCACTCTTATCTCACCGGCAAGCACATGTGCCCTATAGAAAAAATCTCTCTAAAAACAAACAGAAAACCCTGTTGCTGTGCATAGACATACCATGGCTTGCTTGAGGGTTCTGGAAATAAGATGAGGATTCCTGAGAATATCTCAAAACTCTGTAAAGGTGTGATTTGCTTTCATTATTACCCTCCTAAAGTCTTCATGTGACCTCTGCCCACAGGTATTGCCTGTGAGTGAGAAGCCATGGTAAAGGCGTGAAGACAAACAGCACTTACACTATAGAGAGTATAACATACACCTGAGCAGATTGGGTTACCTTGGAAAGGAGGGAAACATCTCTGAGTTGCCATTTCCTTATCTGTAAAATAGAGACAATACCATTGGCATATTTGTCAGATCATTTGGAGGAATTGATAAAGTAGTGTTTAAAGGGCTCTGTTTGGTGCAGTGGTTCTCAACCAGGGGTGATTTTACTCCAAGGTCATGGTTGTCATGATTGAGAAGATGCTGCTGGCTTCTGGGTGGAGGGAGGAATGTACTACACAATGCCTTACAATGCACAGGCCAGCGTCCAGAATGAATAATTATTTGGCCCTAAATGTCAATCATGCTAAAGTTGGGAAACTCTGATTTACTGCCTGATACAGAGTAGGGACTCAAAGATAGCTTTGATTTTTTTTTTTAATACTGAGTTTATTTCAGTATATTTTCTGTATATTTTTGTCTCCCCACCATTTCCATGTCTGACCACCACTACTACTGTGTCCTATCATAACATTCCATACATACTTAAAACCAAGCAAAGGGTGGAGTTCCATCTTTAAAAACTAAACAGGCATTTTGGACAACACATTCTTGGCAATAGAACCTGGACAACATTTATCAAACACGGTAGGGAAAGTTCTCACTCTGCATTATGAAAAGGACAGCCAGATATCGATTGTTACAGAAATAAAATAAGACGGAAAATTTTAACAAACTGTTTAAACTATTTTCTTAAAGAGACTTCCTCCACTGCCAGAGATCTTGAATAGCCTCCTGATCAGTCTACAGAAATTAAATAAGACGGAAAATTTTAACAAACTGTTTAAACTATTTTCTTAAAGAGACTTCCTCCACTGCCAGAGATCTTGAATAGCCTCCTGATCAGTCATCCGGAAGCAATTCTTTACGTAATTGATAGACTTGGCTAAAGATAGCTTTGATTTTTGAACACTTGATAGATGTAAGATTATACTAAGTGTGTAGCGTTTATTTTTTACTTTATATTTTTCAAAAGTCTGGTGGAAGATAGATCCTTTCATTAGGCCTACTTTACAAGTGCAGAAGCTGGGGATCTGAAAAGCTATGTACCTCTCCACAGATGAACAACCGATATGCATATTCAAGCAGTCTCACTCTATAGAGATGGTTTCTAACCACCATGCTATGTTGTCAATCTGATGAGTAGTGGCCGTTATTCTTATTAATACTGTTATGTAGAGGGAATATAGACTTCTGAACCCATTTATTCAATCAACAAATTGAGTGTCTATGTGCCAACTCTGTTCTAGATACACAAGACAACAGTGATCCACAATGAACAAGGCTTAAACTAATTGGTGAGTTAAGTTTCTTGTGTCTTTCCCTTTTCTGAATATGGACAAGCCAAACTGTAGACTTGCTGCAGGTATCACACCATTGAAAGACTTCTGGTGTCAGTCCCTTGTGCTCTGTGCACAAGTGACAGGATTCCACATAGCTAACCATGGTTTAAATTCTGGTTCTGGTAGCTTGAAAAACACATCAGGCACCTGCGCATGCATGCCCCAAATCCTAATTGGATGGAGAAATTGAGGATAAAGGCTGTGGTACAACCACACCTCATTGGGGGATGCTCTCTTCCTCTTTCTCTCTCTCTCTCTCTCTCTCTCTCTCTCATGCCCTTGCCCTCTGGCAATTAAGAAAAAAAGAAAGAAAGAAAAGATGTCTGAATGGTAGCCATAACGATGATAGTGGTACTGGGTGGAGCGAGATGTTTATCTCTAGTCTCCTGAGATGCTTGCTCAAATGCTGTTACGGCACAAATTATAAAAACTGCTCATCACTGCTGACTTTCCATCTATGTTGCAATTTCAGTTGTAAGTGCTGAGAGCTTTCATACATAGCAGGGTGGTATTCTGGAACAACTCAACTGGCTAATTGAGAAAAGGAAGTTTTTGGTTTTTCAGTCCTTGTATTTGCTATTAACAAATAGTGCCTATGGATTTTACTATTCCCAGGATCTCCAATCTAGCTTGTTCTAATTATCTGTTAGCAAATGTTGTGACTCTCCCACTTGATTTTTTATATCTGTAATAATACCTAGAATTAGGTATTCACCTATACTTGTATTAATTTATTTGTAGAGAGTTTTTAATGTAAGTAATTAAGAGTAATCTCAAAGCACATAATACTCGCAGTATTGTGGTAGGTGCTTAGGGAGAATGGAGGAGCATTACGAAACTCTAAAAGAACTTCAACTTAGATGAAGAAAGAAAATATAAATGAATGAAGCTACCTGAGAACAATTGCACAACCATGCACTACCATGTACAGAATAAGGGCCACTAGCTCCTTACATGCAAAAGCGATGCTGTAAGAGGAGCCGAACTGTGGCATAGCAGTAAAATGTGACACTATGGAGGCTCACACACAGAGTAGTCCCTGAGGAGGGCACGCTTGTGCTCATGATCTGGGCTGGCTGAGGCTGAGGCTGAGCGTGGATTGCAGTGTCAGGCCTCTATGGCGGTGCTGTCTCTTTGTTTCTATCTCTGTCTGTCTCTCATGAGATAAAAACTAAAAAGAAAAGATACTAAAAGAGAAAATTAATTGGGCGCATAAGAGTTTGGATATATGGAGAGTGGTGCTGTGGTATGGATGAAGCCATGGGTGATAACAGTCTAGAGGAAGGATAGTGCTGTATGGTGCCTAGGGTCTTAAACTCTTGAGCCAGATTGACTGGGAGCAAACGTGGCTCAGTACTTACTAGATGTGTGACCTACAGCAAGTGACTTCCATCCTCTACACTTCGGTTTCCTAATTTGTAATATGGGGATAATCAAAGTAGCTACTCTGTAGGGTGGCTCTGGGGATTAAATGAATTAGTATATCTAAGTGCTTGAAATCCAGGCAGTCTGACTCCAAAACTTGACCAGCTAATATAAACCGCCAAGCTGCAGCAGCCTAGGATTGTCACTGATATTATTATTGTGCTGGCTGTTGTTATATTCATATATAATAACATGAGTGTATCAAGTAGACACTAAAAGGACCATGTGAGGTTGTTATGGAAGTCTGGGCATAATTGATATGAGTCTTCTTCAAGGCGGTGGCATTAAAAGCAAGGATGGGGGCCAGCAGGTGGTGCAGTGGTTAAGGTGCTGGACTCCCATATGGTCAACTATAGTTTGAGTCCTGGACCTGGCAACTTGCTTTCTCATGTTCCTTTTCTCTCTCTCTCTCTCTCTCTCTCTCCTTCTCTCTATCGCTGGTCAAATGAAAAAATAGCAACAATAATGATAATTATAACAACAAATAAAATTAAATAATAATTTTTTAAAATAAAGCAAGGATAAAAGGGAATTAACAGGGCAAAGGGTCACATCCAAAAGACATTGTGTGATACAAATCCAGAGTGTAGTTAGCTACTGAGGCAGAGATGCAGACAGCTAAATGAAAGATAGCAGGATTGTGAGCACAGGTATCAGAGGTTGGGGATGCCATGTAGATAATGTAGAAGCTCCCATTTTATTATGGCAAAATGACAAGCTCATCTTTTGAAATGTTATATTCATATGTCAAAGGGAAAACCTAAGTGAGGCTCAGCAATAGACCATCAAAATGTGGTCAGGAAGAGACTGGAGACAAGAATATGTCACCATATTCTTTTTTTTTTAAGAGGTTTTTGCCATATGGCGTGTGCGCTCGCCAGACAGAGTAAGACAGAGAGAGAGAAAGCGAGAAATCGTCCCCCAGGGGGGTTGGCCACGCCACAATCCCTTCTCCTCCATTCTCCTCTCAGGATCTTGGGCACGCATGCACACACACCTGGCGTGAGTTTAAGCCACCGGGTCCAGGATGCAAACCACAGTCGACTACATGGGAGTCCAGCGACATAGCCATTACACACTAACTGCTGGTCCCTATGTCACCGTATTCTTTTTTTTCTTTCTTTTTTTGGAGAGTATTTTTTGCTATAGGGTATGTGCGTTCACCAGAAAGACAGAGAGAGACAGAGAGACAGAAAGCGAGAAATCATCCCACAGAGGGGATGGCCATGCCACAATCCCTTCTCCATTCTCCTCTCGGGATCTTGGGCATGCATGCACATGTGCCCGGTGTGAGTTTAAGCCACTGGGTCTGGGACTCGAACCGTGGTCGACTATGTGGGAGTCCAGCGACATAGCCATTACGCTAACTGCTGGTCCCCCTATGTCACCATATTCTTGACATATAGTCTGGGATCTGGATGATAAGTTAAATTTCTGATTCTGCTTCAGTATATTTTCTAATTTTGAAATTTCCCTAGTCTTGGGGCCAGTAGGTAGCGTGGTGGTTAAAGTGCTGGATTCCCACATGGCTAACCATGGTTTGTGTCTTGGACCCTGCAGCTTGAGAGCCACGCTGGGCATCTGTGCATGCATACCCAAAATCTCAAGAGGAGAAGGGACAGGAAAGGATTGTGGCATGGCCATCCCCTCTGAGGGTGGCTTTCCTCTCTCTGTCTCTCTCTGGCAGGTGCCTCTCTGGCAAGCCCATGCACCCTAGGCAAAACAAACAAACAAAACAAAAACAAAACTACCCTAATCTTATATGCATTGTATGCATTGCTAAAATGTTACAAAGGTTGGTAATCATGTTGCAAAGTAGCCAAGGCATTCCAAAAGTCAGCATCCATTTTATCAGCAGTAATACTTTAATTAATGCATATAAATAATCATCCATTTCTGAGATTGAGTATGGCATTTATTATCATCTAATTGTCTTAGCAGAGTTCAAATTGTTACTGATCAAATGAGGAACACCGAAAACCAGCCCTTCCCTTTTCTTGAGACTGACATTTCCCTTAGTTCAGAGTACAAGGTTTTATCATTCTTTTAGAAGTTGTGCATTCCTTGTAGTTAACTAGTGAAACAGTCATAGCTACGTGAGAGCCATCATAACTTTCAGTATCATTCCAGTAACTGTAAAAAAATTACAGTTTTTTGAGATAAAAGTATGAGGTCAGAGTTTTTTAACCACAGCACTGTTGACATTGGAGGGCAGATAGTTCTTTGTGGTGGGGATGGTGTTGTGGGGGTGGCTGTTCTGTTCTCTGCATGGTGTTAGCATTCCTAGCCACTACTCACTAGATGCCAGTAGCAGCCCCATTCTCCAAGTTGTAATGACCAATTATGACTCCAGACCTTGCTAAGTGTCTACCACCTAGGATTGCAGAGATCCTTGCTTCTCAGATAAATGATGTTACTGGTTTAGATTTGTACACTTTCACCACCTGAGTCACCTTACTTAACACACAGAACCAGAGAGGAAAAAGGACACTGGAGACTTGTTTTCTTGTCTTCCTACCGGCAGTATTTCACTGAATATTCTTAAGGAAGCATGTAAAAACTATTCAGTATTAATTAAACTAAGATTCATTAAGTAAGTATTGTGTGACTGGCACTGTTGCTATCTACTAAGGGTACAAAAATGAGTAAAATGGTCTCTACCTTCAAAGAACTCTCAGTCGAATGGAGAAGCAGGCCAAGGAAACATTTACCCTACAATGTGATGAACACTATAGTCAAGGAATGGAAATCTGAGGTGCATAGAAAAGAGTAACTCTACCTGAGGAAACCAGGGAAAGTTTTTCAGGGTAAAAAAAAGTTGGAACCGATGCTTAAAATGAGTAAGAATTTACCATGCGCAGAGAACAAGGACTCCAGGCAAAAGGAACAAGGACTCCTCTGCAGAGGACTCGAGGCATGGTTTCTAGGGTGCGATTACATGACTGCCCGAGTAGAATAGGAGGTGTGGAGTGGTGGTTGGAGAGAAGGCTGGTAGAGTGGGCAGTGTCCTGCTGCTGTAGGCCTTGACTTTCTGGCTGAGGCTTCTGAGCATTTTTTCCCCATAGGCCATGGGAAGCCTTTTTTTTTTTTTTTTTTGGAGAGATTTTCACTATAGGGCGCGTGCGCTCGTCAGACAGAGAGAGACATTAGAGACAGAAAGCGAGAAATCACCCCCCAGGGGGGATGGTCACACCGCAGTCCCTTCTCCTCCATTCTCCTCTCGGGATCTTGGGCATGCACGCACATGCGCCCGGCGTGAGTTTTAAGCCACCGGGTCCGGGACGCGAACCGCGGTCAACTACGTGGGAGTCCAGCGACATAGCCATTACGCTAACTGCTGGTTCCCAAGCCCTTGAAAGATTTTAAGGAGGAGCACTGGTTCAGAAATAATCTAGACAGTTGTAGTTTTACTCAATGGTGATCTGAAACTGACTTTGGATAGTGACACATTTATTTTGTAGTTGCGCTTACTGTCAACTATTGGGGCACATATATATTCAGTTATATATTTATATATAGTAATTATTATATATAATCAAGGAGCCTGCAATTTACTAGAGAAAAAAGCCTAGTATGTTACAGAATTCTGTGCATAGTGAGGGGGCATCAGACGAAGGAAGGGATGACTCATTTTGTCTGAGCGAGTCAAAGGGTTCAGGAAGGCTTCAGAGGATTTCGGTGGCATTTGCTAGTTGGACAAAGGCTGGATGAGGTCACCTTCATGGTCTCTGGGGACAGAAAGTTTACTCTTACCTAGGAAGATTTACTCTTTGTGCTCCCCTCTCCCCATAAAACAAGTATCACTTTGAGGCCAGCAGGTGGCATAGTGGTTAAGATGCTGGACTCCCACGTGGCTGACTGCAGTTCAAGTCCCAGATCTGGTGGCTTGAAATTCATCTCTCACTCTGTCTCTCCTTCCTTCCTCTGTAATATTGTAATGGAATGTTTAAGTTAGAGATTCGAGCACTGGAAATTGATCCTTGCTATAAAAGAGGATGAGTTAAAACCAAATTGACTTGACTGTGTGTTGCTTTAAATTGAGAGAATATGCATATTTTGTATTGTAGGTGAAGGTGTTAATATCGATTCAGGCAGCTGTGGAGGGTGTCTCATGGTCCCTGGGATAATCCAATGGGGCTGTGTGGTAGCAAGTATGTGTTTGCAGGAGTGAATGAGAAGGGCTTGGATATAGAGAGACCGCTGAAACACCTGCTGTAGTAACTGCTAAGCTCAGATGGTGAAGGACCATGCTTCCCTTCTACGAACATTGGAAGTATTTTTGGGCCAGCAGGTGGTACAGTGGTTAAAGGCTCTGTATTCCCACATAGCTGATCACGGTTCAAGTCCTGGACCCGGCAGCTTGCTTTCTCACTTTTCTCTTCTCTCTCTGTCTCTGATCAAATTTAAAAAATAATAATAACAAATGGAAATAAATAAATAAATAATTCTAAAAAAAAAAAAAGAACATTGGAAGCATTTTTAACAGTTCAAGAAGACTAATAGCTAATGTGTGTTCTTTTCATTTTGAAGCTGGTATTCTATCCCAGTCTTTTTACTATTTCCCAGTATTTCTGTTAAAAGGGTAATCCTATTCATGAAAACCAAATATCAGAATTTTCTTTCTCTTCCTTCATTCTTACCTCCCTTTCTCCCTTCTCTCTCTCTGTCTTTCTGTCTCTCCCTCTCCTTCTTCCCTTTTTTTTTTTTTTCTTTTTGGCTAAGATCTGTGCTGAGAGCAAAGATAACATTTTGTTTTCTACTTGGCGTCTAGGGAAAAGTGTAAAGTCAAATAAAAAGTTCCTTCCTTCCTTCCTCTCTCCCTGTTCTCTCTTTCTTCCTTTCCTCTTAAAGATCAGCAAACTTGTCAAATGTTTTACATCATGAGAACTAGTCAGATCACTGCCTGTTGTCACAGAATAAGAATGTGTTTTGGAATGCTGTTTTATTCAGTTTATTTTCGCTGTCTTTTTTCTATTTCCATCTCTTCCGTCCTGTCCTGCCCCTGCCCTGATGCCGTTTAGCAGCTTGTGTTCCATGTTAGCATTTTGATTCCTTTTCAAGTTCTAGTGTAAAAAAACAAACAAATAATAGGAGTGACATGTACGAAAATTGAGCTCTCCCCTGAGACAGACTCACATGACCACATGTTTGTTTTTATAGTTCTCCAGATTTCTGTTGCAGAAGTAGTCTGTGTTACTGCCAAGCCAGGAGGCGTGTTCTGGCTCAGTGTCAAAGACCACTATTAATCCAGTGTTGCAAGATCTCGTCAGAGGTCCTTGACTTTCTCATTCTTGCTCTCCTAACAAAGAAGAAATAAACTTTTAAAAAAGGGACTACCAACTTCTTTTCAAAGTTTATTTATTCCTTCCATGAGAAGGGAAGTAAAGACAGAGAGAGAGCATCCCCAACAAGGTCTCGCTACTGCGATCTCCCATCAGCTTCAGCCATTTCCTGATCATGGGAGGGGGTTGTGCATGGTGTACTCAGGGAGGTCTCTAGGTATGAACCTGGAACCTTCCCACTGCATGGTGTACTCAGGGAGGTCACTAGATACAAACCTGGAACCTTCCCACGTGGGTCAGCCTTGCGGAGCATTGTGTTTCACTGCTGCACCATGGTCCAACCTCCAACAACCAATTTAATATTTTTCTCTTTCATCTTTATTTTAGGTATAGCCAGAGATTTTTTTTTCACTGTTTAAATACTATTTGCTTGCATTTCTGAATTTTGTATCTAAAGTGGAAACACTTGTCTGTTTATATATTACATTTAATTACATATATCTTTACAGTGTGGGATATTTCTTTATCCAGATTGATTACCATGCATATCAATCAAGACGAAGACATTACTATACATGTCATTATGAGCAAATAGCTTTTCATTTTTTTGACAATTAAATGTATGTTTTCTTTCCATTCCCCTCCCTCCCTTCCTTACTCACCCCCGAATTACCCCTATCTTTACTTTCTCTAGTATCTATCATTGCCCTCTCTGCTACTATACCTTCCACCTTTGTTTCTGCCATAGAGTGCAGATAATTGGTAAATATCGAGTGGGGACATACCAAGTCTGTTTTTCATACTCTGACTTGCTTCGCTTAGCATTAAGTCTTCCATATTTGTCCACTTTGTATCAGATGTCAGGGTTTCATTGTTTTTATTATAGCTTTGGAGAAATATAATTCACATACATAAAATTAATTCTTTAAAGTATACAGTTTAGAGCCAGTCTATGGTGTGGGGGTTCAGGTGGTTAGATTCCATATGGCTGACTGTGTGGTATAAGTCCTGGACCCAACATCTTAGAAACATACCTGGAGCATGTGCACGTGTGCCCAAACTTCCAGAAGGAGGGAGAAATGGAGGAGAAGGGATTATAGTGTGACCATTCCCCATGGGGGGTTACTTACTCACTTTCCTTCTTTCTCTTCCTCTGTCTTTCTCATTCTCTCTGTCGCTCTCTGGTGAGCTCACATACCCTCTGGCATTTTTTTTCTAAAGTACAATTTACTATTTTTAGTATATTCAAAGTTGTATAAAAGTCCCTCAACTCGGTTTTAGAATATTTCCATCACCTTAATGCAAAAGCCCATACCCATTAGCAGTCATTCTTGTTTCCACGCAGGCCCCCCATCTTAGGTAACCAGAGATCTACATGTGTCTCTATGGATTTGCCTGTTCTGGACATACCATAGAAATGAAATCACATAATATGTGAGCTTTTGTGACTGATCTGTTTCACTTATGTTTTCAATATTTAGCCATGACTATCTGTCCTCTACTTCTTATTGACAACTAATGGTCTCTTGTGTGGGTGTACCATATTTTACTTATCCATTCATAAGTTGATGAATATTTGATTATTTTCACTGTTTGGCTATTCTGAATAATGCTGCTATGAGGATTATTATGACAATGGCAGGTAAAATGTTAAACTGTAAGTTTTCTATTCGGAGCATCATTCAGATGCTTCTATTTTCTTTCATCACAAGTAAAAGAATATAAAAGTTATACCATTCGAACACCAGCTTTCTAAAATGTGTGCACCAGAGCCGCTCTATACCCAGGCTGCCAGCCCGTTCGTGCGATCGATTGGCCTTCTGTTAGGTATGGGGTAAGATATAGTGTGTGACTCTAGGAAGCTTCATTCCCATTGTGTTCTATATCAGTGTCATCTGTACAATGTGAACAGTGACCCCAGGAATTGAGCAACATTGTGAGTGTGAGGTGTACACACAAAGTTAATTTCACAATTTTCTTTTCAAAGAGAAATAGCTCCTCATCTCTTCCACCAATATTTAGCAAATGAATTTTGTCCTCCTGCTTTCTCATGAGGAATGGCCGCTGGTCAGGAGAAACACAGTTCTAGAGGCAGAGTGAGATTGGGGGATCCCTTCTTACTAGCCTCCTGTGTTTTAAAACCCCTTCTGGTTGCTTTACTTCATATCCAGTGTCTCTCTAGAGATGAGCAAAACTCTGGAGGCCAGGGATTACTTTCACTGTGTCCCTAGAGCTGTCATTCAGGCCCTGGTCAGGTGTGCTTGTTCTTTGGGTTTGTACAAAGATCGCTAGACTGTCTGTCACATTCCTTGAGTTCTCTAGTTCTGAAATTTTTACCTACTGGGTTACAGCCTCTCTGAATTTAAAGTTATGAGGAGAATAGTGAACACTATGACTATCAATTCCGAAGTGCAGGCCCAGTGGCCTGGAGTCAGGGTAGGAGTAGTGGTGACCAGCTGCAAGCATCCTCATTGTGTCCTCTTGGGGAGGCAGAAAGGGTCATTTGGGGCTGGCAGTTTTCAAATTCCTGGTTTCAATTTGGAGATTGGTGAGACCCAGGAAGAATGTGCTCAGAGGGAAACCTGGGAAGAAGCAGCTCTAGACCTGGAAAATGTTTTTTTTCCTCAGCTGTGAATTCAGTCATTGAGAAAGAGAATTATCAGGGCCACAGGTGGTGTGGTGGTTAAGGTGCTGGAATTCCACATGGCTGCTGTGTTTCAAGTCCTAGACCTGGTGGCTTGCTTTCTCAGCTTCCCTTTTTCTCTCGCCCTCTCTGTTTGAATTAAAATAATAATAATAATAATAAAATAAATACAGTTCTTTTAAAAAATGAAAGAGAAATACCATTATGTCTTTATATTAATGAAAGGCGAGATGGATGTGACTCGTGAGTCAGAACCAAAGAACGTAGAGCCTGAAAAAAGATGAAAGTTGGGAGTGGGTTCCTTGGGAAGAATTTCCTCCACCAGACCAGCTTTTCTCAGTATTATGTTGTTTCAAGGAACAAGACTATGTTCCATTTAAAGAAGATATGAACCACCTGGTGGGCTACAGAGGGAATCATCTTTAGCTGGTCAAGAAAATTCTTTGATTTCTTAAATAACAACAAAAATAAGGTCTTGTTACAGACTGAAAAAATATCTACAATTCAGAACAACTCTACCTTCTCCAAAAAGTTCCATATGATTGTGTTTATTTGTAATCTCATAATATACTCATCACCCTTTCAGACAGAACTTGAAAAAATTCTCCTGGAATGTGTAATAGAATTATATTTCAGACACAGAATATATAAAAATAGTAATATTGTAGTCACTGTGCTTTCTGTATTTATGGTATTTATTGTGCCGTTTCTCATTATCAGCTTGGATGGGTAGGGTATGATTGCATTTGCCTTAGTGTTTCACTTCAAGTAGAGATCCTAATTCAAATATCACAATTAAATGCAAGCATACTATGCCTGTTGCATATGTATGTTGATTTTCCTCTTATATTTAAAAAATATCTTTAAACATTCTTTACGATTTAATTTTATTTATTTTTATTTTTTAATTTCTCCAGAGAGAGAGAGAGAGAGAGAGAGAGAGAAAGTGAGAGAGCAAGCTGCCAGGTCTGGGACTTGAACCGTGGTCGGCTGCATGGGAATCCAGCACCTCAACTACTGCACCATCTGCCAGCCCCTAAAAAAATATTTTGGTTGGGGATCAGCAGGTGGCGTGGTGGTTAAGGCTCTGGTCACTCCCACATGGCCGACAGGGGTCCGAGTCCTGAATCTGGTGGCTTGCTTTCTCACTTCCTCTCTCTCACTCTCACCCTCTGTCTCTCTCTGTTCAAATTAAAAAAAAATGAATGAATAAATAAAATAAAATAAATAATTATTAAAATTTTTTTTTTGGTTAATACATTTTGACATCTTTGCAACTAGGAAGACAGGGAAGGCCACTTGGATATATTTCCTAGGTTTCGGTGGAGAACCTAATCCAAAAGAAGTGAGACAAACCATCTGGGATCTGTATTCTTCTGTTAACAGGCTATGTAATTTTGGGTTTCTCACTTTCTCTGAGAGTTAGCATTCTTATCTGTAAAATAAGAGGATTATACTATGGCAATGTTTTTCAAAGTATGGTCTGGGGTTCCTCAAGAGTCTTGGGAACCAGCAGTTAGCATAATGGCTATGTCACTGGACTCCCATGTAGTCGACCGTGGTTCGCGTCCCGGACCTGGTGGCTTAAAACTCACGCCGGGTGTGTGTGCGTGCATGCCCAAGATCCCGAGAGGAGAATGGAGGAGAAGGGATTGTGGTGTGACCATCCTCCCTGGGGGGTGATTTCTCGCTTTCTGTCTCTATGTCTGTCTGTCTGGCGAGTGCACGCACCCTGTAGCAAAAACCTCTCCAAAAAAAAAAAAAAAAAAAGAGTCTTTTAGGGGTATTCAACATCAGAACTATTTTATAGTTTTATAGTACTAAGACATCATTTATCTTTTTCATTCTTATTCTTTCATGAATGTACAAAGGAGTTTTTCAGATGCTACCTGATAGGTGATATTGTCACACACTCAAGTGAAAAGCAGATATGAAGACCTAGTTTCCTTCCACTAAGTCAGATATTAAAGAGATTTGCAAAAATAGAAATAAAAGTTATGAGAATAGAATAAAATGAGGGAGTGTAATATTATTTGATGTATTATTAAGAGTTGAAATTCTTGCCAATCTATAGATTTTGCTTCCCCTGTAAGACTGGCTCTTTCTTTAAAAGGTAAAGGTTGCTATTGGTAGACCCATGTATTGGGCACTTGGATAGAGTAACAAGGTTTCAGTGGAGACAGAATGAACCACCTTTCTCTAACGTCTCATATCAAGCCTGCGGTTTACTGTGGCCCACCAGATGCTCAAGGCTTCTCTTACTTTATCATTCATTCAGCTCCACAAATCACCTTCGACTCTTTCTTTGTGGTCTCATATTTTTTGATGTCTTCAAAAATATCTTGATATCTTTGCCTACAGATGCTCCCTTTGTAAGTTTCTGGCTTTAACCCAGATGACATGAAGCAAGGAAGTCCAAAGAACAAGTGATTAAAAGTGAGCAAAGACAAATATCCACTTGGCATCTTTGACGACTTTGGCTTCAGAGTGTTGAACCAAGGTGCAAGGCAATCTGTAGAACCACTGCACCTTGAGAGAAAGGTACAGGACTCATCTGTGATGTGTAAGAGCACATATGAGGGACCAGCAGATGGTGTAATGGTTATGTCATTGGACTCCCACATGGCCAACTGCAGTTCAAGTCTTGGACATGGTGGCTTGAAACTTACACTGGGCATGTGTGCATGTGTGCCCAAAATCCCAAGAGGAGAATAGAGGAGAAGGATTTGTGGCATGGCCATCTCTGCTGGGTGTGTGTGTGTGTGTGTGTGATTTCTGGCTTTCTGTCTGTCTTTCCAGTGAGCACATGTGCCCTGTAGCAAAAATCTCTCTAAAAACAAAACAAAATAAAACAAAAACAAAAGCATACATGAGTAAGTGTCTCTGGAGGAGATCTACCAGAACTTCAACAGGAGCTTGAAAATTTTGAAGTGATGCCTCAACCCTGATGACTGCTCTGTATGCACAGAAGATAAGCTCGTGCGTGTTGTCATCCAGTGTAGCCGAAAGGAATACACCAAGGTCATTTTCCCCAGAGAGGAGAGAAAGCCATGCACTGCCTGACAATATTCCTACAAACATGATCTCTGCGCTCAATGACTATACCTTCTCTTTGTTTCAGAAGGATATTATCAATATACTCACAATACCTGATGAGCCTCAATGATGATGGGCCTGAATCAGGCTGGAGGTGTGTAGAGGGGACCTGGTTGGGAATCCCAAATGGGATTACCAAACATTCCCATTCCTGATAAGATGGATCGCTCTTTTCTCCTTTATTCTCTCTCCTCATTTACTGAAACCCAAATCACTTTCTCACTCTCTGCATCATTTTCATTGGGTGAACGTGTACTTACACAAATCTACGTGACAGAGCTTACTGCATTCCTAGGCTGTATGGTCATATGCACAGTCTCTCTTCAGCCAAAACATTGTTACGTGGCTCAAGACTCTTTAATTTATTTGCTTACTTGTTGGTTACCTGTCTTAGATACCAGGCTCTAGAGTCCTCAGGACTAGGAACTTGGGCATTTAGTTCACCAGTTATGCCTGCACCTAGAACAGTGTTTGAGAAGATGGACTAGCATTTTTTGGAGGAGTAGATTAGAAAATTTTCTGTAGATATCAAAATGAGACCCTTTGTAGAAACAAGAAAAGGAATGGATTGCAGTTATATGACATGAACCTCAGTATGAATTTTGACATACTTTTAAAAGTAAAATGGAATACTTTTCCTAGAAGTCAGCTTTTAACATGGTATCTTATTTTACTTAACCACAGTAGTTTTTCATTGGTCTCAAAGAACTTTTTCAGCATATGCTTTTAATTTTGAAAGGACTCTCTCTTCTCTCCAAAAGACACACATTTAAAAACCTTAAAACAGAACTTAGGTCATTTTAAAAGAGGAACATAAAGTATTTTCTAAAAAATGTGACCCAAAAGTTAGAAATTAATTATTCAATACTTTTTAAAAATAACAACAACAAACAGCTTCATCATTTTGTGACAGTGGCAGATAATGACCGAAATTTCCTTCTGATATAGGAATATTGTGGTAAAATAATTTAGATGTCTTGAAAGATCTTGAAGAAACATCTTGGTGAAGAATACTATAGGTTTTTTTTTTTTTCTTTTTTTGGAGAGGTTTTTGCTATAGGGCGCATGCACTCGCCAGCCAGACAGAGAGAGACAGAGAGATAGAAAGTGAGAAATCCCCCCCCTCCCAGAGGGGATGGCCATGCTGCAATCCCTTCTCCTCCATTCTCCTCTCGGGATCTTGGGCACGCACACACACGCGCCCGGTGTGAGTTTAAGCCACCGAGTCCGGGACTCAAACCGTGGTCGACTACATGGGAGTCCAGTGACATAGCCATTACGCTAACTGCTGTTCCCAAGAATACTATAGGTTTTTAAACTCATCCATAATATTTGGGTTTTTGCTTTACCTGTGATGAAGTAATTTTTTTTTTTGAGAGAGATTTTTGCTATAATAAGTATGCACTTGCTGAAGGTACAAAGAGAGACAGAGGGAGAGAAAATGAGAAGTCATCTTTCAGCAGAGATGGCCACACCACAATGCCCTCTCCTCCAGTCTCCTCTCGGGATTTTAGGCACCCATGCACATACACCTGACATGAGTTTCAAGCTACTGAGTCCAGAACTTGAACTGTGTTTGGCCATGTGGTAATCCAGTGCCTTAACCACTGTGCCACCTGCTGGTCCCATGATGTAATTTGAATAGCAAGGAATTCTATAATCTGTCCTTCCTTTTCCATATTCAAAAATATAATTCTTCTTCAAAATGCTTGTATGTGCCCAGCAAGTAAATTTTTTTTTTAAGAGAGATTTTTGCTCTAAGATGTGTGCACACGCCAGAGAGAGATAGAAAGCAAGAAATAACCCCCCACCCCCATCGGGGTGGCCATGTCACAATCCCTTTTCTTCCATTCTTCTCTTGGTATTTTGGGGGCATGTGCACATGCGCCTGGCATAGTTTTAAGCCACCGGGTCCAGGACTCTAACCGTGGTCAATCACATGTGAGTTCAGCAACATAACCATTATGCCATCTTCTGGTCCCCGTGTTTGAACTTTTTAAAACTTTATATTCCTTTTGAAAGCTTCCCATTGCTATTATTTTTTACTAGCTGTTTTATTTTTTAATTTCAAGTTCTTTTATACATTCAATTTAGGTTGTAAAGTGAATATTTCAACATGTGTGCATTTCTGCCCAGTCCAGTTGATAATACTATAAGGTTATCTTCAACAGATAATACTCCATTTCTTTGTCCCATTAATGCTATGCCTCTCTATTTTTCTCCCCAGTGTCCTTCCTTAGACTCTATTCCTTCACCCACCCTCTTCCCACCCTACATCTGGTATTCAGAACAATTTACTGTTTCTATATCCTTTAGTCATTCAGTTTCGGTCATAGAGTGGGGACACTTGGTATATATTAAATGGAGACATACAGTGTCTGTCCTTCATAGCCTTGCTTGCTTCAGCAGTAAATCTTCCATATTCCTCCCCTTTCTTTTTTTTTTTTTTTTTTTGAGAGGTTTTTGCTATAGGGCGCGTGCGCTCGCCAGACAGACAGAGAGAGATATAGAGACAGAAAGCGAGAAATCACCCCCCAGCGGGGATGATCACGCCGCATCCCTTCTCCCCCATTCTCCTCTCGGGATCTTGAGCACACACGCACACGCGCCCGGCGTGAGTTTTAAGTCACCGGGTCCGGAAAGCTAACCACGGTCGACTGCGTGGGAGTCCAGCGACATAGCCATTACGCTAACAGCTGGTTCCCCATATTCCTCCACTTTCTGTCAAAAGCCAGAGTCTTGTTTTTTTTTTTTTTTTTTAATGGCTGAGATGCATTTTCCATAGAATACATGTGCTACAGTTTTTCAATCCATTCATCTGTTCATGGGCATTTGGGTTGGTTCCATGTCTTAGCATTTGTGAATAATGCTGCAATAAACATTGATGTGCAAGAACTTTTCTGATGAAGAATTCTTCTGTTGTTTGGGTAGACACCAAGGAGTGGGATTGCTGGATCATATGGTAGTTCTATTTGTAGATTTTTGAGGAATCTCCAAATTGTTCTCCACAGTGGCTGGATCAATTAACATTCCCATCAGCAGTGTTAGAGAGTTCCCCTTTCACCACACCCCTGCCAACACTTACCATTTTTTGTTTTTATAATCTTAGTCATTCTGACTGGGGCTAGGTGGTATCTCATTGTTGTTTTGATCTGCATTTCCCTTACAATGAAGGATGTTGAGCATTTTTTTCATATGCCTTTTGGCTATTTATATATCTTCCTTAGAGAGTGTTTTTTTTCAACTCATTCTCCCATCTTTTAATAGGTTGATCATCTTTTTTCAGGACAGGAAAACCTCTTCAGCAAATGGGTGCTGGAAAAACTTGATATCCACCTGCAAAAAGATCAATCTGAACCCTTGCCTCTCACCATTGACAAAAATTAACTCAAGGTGGATCAAAGATCTAAACCTAAGACCTCGAAATATAAAACTTCTCCTAGAAAACACTGGGGAAACTCTGGGAGACATTGGGATAGGCAAAGGCTTCCTAAATAAGACCCCCAAAGCACAATCAATAATCTCCCAAATAGGCAAGTGGGATTACATCAGACTAAGAAGTTTTTTGCATGGCAAAAGACACGGTAATTAGTGTTAATCGACAGCCCTCAGAATGGGAAAATATTTTTGTAAGCTATGCATCAAATGAGGAACTGATAACCAGAATATACAAGGAACTCAAGCAGCTTCCCATTGCTATTATCAGTGGAGCTACAGGATTCAGGTCCTGCCTACCCAGTCATCTTTTTATTTGGTATTGTTCCCCCTCTACGTCAATATGGCACTAATACGACCAGCCTCCTAGAAACTTTATGTGGTCTATATGCTGCCAAGCCTGTTTTCATAATCTTACACAGGTTTTAAAGAAAAGTGCTTAAATTTAGGGTCAGGCTTAAGAATCCTCAGATACTGGGATGGAGAATCCAAGCCACTGGATGGTGGTTAAGAAGCTGAATCACACAGGGCTGACTATGCTGTTTGAGTCCCGAATTCTGTGACCTGAAAAACATGCTGGGTGCATGTTTGTGTGTGTCCAAAATCTGAAAAAGAGAATGGAGAAGAAGAAATTACAGCATGGCCATCCTCCCAAAGAGTGCTTTCTCATTTTCTCTGTCCCTCTTTGTCTCCCTGCTACTGGTCTTTCTCCAGTGAGCTCATGCACCCAACAGCAAAATTTTTTACAAAAAGAATTGCTAGGTATCATGGGCTATAGAATGTTATTCATGTTTTGTTTGTTTGTTTGTTTGTCTTTTGGTACATTGTGAGTTAGATTGGCCTCCATTTGGGAGTAGCCAGGAGACTTTATCACATGCATTTTGATATCTGTGGGAAATGGATACAATTTCCAACCAACCAATGTATGAAAGGCCATTCAGACATTTTTCTCTTGGCCTGTTACATGGCCAGTGTACGTCTCTCCATCTAGGAACAATGCCTTGATTTCTTATTTATTTATTAATTTTTTAGAGATTTTTGCTATAGGGTGCATGTGCTTGCCAGAGAGACAGAACATGAGAAATCCTCCCCTTCCCAGGGCGATGGCCATGTGGCAATCCCTTCTCTTCCATTCTCCTCTTGTGAATTTGGGCACATATGCACACACACACCTGGTGTGAGTTTCAAGCCCTAGGGTCCAGGACTTGAACTGCGGTCGACCACATGGGAGTCCAGCACCTTAACCACTATGCCACCTGTGGGCCCCAACAATGCCCTGATTTTACTTACTTATCCTGGGTGTCTTAGTGGCAATTTTGATGAGAATGTCCTTCTATTTCCCAGGGAAGGAGTGGGCACATGGCTTCAACCAGATCAATAACTGAGCTGGAATTTGAATCTTCAATGAGTAACTTGCTTTGTGAAATGACTGAGGATCTTTCATCCTAAGGACAGGACCCTGAGAGACTGTCAATGGGTTCTGGCCACCTAAGTTTCCATAGCTATCTGAATCTTCCTGTCCTTACTGATGCCTGATTCTTCAGCTATTCCTTCTGTTCTGTGAACTATCCCAGGACTTCTAATCTTTGGGTTTTATTAGCCAAAGCAGATTTATGTTTTTATCTAAAGAACTCTAATTGATATATTTGGTATTATATTTTTCACTAAAATTGGAACATAATATATTCTATTTTGTTGTTGTTGGCTTTTAAAACTAAGGGCAGTAATAGCAATAGCTAATGAGCAACATTTACTAAGTGCCTGTCACTGTTCTAAGTGATTTACCCTGGTTAACCCATTTAATCCTCACAGTAACCCTATGACCTGAAGTAACTAAAGAAAGAGAAGTAAAGTGACCTGATTGAGCTCCCACACTACCAAGGCAAGACACTGGGGATTAGAACCCTGGACGGCTGGTGCCAATTCCTTGTTTATCAAATTCTTCTTCGGGACTGAAGACATCCTATTAGCTGCTAGAGAAAGTCACTGTGCAGGCGATTTCCTGCTCTGAGTGCCTTTTCTTCTCAAGATAGTCTCTGTATCTCACCTCTAACACAATCTAATGGCTGGCATGAAGTTTTATGTCTGTAAGGACGTTGGCAGAAGGGGGGCATTCTGTGCTTTCTAGAAAAGTGTCTCCATATTGGCCCAAAGGAGGGATTTCAGTCTTCCATGATGCCTTCCTTGGTTTCCTTTCTTTCTTCCTTCCTTTCTTCCTTCCTTCCTTCCTTCCTTTCTTTCTTTCTTTTTTTCTTTCTTTCTTTCTTTCTTTCTTCCTTCCTTCCTTCCTTCCTTCCTTCCTTCCTTCCTTCCTTCCTTCCTTCCTTTCTTTCTTTTTGTTGTTCTTTAGTTATTTTTAGAGAGAGAGATTTTTGCTGTAGGACTTGTGTGCTTGCTGGAGAGACAGAGAGAGACAGAGAGACACAAAGTGAAAAATCACCCTCCAGGAGGGATAGCCATACCACAATCCCTTCTTCTCAGTTCTCCTCATGGGATTTTGGGCGCACATGTGCACATGCCAGCATGAGTTTCAAGCTGCCAGATCTGGGACTTGAACCACAGTCAACTACATTAACCACTATACCACCTGTTGGTTCTGCCTTTCTTGGATTCTGAAAGGACTGGCTTTTCTAGATTTTCAACATGATTAGCATCAACTTTGGACATCTCCCTTTGGTACCTTGGGGGAATCTGAGTCAATGACAGAAATCCAGACTGTGAGTTAATCATTAGTTTTCTGCTCTTTTCTCAAATTTGGATTCTTTGCTTTCCTTGTACCTTATTCTATGCCCTCTCAGTTGGTTTCACTTGGGATCCCATTCAATTGAACATACACTGAACTAGTTGAAGGAATGATCATTGTAGACACCATGTGAGTTCAGCATTTCCTTCACTTCTTTGCTTACTCTGACTTTATTTGGGTGAATCAGTCTGAGCACCAGAATCTCTAGAGGATCCTTTACAAATCTACAGATTCCTTTACGTGGGGGAGTCAGAAATCTGATTCTGATGTTGTGGTACACTGATACAAAGAAAAGAATTCTGAGAATAGTTTTTTTTTTTTTTTTTAGCCAAAGCAGATTTATGTTTTTATCTAAAGAACTCTAATTGATATATTTGGTATTATATTTTTCACTAAAATTGGAACATAATATATTCTATTTTGTTGTTGTTGGCTTTTAAAACTAAGGGCAGTAATAGCAATAGCTAATGAGCAACATTTACTAAGTGCCTGTCACTGTTCTAAGTGATTTACCCTGGTTAACCCATTTAATCCTCACAGTAACCCTATGACCTGAAGTAACTAAAGAAAGAGAAGTAAAGTGACCTGATTGAGCTCCCACACTACCAAGGCAAGACACTGGGGATTAGAACCCTGGACGGCTGGTGCCAATTCCTTGTTTATCAAATTCTTCTTCGGGACTGAAGACATCCTATTAGCTGCTAGAGAAAGTCACTGTGCAGGCGATTTCCTGCTCTGAGTGCCTTTTCTTCTCAAGATAGTCTCTGTATCTCACCTCTAACACAATCTAATGGCTGGCATGAAGTTTTATGTCTGTAAGGACGTTGGCAGAAGGGGGGCATTCTGTGCTTTCTAGAAAAGTGTCTCCATATTGGCCCAAAGGAGGGATTTCAGTCTTCCATGATGCCTTCCTTGGTTTCCTTTCTTTCTTCCTTCCTTTCTTCCTTCCTTCCTTCCTTCCTTTCTTTCTTTCTTTTTTTCTTTCTTTCTTTCTTTCTTTCTTCCTTCCTTCCTTCCTTCCTTCCTTCCTTCCTTCCTTCCTTCCTTCCTTCCTTTCTTTCTTTTTGTTGTTCTTTAGTTATTTTTAGAGAGAGAGATTTTTGCTGTAGGACTTGTGTGCTTGCTGGAGAGACAGAGAGAGACAGAGAGACACAAAGTGAAAAATCACCCTCCAGGAGGGATAGCCATACCACAATCCCTTCTTCTCAGTTCTCCTCATGGGATTTTGGGCGCACATGTGCACATGCCAGCATGAGTTTCAAGCTGCCAGATCTGGGACTTGAACCACAGTCAACTACATTAACCACTATACCACCTGTTGGTTCTGCCTTTCTTGGATTCTGAAAGGACTGGCTTTTCTAGATTTTCAACATGATTAGCATCAACTTTGGACATCTCCCTTTGGTACCTTGGGGGAATCTGAGTCAATGACAGAAATCCAGACTGTGAGTTAATCATTAGTTTTCTGCTCTTTTCTCAAATTTGGATTCTTTGCTTTCCTTGTACCTTATTCTATGCCCTCTCAGTTGGTTTCACTTGGGATCCCATTCAATTGAACATACACTGAACTAGTTGAAGGAATGATCATTGTAGACACCATGTGAGTTCAGCATTTCCTTCACTTCTTTGCTTACTCTGACTTTATTTGGGTGAATCAGTCTGAGCACCAGAATCTCTAGAGGATCCTTTACAAATCTACAGATTCCTTTACGTGGGGGAGTCAGAAATCTGATTCTGATGTTGTGGTACACTGATACAAAGAAAAGAATTCTGAGAATAGTTTTTTTTTTTTTTTTTTTGACCCTTACCATTATCTCCAGTTTCTCTGAGCAGCTTCAAATCTGTAGAATAGGAAATACATCTCACAGGTTGTTAATGAGGCTGATATCTGTGAAAGAATTTTGGCAAAAGCTTTACTATTATTTTCAAAAAAGCAATTTATAACAGGTATTCATATTTTCTGGAGAAGTGGATTTTACAAATTATGTGTCGTAGATACACAAAATTATCTCAAATGCAGACTGTACAGGACATGTTTTACAGACTTACTGCCATTACTAGGCCTGGGTCTAAAGGTAATTATAGAAGTTATTCTCGAAAATTGTATAGAGATTTCTCTGCCTGCTTCCCTCACTACAGTAAGGCCTGAAGTTGTGCTAATAGAAAAAAGGCTGTTTATTCTTAAAACTAGACCCGAAACACATTTCATGAAGTTAACAAGTTTACTCAAACTGACCTAATGGTCACATGGACTGAGGCCCTCTCACACAGTCCTATCTGAGAGTAGCTTTGGAGAGGGCTCAATGGTGTGCAGAAAACTGATGGAACTTTCTAGCAGCTGAGAAGAAGTGAGGGGTTGCTTTCAAGTGGGCTGAGAAATACAGGTGAGACACACTAGAGAAATATGTATAAACAATACATATACCTCAGTATCTTATCTAGGGTCAGCTCCTGCTTTAATACTTTTTTCTGTGTGGACAGCTACAGAAATTCATGCCTAGGTTTTTCATAATACACATTTTCCATGAGCATTTTGAAGATACCACTTCTCCTTATTTGAAGAGGGGAGAAAGGCAGGGAGGGTGGAAATCTAATTCTGACTTAACCTAGAAGTCGTAATCTTGGTAGTTGTCAGTTAGTTGATTTAACTAGCCTTATTCAAATTAGAATGATCTGACTCCCCAGCGAAGTATAGCTTTTATTGTAGTTGAGTTGTTATTTCAAGATACCATAAGAAGCTAGAGAGTGGTGCAGCAGTAAAACACAATGCTTTGTGAGGCAATTCTAGGGAAAGTTCATGGTTCAAGGCTAGAGGTCTCACTGAATATGCCAAGTATGCATATGCCCATGATGCTGGGGGCTTGAGGTAGACCTTGACATTGAGACCTTGTTGGAGGTGTTATGTCCATTTTGCTAAAAAAAAAAAAAAAAGGAGGGAAGGAAAGAAGAGCTAATGAATATAAAGGAGGAGAAGGAAAACAGTATCTATTCTCTGGGAAGAAAAGGCTGTATTAAAAAAGGTTTCCATCAGTTCTGCTATTTTTGTTTTAGAAACCATGTATGTTTGTTCAAGGTCGTGGATATTTTGGGATTTGAGATAGCAAACAATCTTAACACTTTTGGTCAACACTTGTAAAATGACAAAGAAGCACATTAGAAAAGAATTACAGGAAGTGGAGTTCTGACTAGTAGAGGCAAAGAGAAAATAGAGCCTTGCATGCTTCAGCCTTCCATGAGCTTGGAACTCTCACTATCTGACACACCCAGTGATGTGTCTCAGATATCAGCCACAGTCTCATAGAGGACAGCAGACTCACACTGGTCAAAAATAAACATTCCCTGAACTGAAAACAACTCAGTTACTGGCTGTAGGTTAGTAGTAAGGAAGAAACATTTTGTCACTTTCATCTTCCTTAACTTAGTAGTCAGTTTGTGGATATTTGGAAAACAAAAGTCATCATTTAGGTCTTTATTTGCTAGACTGGAAGGAAGGAAGGAAGGGAAGATAAAAGGAAAAGAAAGAAACCTATTATTTATTTATTTATTTATTTATTTATTTATTTATTTGGCAAATTGCTCTGCCAGGGTTTACAGCAGGGTTGACTTGATAAATATGACAGGGGTCCCCAACCCCAGGCTATGGACCAGTACTAGTCCATGGTCTATAAGGAACTGGGCCACATAGCAGGAGGTGAGCAGCAGGTGAGCAACAGACAAACAAAGCTTCATCTGTATTTACAGCCACTCCCCATAGCTTATATTACCACCTGAGCTCCACTTCCTGTCTGATCATCAGAAAGATTAGATTCTCATAGGAGCCCAAGCCTATTGTGAACAGTGTGTGTGAGGGATACAAGCTGTGCACTCCTTATGAGAATCCAATGCCTGATAATCTGAGGTAGAGCTGAGGCAGTGATGCTAGCTCTGGACAGCAGTTGCAAATGCAGTGTTATGGTGAATTCTATAATTATTTCATTATATATGACAATGTAATAATAATGCAAATAAAGTACATAGTGAATGTAATGCACCTAAATCATTCCAAAACCACCCCTCCCCATTTATGAAAAATTCATCTTTCATGAAACTGATCCCTGGCACTAAAAAAGTTGGGGACTACTGATATATGGACTCATTTAGCATGTATTTATTCCTTAGATCAGTTTCTCCAACCTTCCTGGCACCAGGACTGGCCTTGTGGAAGACAATCCCTCAGTGCACAGGGGTTGGGGGATGAGGAGTTGGTCCTGGGATGACCCAAGCACACTATATCCACCATGCTCTCCATTCCACCACATTGCAGTGTACAATGAAACAATCACACAATGATAGGGTTTGCGTTCCCGTGAGAATTCAGTACTACCTCCCATCAGACAGGAGGTGGAGCCCAGGTAGCAATGCAAGTGCAGAGGAGTGGCTGCAAACACAGATTCAGCCACCACCCACTCCCTGCTGTGTAGCTCAGCAGACCAGCATGCCTGGAAGGATCCCAGCAGGCCACAGACCAGCACTGCAGTGGGGACTTCTGACCTAGTCAGAGGTCAAAGAGTATGGCCCAAACTCTTTTTTTTCTCAGTTGAAATTAGTGAGAGTTCCAGTACTAACGTGTGAATCACAGCAACTTTTGAAAGCCAACTATGGCAGCTGTAGGCAGTTGTGAGCCTGGCTCCTCCTCCTCTTCCACATACTTACTTCAGCTTTCCTGCCAAAGTGGGCACGTGAGATCAGCTGACTCAGCTCTTACTCGTGAGAGGGAAAAAATATAGTTTGTTTTTCATTTTTGGCTGACACCATGTATTTGAATTGGTGTGTTTATTCATTTTAGATGACAAAGGCATCTCAAGTCAGAAGGTCAGTCCTTTAGTAATGCAGAGAGTGCAACTGAAAATATGTTCTAAGGGGGCTATGAATTATAGTTCCCATTTTGCTATAAAAAGCTCATGACTCCACAGTTTTATGACTAGCTCTTTTCTATTTAAAATGTGTTATCCTTCTCTCTACGGTCTTTTTCTTTCAGTTAACACATGCATTTTTATCCTATATATTCATTCTGTCCCTAGCAGTGCAAAGAGGGATCATATTGGAGACCTGGAAGACTGCCAAATCACAGCTTTGGTAAAGTGGTCAGCATAGATTGTGGGATAAAGGAAATTCCTGTCTGAAGGAACCTATTTGTTCTTAGACTTAAGTTTGTACCATGTGAGTTGAACCCTGGAATTTGTATATGAAATGGCTCTTGAGTAAGATATAGAGTCAGTGGTAAATAGTTTGTTTAAATTGAGCTGTGTGCAAGGCAGAATTGTGAGGGGGAGCAGCAGAAAGGCCAGATCAACCGGCCAGCAAGGATCTAAGGCTCTCAGGCTGTTCAAACCAGTCGAACATGCTTAATGGAAGCCAGAAGCACCTACAAGGAAACTAGGTTCAAAAAAAAAAAAAAAAAAGGCCTACACTGCTTGAGGGTTTCATAGCTTTGATTTTTTTTTTGGGGGGGGGGGAAGGTTAGAAGTTTTTGCCTTAGAGCGTGTGAACTCACCAGAGAGAGAGACAGAGATAGTGAGCGGGAAAGAGAGAAATAATCCCCGAGGGGGAATGGCCACACTGCAATCCTTTCTTCTCCATTTTCCTCCCAGGATCTTGGGCATACATGCACATGCACCTGGCATGAGTTTCAAGTCACCAGGTCTGGGACTCAAAGCGAAGTTGGCCATGTGGGAGTCCAGTGACACAACTGCTATACCATCGCTTCAGTCTCATGGCCTGTCTTAGCATAGCTTGTGACAATTCAGCTATCCATTGTGGAAATTTGTGTACTTGTTAGAAATAAACAATATGGTTTTTTGTCTGGCTGCAGGTTGTAGGCTTAAAAATGAATTCTAACAATCTGTCATTTTGCTTTTTATTAAGCAGTGCCAGTCTTCTTAACTGAAGACGCCTGAAGTGATGGGTATGATGAAAATGTGGGTTTCTCAAGTCTGTTACACCTAGGATTCTGAAGACATTCCTCTAAGTATTCTGAGTTTGGGCTGTTGTGTGTATTTTCAGTTCTATTATGATATTTAAAATTAATATTTACCCTTACATAAATGTAAGTTTTCTTTTGCAGTGATAATTCATAACTAAAAGATGCTTTCATAACTTATGTCCTAAATCAGTGTGTTTCAAACTAAGATATTGACACATTTTTAATTATTCTTATAACGGAGCTCTAGTCTATATTAAAGCATCAGAAATACTGTGTGATCTCGGGCATGTGAGTTAACCATGACTGATACTTTTTTGTTCCATAAGACAGAATTTATAATACCTCTCTCAGAAGATTGCTTTAGAAGCACAGAACAGGTATGTGGAGACTGTTGGCTTTCCTTTCTTAAGTAAAGAAGGTAGAATGGTCTTAACAGGTTGCCATTTGTCATTCCATAACACAACACTATACTTAGTCACAATGTAACTTCAAAGTTATTGAGAAGGAATCTCATAACTTTGAGTAGAATGTTTTAGGTGATAAAAGTTTAACTAGAGTACTTTGCATTTTCTAGCCTTCGGAGTCTGTCCTTTCCATGAAATAAAATGTTCTTTCCATCCAAATAATAATTGTGCAAGTCTCCATTTGCTTGCTTTCTGGGTATTTTAGAGAGTTCTTTGTAGTCCTGCCAGTTTTATTGTCATTTGTCTTGTGTGTGTGTGTGTGTGTGTGTGTTTCTTTTTATTAGACAGGATCTTGCCATGTCCAGATCCTTTTGCTTCAGCCTCAATGCCATTTTCCTTGTTTTTCAAGGAAAAATGTTTAAGAACTACTGCTTCAGAACAGTGGATTTGAACTTTGAGGTCACAGCCTTCTCCAATGGCCCTTAAATTTATAACATAGGTAAAAAGCACAGATGCTCTGGTTGAAGTGGCAGAAAATGGGGATAGAAAAGTTACAGAACCCCAATGTCTGGAGTCTTTTGAAGGTCCTCACTTTCAAGAGTTCTGAGGCACCTTTATAGAATCCCAGGGCCAAGAAAACATTGCTCCATTGTTGGCTCTGTGGCAATGTAATAATTGCATCACCAAAGAGCGTGCAAATATGAATCAGATATTAGATCCTAAAGTGAAGGAGAAAGCTGAGAGATTACAGTTATCCTCATTCAAAGGCTCAGCAGGCACCACCAAGGAGAGGAGGAAGAGGTTTTGGATGGGACTTTCTCTACATACAGATACAAATACACAAATACACAAACACACACAATTACTTTTGTATCTGTTTACTCTATTGGGTTTTGTGAGTACAATTTTTTTTTCTTTTACATATTGCCAGAAGGCTGTGTGTTTGCTCACACATGAAAGACAGAGACAGAAACAGAGAGTGAGAACAAGAAACAAAGAGTGAGGAAGCACCCCTCTTCCCCCCACAATGGGGCATGGTCATTTCATAATCCCTTTTCCTCTGTTTCTCCATCTCATCAGGATTTGATCCACCTTTCTCAAATCTCCAGGTCTGAGATCTGATCCTATCGTCAGCCATGAGGTTTCTGGCTCCTGATGCACATTTCTACACATGGGATCCTTTAATTATTTTAAAGAAAATATTCAACTTCTAAAAGATTAAAAAAATTTTTTTCCTCCTATTTTATAGGTGGATTACCAGACTGAAGCAACTTGCAGGGGAATTTGGCCCCCTAATTTCCTAATGGTTTGTACTCATAGTAAGCCTTACAAAATAAGGGCAGAGACAGGAAGACAGGTGTGAGAGTGAATCAGAACTCCAATGGCACAATCATAGAATATGTGGAGATGGTAAAATAAAATTGCTGACTTTTTGTTTTCATTTCTTGTCTTCTAGCTTTTTAAAAATCACGTTTATTCTGTTTTTCCAATAAACAATGTTTTTGCAGCCTAACATATTTTGTCAGTATTTCTATGTCCATTTCTCCTGTGTTTTTATAATATCTATAATTTATGACAAACCACAATGCTATCTTCAAATAGAAAGCTAAATGTGATAGTTTTATCTTTGAGGAGTCTACCCTAGTTTATTTCTATAATTATTCTCAAGTGAATTAAACGCAAGTAATTAATTTTTTTTCTTTATTCATGATAGAATGCATGTGTGTGCATGTAAGTGTCACTATGTCTGTGAGAGAGAAAGAAGGTAGGAAAGAGATAGATAGAGGAGCATCCTCCAAAGGGCCTGGTCACAGTGTGATCCCCTTCCTCTCATTATCTAGCCTGTCAGATAGATACTGTGCACTCCCACGTGTGCCTGGTGTGTTTCAAGGGGACTGGGCTAAGGATCCAACTGTGGCCACCACGTGGGATCCGGCTTCTCTTGAGCAGCTCATTTCTGCTGCATCATGGAATTGGCCTTAGCACAAGTAATTTTATGGTTAATTTCTTTAGGAGAGCATTTCTTTCATTTACATAGCTATTGGGCATCTAATTAAAAAAAATCAGAAAATGATGCATTTTCTGTTAAGTAATTTAAATTAGTTTTCTACTAATATTACTTTAGTCAGAACATCATGCAGTGTTTTAATATAGACTATGAATGAGCTTAAATAGAATAATTTTATGAAAGGAAAGACAAAATAACATGACATGTGGAATGACTTTAAAGTGCTACATAAGTAACATATTATTACTTGAAAATGAGAAGATTCTAAAAGCTTTCTAGACAGCTATTCCTGTATAAACCAAGAAGTTTATTGGCCTCCAAATTGGTTAATCATTTTTCTGTCTTAAATTATTTCTGTGGGATATACAGAGAAGGGAATTCACTACTGCCAGCATTCCAAATGTGACCGAAGCATAAGAATCTTCAAGAAGATGATATAGATAACTGGAACTATTTTCTGTTCCTTTGGCACAGAAGCTTATTGCTTTGGTGAACATATGAGTAGGCAGAAAGATAAGTATCACTGTTAAGTCATCAGGACTGTGTGAATAATTTCAGAGGACTGGCATGAATCATCCTTGCTGTTTTTGCTGTCGTGATTAATAATGTCTCTCCTTTTTTGTAGGTACTCTATGATTAGTTAAACAGACTTCTATTCAATACTTTAATTCATCAGCTACCCTTGTGTAGAACGTTATAGATGGGTAAAAAAAATTTTGATATTGAAGAGGATCTGGGAGATAATCTAGCTTTTATATGAGGAAAATGAAGTCCAGGGCAAATACACATTGCCCTGAATTGCTTCATTTACAACAGAGCTGAGTCTAGAGTTCTGGTCTTTTGGTTCTTGGACCAATGTTTGTCCAGTATGCCATGCTACCTCCCTTGCATATTAATTGCTCACAGAAGACGGGATTTATTTGAATTATTAACCATGACCTGTAGTTGCCTCCATTGTGAAAATGAATTCTTTAAATATAGCTCATTCAAAAACTTTCTGCCAAGGCCAGCTCTGGTGGCACAACAGTAACACAATGCTCCATCATGCTGAGGCTACATAGGAACATTCTGGGTTTGTGTCTTAAAGTCTCCCTATAAAGTTCAGGTGCACATGTACCCATGATCCTAGCTGACTGTGATTGGGGGTGGATCACAGTATGAAGACCCTTTGGGGTTGCCTCTTTCATTCCTTCTCCTATCTCTGTCTCATGAAAGAAATAAATAAACAAACTTTAAAACCAAACTAAACACGGGGAAAAAAGCCCAATATCCTTCCCAGTCAAGATCACTTTTCTCTCTCTCCTATAAATCTTGGAGAAACCCTTGCTTCTATTCGTGTGGGTTCTCCCAGGAAACACAGAGTAGAGGATCACTGAGTGGCCACTGGGTTAAGGTGATAGAATGTAAGAAAATAGATTAAAAAAAGATGATACTACAACAGTGCAATCTAATATTTCAGTGACCCTCAGTACTCATGATAAAAACAAGGGACCTTTGCAAATATTTTCTCCCATTCTGAGGGTTGTATCTTCACTCTAATTGTTGTTTCCTTTTCTGTGTAAAAGCTTTTCAGCTTGATGGAATTGCACTCATCTAATTTGGGGAATATTATCTGTGCTTTAGGGGTCTTATTTTAGGAAATCTTCACCTACTATGATATGTTCAAAAGTTTCTCTTAAGTTTTCAACCAGTAGTTTTTTTAGTTTGACGCTTTATATGTAAGTATTTGGTGAATTTTGAGTTTATTATTAGTGCTGAGAGATAGGAGTCCAGTTCCATTTTATGCAGGCAGATATCCAGTTTTTCCAGCGTCATTTGCTGAAAAGACTTTCTTTTTCCACTGCATTCCTCAGACTATGGATTGATAACTAGAACATATAAGGAACTCAAGCAGCTCACCCATAAAAAAAAGAATGATACAACTAAAAAATGGGAAAAGGAACTGAAAAAAGAACTCTCCAAGGAAGACATATGAGTGGCCAAATGGCATATGAAAAAATGTTAAATGTCTGTTATCATAATGGAAATGCAAATTAAAATCACAATGAATACCTTTTAATCTCAGTGAGAATGGCTAGGATAAAAATAATATAAAGAATGACAAGTGCTGGTGAGACTGTGGTGAAAGAGAACTCTCTTACACCATAAGAATATACAACTTCGGTAGAAAACAATATGGAGGTTCCTCAAAAAAACTACAAATAGAACTATCATATGACCCAGTAACTCCACTCCTTGATATTTACCCAAAGGATAGGAAGACACTCATTTGGAAAGACATTTGCACATCCTTGTTTATTGCAGCATTAATTACAACTACTAAGACATGGAATCAACCTAAGTGTCCAAGAACTGATGACTGGGTTGAAATACTGTAGCACATATACACTATGGAATACTATTCAGGCAACAGAAGCAGTGAGACTCTGTCATTTGACTAAAATGGCTGACTATGGAAGATTTATGGCTAAGTGAAGTGAGCCAGACTTTGAAAGACACCCACTGTATATCCCCACTCAATATGTACTAAATGCCTGCAGTCTGTGACAGAAATGGAAAGATCCGAAGATATATATATATACAGCATAGAGGATAAGTGTAGAAACCAGAGGCTATAGGGAGAGGAATGAATGGTAGAGGGTGGCTGAAAGGGGCAAGAGGAAGAAACATTTAACAGACAAAAAGAATGTGAAGTTTTCTGTTGAAAATTATGTATATGGTAATATCCTTGATTTGATTGTCATGTATGACATGAATACTTTGAAATACCATATTGTGCATTATAAACAAGTACAATGATGGAATGTAACTTAAGAAGTAATGGTGGTGTGGAGGTTAAAGCAAGTGGAACCTACATGGCCAACTCTGTGGTTCAAGTCCCAGACCCAGCAGCTTGAAAATCACACTAGTCACATGTGAGTGTGTACTCAGAGTCCTGAGAGATGAATGGAGAAGAAGGGATTGCAGTGTGACTAATCCCTTGAGGGTTATTTCCTACTTTCCTTCTTTCTTTTCTTCTCTCTGTCTCTCTCTAGTGACCACATGTGCCCCATAGCAACAAACTAACAAAAATAGTGCCTATAAAAAAAAAATGTGAAGTGAAAAGGAAAGAAAGAAAGAGTAAAAGAAAGAAATCCAATCCCATATGGTGACCTCAGTTTGAATTCCTGCTCTTGTCAACCTGAAACACTGTGCATGCATTCAGGTGCCAAAGAGCTGATAGGCTAAGGACTGGAGGAAAGGGATTATGTCATGACTAGACCATGTAGAAGGTGCTTATCTCTCTCTCTTTCTCATGTGCATGCACACTGTCATAAAGAAAGATTTTTTTTTTTTAAGAAAGGAAAAAAAAAAAAAAAAAGGGATACTGAGTGGTCCCAGGGTATAATCATCTCTTGTTAACTTCACAGCTACTGTAAAACCTGGTGTACACATCTCATACTGTTTTCCATGTACATTGTCAGAGATAAGAGAGATAGGGTCTGGGTGAAAGGCTAATGGTGCCTTGGAAGTTGCCCTTCCTTTATGTGGTTCATGAAGTACTAGAAAGATTTAACAAATAGCCTCAACACTGAATTGTTTTCTTCTGTGTATGAGCCAAGACATAACCTGTGTTAGAACTACGAAGGTAAAATAGACAACGGGGATGGAGTGAAAGGTGGCAGATCAATATCCGTGAGCAGTGGGCAACCAAATATTTTTCTATAGACTACAACGACTTGGAGGTAACTTGGGATAAAATGACTCATGTAAGTAATTATGACTTAAGCTATTAAACTATAAACTAGACTCTTATTCAGCTATTTGATGTTAGCAAATCTAGCAGACACATTTTACATGAAAGTGTTTCACCTGACATAAGTTCAAATGAATATTTATAAAAATAATTTGAGATTTCTAAACTTCCTCTATCACTTTTACTAGGAAGTGTGTCCCTTCTCTTTGCCATCCTGGAAAAATACTTTCTTCACTAGCCAGGATCCTAACATTAGAAAATCATATATTTTATTCTTAGCTTATTTGTTGTTTAACTAAAATTTAAACAACTCAGGAATGATAACAAATGAAGCCTTGTCAGCTATTTTTACAGAAAAGTGAGTCTATTCCATAATTTTATGGAGCAGGTTTTACTGAGGGGTAGAGACTGGTCTGGAGGTACAGGAAGTATATGGGGACATGCTTGGAGGGCATACACAGGTGTACACCTAGGGAGGGAAAGCCCAGCAAAGTGGAGGGAATTCTGGGAAACAAACCCTCCTCTTGATATTCTGTGCCACCGGGTAGCAACTTGCCATAGTCTCAGCCTGGCTTCTGATATATTTTAAGTGGTGTTAGTATCTGAACAAGCTCAAAAACCTAAACAGCAATTTTGATGTTGCACTCAAGAGCCACACCTTGTTACACATTGTTTTGTAGCATAAATATTATTCTGTACAGTTCCATGAATTCAAAGCTTTTAAAAGAACAAGGTATTTTCAGGGTACTTAAACACGTCCTATGGTACCAAGTTCTTATTTTATTTTATTTTTTTTTTTTTTGGAGAGGTTTTTGCTATAGGGCATGTGTGCGCACCAGAAAGAGACAGAGAGACAGAAAGCAAGAAATCACACCCCCTCTCCCCCGGAGGATGGCCACATTGCAATCCCTTCTCCTCCATTCCCCTCTTGGGATCTTAGGCACACATGTGCACGCGCCTGGCGTGAGTTTAAGCCAACGGGTCCAGGACTCGAACTGCAGTCGACTACATGGGAGTCCAGTGACATAGCCATTATGCTAACTGCTGGTCCCCCAAGTTCTTGAATGATGAGGGTAACATTTTCCAATAATGTGCATGTTTTGGGCAGTGAAGAAACATAGTTATAGTTTCTGAATTTCCATATTTCTGAACAAATTCAGTTTTCTGTCTGGGCACTTTAAACTGTATTTGATTATACTTATAATTGAATGGGTTTGTTCAATCAAACAAATGGTTTGCTTAGTAATATATTATTTCAATTTAGTTATTTTTATTTCATTCCTTAAGAACACATATAAATAAAAATAGCCAAAACAAAAATAAACTCCCAACCAATTCTAACCCTAACCCAAAATTTTCAATTCTGTGAAAAGAGTTGAGGCGGGAACCAGCAGTTAGCGTAATGGCTATGTCGCTGGACTCCCACGTAGTCGACTGCGGTTCGTGTCCTGGACCCGGTGACTTCAAACTCACGCTGGGTGTGTGTGCGTGCATGCCCAAGATCCCGAGAGGAGAATGGCGGAGAAGGGATTGCGGCGTGGCCATCCCCCCTGGGGGGTGATTTCTTGCTTTCTGTCTCTATGTCTCTCTCTGTCTGGCGAGTGCACGCGCCCTATAGCAAAAAACCTCTCAAAAAAAAAAAAAAAAAGAAAAGAAAAAAAGAAAAGAGTTGAGGCACTGGGAGATATTATGGACAAAACCAGTGTGAGCTCTCTTGTGAACCTGCCGAGAGTCAAAAGAACTTGAATATGATTCAACTTAATTTTAGGAATTAGCTTTTAAAATATGTATTTATAAAAATTTCCCTCTGTAATGGAAAATAATTTGGATGGCTTTGGAAGTTAAAATGTAATGGTATGGCCCACCCTCTGTGATGTAGTTGGTAGTATGCTGGATTACATTGTTGGAAGCCACACGGCGACCTTAGTTCAAATCCACAGCCCAGTGTACCTGAAATCCACAGCTCGGTGTACCTGAAACATGCTTGATGGATGACATGCCAGTGCCCAAGATCAGATGAGTTGGCAAAAATCAAATGCATAGTTCTTTTATTGTTTAGTTTGTTTTAGATTACCACTAGTTAGCATAGTAAAACTGGGTATCTTTTCAGCAAGTACCTTTTTAGAAACATGATTTTACTACTAAAAATAACTTCATGGATCAACTGGCGGTATGGTAGTTGAGGCAGCTGGATTTCACATGTCCCTGCATGGTTTGAGTCCCATACCAGGCAGCTGGAAAGACACACCGGGCTTGTGTGTGTGCCCAAAATCCTGAAAGGAGAAATGGAGAGGGTGTTGCAGCATGAACATCCCCATGGGGTGTTATTTCCTTACTTTCCTTCTCTCTCTTGTGTGTTTCTCTCCGGTGGGTGTACATGCCCTCTATCAAATTTAAAAATAAAAAAATAATAATTTCACATATTTTGTAGCTCTACTCGGCCCAGTAAACTTATGTTTACAGGCTTAATCATCATCCTATTTAAAAATATTCAGAATATTAAAAATACATAGCTACAGTAGAGGTCATAATGCATCAGTTTACTTAGGTAACTTATCTTAGTACTTAACTCCATTTTTTTTTTTTTTTTGGAGAAGTTTTTGCTATAGGGAGCATGCACTCGCCAGACAGACAGAGAGACAGAAAGCGAGAAATCACCCTCCGGGGGATGGCCACGCCGCAATCCCTTCTCCTCCATTCTCCTCTCGGGATCTTGGGCACGCACGCACACACGCCCAGTGTGAGTTTAAGCTACCGGGTCCGGGACGCAAACCACGGTCGACTACGTGGGAGTCCAGCGACATAGCCATTACGTTAACTGCTGGTCCCTTAACTCCATATTAAAACAACTCATGAAGCCTAATTTTCTTGGGAAAACTGCACACAATGGAATTTCTGGTCTTGATACCTTGGTACAAACTATCTATAGTTATTATTACAGAATTAAGCATACTTTTGGAAATATGACAATGTACAGACAGGAGAAATTCCAAAGTGATCTATTTAAAGATTATTTCAGAGACTAGAAATCAATCTTTCTAACACCAATCATTCATTGTTCTTACACTCCAAGTCAATCAATAAATTGATTGTTCTCCCCATTCAGCTAAACTTGGAGAATTCTCAGTTTTCTGGCTTTCGTTAGTATCTTTTAATGGACTTGTTCCTACTGAGCAAAGATATTTGAATGTAATAAACAATTAGTCACGACATGGTCCCCTGAACTGGAAGAGAGTTTTTACTGTTGTTTAGTTTTGTTTTATACCGACAGCTTTGCTGGGCTGGTTAGGATCAGAGTCCTGACTTATTGCTTTGACCTTAAGCCTGCACAGTCCTTATAATTTTGATGCCATATTTATGCAGAAGCAGAAAGCTCATTATTGTGTTTGCTTTTTTTTTCTCTCTCTCTAATAATAATAATAATGTTTGTGAAGGGTGCAGAGAATCACTGGCTACTGAGTTTTTAAATAAATAATAATTTGTTATAAATAAATAAATGGAATTAGGATGTTTTTGTTTTCATGGTTAAAAAACATAGTGAAGAAAGAGAAACAAAATAAACATAAACTTTAATAGCCGTAAATTACTCAGCAGCATTTAAGATGTAATTGCATGTGCCATTGAAAGATGAAAATAATAATTCTTCCTCTTCCTCTTCTTCTTCTTCTTCAGTTCACCAGACAGTACATGTGCTAACCAGAGAGACAGGGAGAGAAAAGGAGAGAGAGAGAGAGAGAGCACCCCTCCAATGAGTCATGATTATGCTGCATTTCCTTCTCCTTCATTTCTCTATCCTGCCAGAATTCAGGGCACACAAATGCACATTTCTGGCATATTTTTCAAGTTGCTGGGGCTGGGATTCAAACCACCCTGTCAGCCATGTGGAATCCAGGTCTCCCTAATCATTAAGTCATATATCTGGCCCAAAATATTTATTTTATTTATATGTTTTGGGGGGAACTTTGTCCCAAACAGAAAATTAGTTATTTTCTGATTTTGTACAATTTTAGAGAATATATTAGTATTTAATAGCATTAAATGTATAAATAGAATCTTAGCCCTAAACAAAACTTTAAGGAAAACAATCTTAACCCTCAACAAAACCATAAGGAAAACAACTTTGTGGACTGATAGTACGATAAACATAATGATAATTTTTACATTTTCCTCAGAGCTTTCATTTATAGAATAAGCTTCACCTGAAATTTTCCCACCCTCCATAACTCCACCTTCCTTGCCTATCACAAAAGGCAGCTCTTCCTCAAGCCTTTCCTAATTCTTTCTACTCCATGGAATTTTCTCCTTCAAACCCCCATTGATTATTTTATTGGTTAGTGTACTTAAAAAATACTTCTATTAGGATGAGGTGGTGGCACAGTGGTGGCACACCTAGACCTACATGGGAAGGGTCCCAAGTTCATATCCTGAGATTTCCTTGAACATGCTGGCATGTGTGTGTGCCTGTGAGCTGAGTCTACTGAGACTAGGGGTGGATTGTGGCATGGAGTCCCTGTTGGGAGTGTCTCTCTGTCTCTTTCATGGAAGAAAAGGATTAATAAACAAAACAAAAAATATTTTATTAATTCTTTATCAGTTGCAAATGCTCTTCAGTTTTACATGACAGAGACTCTGATAATGACTTTAAAAATATGATTTTAAGGATTTTAAGATTCAACCATATGTTGCCTATAAAAAACTCACCTCTCCATAAGCAACACACATAGACTGAAAATGAACGGGTGGGAAAAGATATTCCATGCAAATGAAAACCAAAAGGGAGCAGGAGTAGTTGTACTTATTCAAATAAAATTGACTTTAACTCAAAAATTATAAAAAGAGACGAAGGATATTATATAATGATTAAGTAATCAATTTACCAAGAAGATAGAGCAATTGTAAATATATATGTACCCAACACTGGAACACCCAAATATTTAAAACTAACATTACTAGATCTAAGGAGGTACATTCCAATAATAGATGATGGTTTTAACACACAACTCTCAACACTGAACAGATCCTCCAGACAGAAAAGAAACACCAGATTTAGACAGCTCTATAGGCCAAATAGACCTAACGTTTCCTCAGAATATTTAACGTAATAGCTGCAGAATACATATTCTTCTCATCAGCACATGGGCCATTTTCGATGTTAAGCCATATGTTAGTGCATGAAACAAGTCTCACAAAATTTAGAAAAGTAGCAATCATATAGAATGTCTTTTCTTACCATGATGGGATAAAATTTGAAATGAAGAATATGAGGAATTTGAGAAGTGATACAAATACATAAACCACTAAACAAGGTGCTCCTGAATAACCACTGGGTCAATGAAGACGTTAAGGAAATTAATAAAAGATGTCATGAAACAAACGAAAATGGAAACACGACACAAAATCCCAGGGGAGGACACAAAACCCAAGGGGAGGTGGCTGTATTCCATCGGTTCTGTGGTCAGAAGCAGTGTCCCTGCCATTCTCTTGTTTTTCTTTTGATGGCACAGTCCCAGGCAGCGCTTGAGCATTCAGGACAGGAAGCAGAGGAGGGTGCAGGTGTCAGCCACATCTGTTCCTTATATTACGAAAGCAAACAGTGTTCCAGATACCCAGAGGAATGTTTATAATTTGCTCTCCCAAACTGTGTCACACGGCTACCTTTAGTTGTAAGGAACTTTGGGAAGGTGAGTCTTTCGGTTTTTCTTGCCTGTATTTTTAAAAAGAAAGAGATTGGGAGCTGAGAATAACTGTCATGGATTAAAATTCATGTTTTAGTCACCCTTAAAAGCTCTGTAGTGCTGGCATATCTCCAACCTATAGCAGTCATACCACTATTATGTTGAAATAAGTCACATTTATGTAAGGTGTACTTTAAAAAAATACTTTAAACATAACAAAACATGTATTTTGGAAACTGGTTTCAGAATTTAAAAATTTATAAGTGGCCTGTATTTTATAATTATTTACAGTTTGAGGTATTTTATTAATTTTTTTAAAGAATTATTTATTATTATTATTTCACATGAGCTTTGCCAGAGAAAGACGGAGGAGAGTGAGAAATCAAGCAGCCATGTCCGGGACTCAAACCACAGTCAGTCATGTGGGAATTCCAGCGCATTAACCACCACACCTCCTGGTGGCCCCCCAGGTATTTTATTAATTCTCATGGTCAAAAAAACAGGCCTGGGGGGAGGTTGGTTTTTGCTTTCATCGATCACATTTTCAGTTTTTAACAACTATTTTTAAATAAAGGTATATGCATAGTTTTTCTCAAATTTCCAACAAAAATCCCTCCCAACTTTTTCTTTTTTTCCAAGCAAAGTTCTTATATTAGGCACCGAAATATAAGTATTTCAGTTTCAAAATTATCTTTATGTTAAATAAAGAGCTCAGAATGCAGTATTAGTGTTCTGCTATATAAAGAGCCTTGTCAATCATAACCATTTCTTGAATCTATTATTGGCTCTTCCCTTTGGTTTTCTTTTAGCATTTCTTCTCTTTTTAGCAGTGAGGACTGATAGGTTTACACTAACTATGAACTGGACTAGTGCACCGTAGTAAGGAGGGGCCCTCGGAGGGACTTCTAGAAATTTCTGAAGTACCAGGTACCCATGAATGGCCTGATTTAAGCGGCAGAAGTGGAGGGGACTCTTGAGTGTGTCCTGCTAGTAGCTCCTCCGGCTTCTCAGGTGCTAGAAAGAGAGAGAATTTCCGAGATTCCTGAGGACTCAGGTTTACTTCATTGATTATCTATGTTCCTTAGTGATTTCGAGAGACCTAAGCCCTAGAATTAACCCATGTCCATGGAACTAGTGTTAGTCTAGACATAGTCTCTGAATAATGGCAAAAGATATCTTTCAATCTATCTGAATCTGGGTACAATAAAGAGAGCTATGGGTTATACTACCCTTGAACTTAATAGGGAGTTTAAGGGACTACTACAGTATTCATTTTCACCTAATAACTCTTTCATTGTAAAAATTTTATTGACATGAAAAAAAGTATAAAAGAATAGACTTTAAAAGTTGTAATTACAGTGAAGCCTTCTGGGACTGGGTAAAAAATAATAATTATAAACGAGAGCTAGAAATACAGTTTTCAGTCCTTAAAATATGTTAAGGTTTTAGAAAAGTGTTAGGAGCAATTTACCATCAGTGGAAGTGCTTTCAAGTATGTGGATGAAAGACACCATAGTAAATATAAAGAATGACTTCTTCAGTTAATAACAGTAATTCAGAACTTTTATATGAAGACTTCAATGCACATTAGGTATATTAAACATCACAACAGGCAGCCTCTTTCCTAGATGACCAAATGAACAGAAACTGACTCATAAAGGTTCACAAGAAAAGTTACCAACATAATTTGAATTTCAATCTGTCACTTACTTCTAGCCCAGGAAGCTACCTACGATTATATACCTACAAAGGATACATTTATTAATTAATCAACACTTATTGAGTAGTGACTATGTTCCAAAGCACTGTATAGGTGTTAGGTTTCCAAAGATGAATAAAATTTCATTTTGACCTTCGAAAGGCTCATGACTATTTTCTGTTCATCTAATCATCCTCCAGCTTCCCACATGGTTAATTCTGGAAGAGTCATCAACCTCTTCAATTTTACCCTTCCTCCAGCCTGGGAATTTGTCATGAAATATACCTGATAAATGTGTCTTAGAACGGATTATTAGAGATTAAAATACAATAGTGTGTGTGAATATTTGGGTGGGACTATTACTATTTTGATATAAATGTGTAGAAATACCCTATATGATTAGCACATAAAATGTACAATTACTTCTTTTTTTTTCTTTCAGAGAGATTTTTGCCATAGGGTGTGTGTGCTTGCTAGAGAGAGACAGAGAGACAGAAAGCTAGAAATCACACCACCTTGCAGGCCATGGTGTAATCCCTTTTCCTCCATCCTCCTCTTGGGATCTTGGGCATGTTAGCACACGTACCTGGCATGAGGTGTAAGCCACCAGGTCCAGGACTCGAACTGTGGTCAACTACGTGGGAGTCCAGCAACCTAACCATTACACCATGTGCTGGTAGCCACAATCACCTCTCTTAAAAATCTTGTTCTTGGTGTAGTTCCATGACCTGGTGGCTAAGGCAGTTGGATCCCACATGACTGACCATGTGGTTTGAGTTCCAGACCCAGTTGCTTGAAAAATATATTGGGCACAAATGCATATATGCCCAAAATCTTAAAAGAAGAGAGAGATGGAGAAGGGATTTCAGAGTAATCATTCCACATAGGGGTTGATTTCTCCTTTCTGTCTCTCTCTGGTAAGAATATGTACCCTCTAGTAGGAAAAAAAAAAAATCTTTTCTTGTTTTAATTGAAATAATAAACGTTCCTCTGCTCTTGAGCCAGCTGGTTCTAAGCCAGGTAGTTCTTACCACCTGGTATGCTCTCCACATTGGCTTCCTCTCCTAAATTTAGTTTATGCTTACTTCTGACTTTGAAGATCAAAAGTTCTTAGAAAACTCCTTTTCCCTTTTCTGTGAGATAGGTAATCCAGTGACTGCCTGTGAATTTCCTTGTCTTCCAGACACAGATTTTTGTGACCTCACACTGAAAGAGACCTTAGCATTGGATATTTAACTTTCATATCCCCTCAGGCACTAACTTATTCTAGGGGATGCATTATGTCTATTAAGTGTCCATCAACACTGGACGTAAACTTCTTCAAAGAGTAAGTGATAACTACCACAGGAATACTGAGGTAGGACTTCTTATAGCTCACCAATTTTTCATATCACATGTTGACAGTAGACTACAATAGCTCAATTAAGATGATTTTTTTTTTTGGAGAGTTTTTTTCACTATAGGGCGCGTGCGCTCACCAGACAGACAGAGACATAGAGACAGAAAGCAAGAAATCACCCCCCCCAGGGGGGATGGTCACGCCGCAATCCCTTCTCCTCCATTCTCCTCTTGGGATCTTGGGCACGCACGCACACGTGTCCGGCGTGAGATTTAAGCCACCGGGTCCGAGACGCAAACCGCGGTCGACTACGTGGGAGTCCAGCGACATAGCCATTACGCTAACTGCTGGTTCCCAAGATGATTTTTTAAAAAGATATTTCAAGTTATCTTTATCACTGTTCCCTATTAGCAGGGATCATGAACAGATGATTATATGGTTACAGGTGTCTCTGGAATGTGTTTTGGAATTATATTTTAATGGGGGTATGTCATACTGAAAACTTATGATAATTATATGGAATAATAAAGCTTTACTATGAAGCTCAGACTCTGCAGAAGCTTCCCATTTTACAGGTTGCCAACTTCTGCTTACTTCCTTCTTGTTCCCTGCCCCATGTTAGGGATGACTGCTTGTGTAAAGAAGCACCAGCCTGGGGACCAGCAGGTAGCGTGGTGGTTAAGGCTCTGGACACTCCCACATGGCTGACCAGGGTTCAAGTCCTAAATCTGGTGGCTTGCTTTCTCACTTCTTCTCTCTCTCACTCTCACCCTCTGTCTCTCTCTGATCAAACTAAAAAATAAATGAATGAATAAATAAATAAAATAAAATAAATAAGCACCAGCCTAACCAGAGGTGATTTACTCCACTCCATCTCAATGGCTTCTGGGGGTTTCCTTCTTCCATATTTTTAGGAAACATAATTAAAATGTTTACTTCACTGGTAAACAGGTAATCAAAATCTTTTCCTTCAGTTTTTGCAAGGCTGTAAGTATGTTCTCAAAGAGACAGTTAAGCAGGAAGATAATATCATGAAGATGTGGAACAAAAAACAAATTTCATTGTTCTCAATAATAGAAACAGTTAGCATTTATGCAATATTAACAAATCAAAAATTGTTGAATACGCTTTGGATATTCTTCATGTCTGACAAGTAGACTATACAATTGCATAATTCTTCCATATTACATGTTCTTTCAGTATTAAATTCTTCCGAAGAAGTTATATAGCCAATCAGCAAAGCTTTCTCTACACTGTACTTGTCTAAACATCACTCACTTTTCCATGAGAAAGTAAATTCAGTGGACAGTTTCCGTTTTCATAAAACTAAATTCTTCCCCTTTAGTTTGCTCCTCTCAGTGTGCACCCTCTCAGGGTATAAAGGAGCACAATCCTGTTGTTTGTCACTTCTGTCCTCAGCATCATTCATTTTGAAGATAAGAATCATCCAGCCACTCTTGGTATCTATGCTGTGACAATATGATGCTACTCAGGTCACATGAAGGACTTCTTGTGACATCATGTTTTCTATTTGTTTACAAAGAATTCTTATAGATTTTGGAAACTAGAGTGCTTGCCTAAAATAACCTTACATCCTACCTTAGGACCAGCAGTTGGAGTAATGGCTATGTCTCTGGACTCCCATGTAGTTGACCGCGGTTCGAGTCCTGGATCCAGCGACTTAAACTCATGCCGGGCGCATGTGCATGTGTACCCAAGATCCCAAGAGGAGAACAGAGGAGAAGGGATTGTGGCGTGGCCATCCCCCGTGGAGGCGATTTCTTTCTTTCTGTCTCTCTCTCTCTCTCTCTGTTTTTCTGGCGAGCGCACGCGTCCTATAGCAAAAACCTCTCCAAAAAAAAAAAAAAAAATCTTTAAGCACATTCCTTATCCAGACAATATCCAATACTGTTAGCTCTAAGAGGAAAAATATGGCAAACACTTTTATATAGTACCAAATAAATGTTCTTCACTAAGTATTAAATAATATAACTGATTTTTATAGCTTTAAAAATTATTAACTATTCATTTATTTTAAAAAAATTGGGCTGGCCCCATGGTCTGGTGGTTGAGGGAGCCAGATCCCACAAGACTGTCCAATGGTTTAAATCCTGGCCCCAGTGATTTGAAAAACACACCAAGTCCATGTGCATTCATGCCCCAACACCTGACAAATGGAGAAATGGAAGAGGAGGGATTATCACATCCCGCTGAGGGGTGCTTCCTCCTGTCCCTCCTCCTTCATTTTTCTATCTCTTTCTGGCAAGTGTACATGCCTTTTGGCCAATTATATATATGTGTGTGTGTGTGTGTTTTCTTCAGCTTATTTATTTCTCCCTTGACTGAGAGAGAAGGAAAGACAGCACCCCGACAGGGTCTTGACACAGTGATCTCTCCCTAGGTTTAGCCAGTTCTGGATCTTGGGCAAAGGTATACCTGGTGTGTTCAGGGATGTCTCTTCTCTTGCTAGTCAGCTCCACAGAGATGTCACATCGCTACCGTGACAACAGCCAGCACCCTAAATATGTTTTCTAAAGTCTTCTCTGTGTCCAAGCTGTCGCATTTCAAGATTCTAAGTATTTTTATGATTGTCATTTTTATAGACTTCTGATTATGATCCATACTGTAGTCTTCCCTATTTACGATCCAAAGTGGGGAGGAAATCCAGGTTTTTCAGTTCCTGAAAAAAGTCTCATCTGTTAGATTCACAAGTCTCGTTGGCTTTCAGAGCTTTTGTTTGTTAGATCCTGAAGTCAGTTGGAATACATAAGTGTGGCAAGAGAGTCTGAGGGAAAGTTCAGAGCCTTGTATGTAGTGTGCACTCAGTGGAAATTGGTTCTTTACCCTTCCCTCAACAACGTACATCTCTGGTACTATAAGGGATTAGTTACAAGCTCGTGTAAGATTTGAGTTCGTCATTGTGGATATAAGCTTCATGGGGATGAGGGGGTGCTCAGGAATCTTGTCTATTTTCTTCACACCTGTAATTCCAAGCTTTGGACAATGCCTGCCCCCTAGCAGGAGCTGAATGTCTGCGGACAGGCAGCGATGATGTGCCCTCCCTCAGTGCTGCTCAGAACTTGGGAAAGACAGCTCTCCACCATCTCTCTCCAATTCTCCAACTGACCTCGTGGAAGCACCATTTCCTTTCTCTCTTCTTCCAACCTCTTCAGTTGTCTCAAGGCTTATTAAGAATAAACACCGGGACCAGCAGTTAGCGTAATGGCTATGTCGCTGGACTCCCACGTAGTCGACCGCAGTTCGAGTCCCAGACCTGGTGGCTTAAACTCATGCTGGTGCGTGTACGTGTGTGCCCAAGATTCTGAGAGAAGAATGGAGGAGAAGGGATTGCAGCGTGGCCGTCCTCCCTGGGGGATGATTTCTCGCCTTTTCTCTGTCTCTCTCTGTCTGGCAAGCGCATGCACCCTATGGCAAAAACCTCTCAAAAAAAAAAAAAAAAGAATAAACACTATTCTTCACACAAAAGTTGGTAAATTATGCATCACTTTACCTCTTGTGTGTGTGTGTGTATATATATATATATAAATATAAATTATTAATATATAATATATATTATATAATATATATTTATAATTTACATTTAGTCACTCTACATCTTTATAGTGTACAACATGGTTTTTCCAGCATGAATACAGTGGTTATCAGTCACGACAAAGACATTACCTTATACATTATTATCAGCAAATAACTTCTCGTTTTTGTGTCAATAAATGTATTTTTTTTCCCTGTTTTCCTCCCTCTCGCCCCCTTGCTCTCTGTTGTGATTCATTTATGTTTATTTGTTTAACATCAATAAGAGAATACTCGGGGCCCAATTCTATGATTTTAGCTCTTACTTTTTTTCCTTACCAGAATAACAAAACTTAAATAAATAAATAGTGGAGAATAAATGAAAATTAAATGGGAAAAAAAAGTGAATTGGATTGCCTTGAGGCATATTCTAAATAAGAGTGCCTAGGCCAGTGGTCCTTGTATCCTCTGTTGGGATCTTGCCAGGGCCTACCTGTCAAGTAGCTTTTTCTTCCTTAGACGGTGCTGGTGCTGACCAGCTTAATCTCTCTCTTTTTCCTTCCCTCATTTCCTTCCTGTCTCCCTCCTTCTTCATTGGGGACCATGTCGTTTTCAAGATGGATTTAATCTTTCTCAAGAGCCTTACCTGCCCTAAGAGAGTCTTAGATGTGTCTTGGCTTTTGTCCTAGATTTTTAAGTACTGCTTTGAGGCCTCTAGTCATTTGAGAAATGACCACAGATTTTTCTACATTGTATCCAAACCTCCAACCCACATCTAGAAAGAAAACATTGTTAACTTGTCTGCACTGCCTTTCTGAAGACAGAGAAAATTCCTTAAACCACTATTCATTCTTTAACCACTCCCAGATTTCTTATGAAGATACATCATGTCTTTTTCATCTTATAGAAGCATTAATGTTTTTACATGAAAATGTTTAGCACACTGGCTGTAATGCTGAAATTTATTTTACTTATCGAACTCTATAATTTTTTCCTTAATTACTTATGTATATTTAGTTTCGATGTCATGGTAGTCTTTCTACAATATGTGACATTAATATTAAGCATATATCTGATAACCAAATTTAATTTGTTTTTAAAGAATTTGTCATACTGTGCTGTCTGCAAGGAAAGAGGTGGAAGTGAGATGAATGGTGTGCTTTAGCAAGCACAAGCACTCTCACATTGATTGTGTTTGATCCTAAAAGTCCTCAATGCTTGGGAGAAGTTAATTTTTTTGTAATGAAGAAAGCTTAATCCCATCCCCACCCCACCTCTCCAAAAAGAGGCATGTACACTTGCTGAGAGAGACAGAGAGAAGGAAAGTGAGAACTCACTCTCCGGGGGGGATGGCCATGCACAATCGTTTCTCTTTTGTTCTCCTCTTCGGAATTTTGGGCATGCGCGCACACGCGCACACACACACACACACACACACACACACACACACATGCTCCCAGAGTGACTTTTAAGCTGCTGGGTCCAAGGGGAGTCCAGTGCCATAACCACTACAACCTGCTGGCCCAAAGAAAGCTCAATTTGCTAGGGCTGTTACGACAAAGAACGACAAACTAGATGGCCTGAAACAACAGAAATTGATTGCCTCTCAGTTCTAGAGGATAGAATTTTTTTTTTTTTTTTGGAGAGGTTTTTTTGCCATAGGGCGCGTGCGCTCGCCAGACAGAGGAAGCCACAGAGAGACAGAAAGTGAGAAATCACCTCCCAGGGGAGATGGCCACGCCGCATTCCCTTCTCTTCCATTCTCCTCTCGGGATCTTGGGCACACATGCACATGTGCCTGGCTTGAGTTTTAAGCCACTGGGTCCGGGATGCGAACCACGGTCGACTACGTGGGAGTCCAGCAACATAGCCATTACGCTAACTGCTGGTCCCTCTAGGGGCTAGAATTCTGAGACCCAGGTGCTGTCAGGTTTGGCTCCTTCTGATGGAGACTAAGGGAATCTGCTCCATATCTCTTGACTCATTCCTGATGGTTTGCTGGCAATTTCTGGTATTCCTTGGCCGGTGGACCTCTGCCTTCATCTTCGCCTGGTATTCTTCCTTTCTGTTGTGTGTCTGTGTCCAAATTTCCCCCTTTTATAGGATACCATTCATACTAGATGAAAGGCCTACTTTATTCCAGTAAGACCTTAACTAGTTATAGTTCCATGGCCTTATTTCCAAATAAAGGCACATTCTGAAGTACTGGGGACTAGGACTTCAACATATAAATTTTGGAAGGATACTATATTCAATTCATAATAATTATGATCCTCAGAGTCCATCCTTATTTATTCAGTGAATGATGGGATTTGTCTCTTGGATTTGTGTCTTTAAAAAATATAAATAAAAAGATCTCTAATGAAAAATAAACAAAAGAACCCAATAACCACTTAGACAACTCATTGCCAGCCAGGGATTGTAATACTCAGCTGACAAATTGGTGGAGCAGTGCTTCATTTCATGAGCACAGATTCAGAAATGATATTCTCCTACATAGATTCAAAGGATGTGACAGCCATTCCTGTCAAGTGTCATATGGAAATAAATAGAAAAAAAAAAAAGGTGGGGGAGAGAGAACAGGTTTAAGAGAAAAATCTTGATTCTGAAAAATCTCCAGATTTTATATAATCTACTAACTAGGAAACTGTAAGGGTAACACCCATCCTGCATTCTGTGGAATGGTTCCAATTTCAACCAGGAAAATCTTACATCCTGTCAACTTCACTTTCATATCTGAATAAATGTTTACTATTACTAGAGTGGTAAAGCAAGTTATTTGATGATAATAACTTATTGTATTACCTGGCACAAACTCTCAAAAATGTACACAGTCCTACCCATGAATAACTTAAGATATTTTTGAGTTGCTTTTTGTAATATACTTTTCAAAGTAAAAGGCAAAAGAAGAGAGGGAGAAATGCGATGAGCATCTTGACAGGTGTATTTACTCTAATATATGTATCTTTAATTATATGTAAATATAAATACATTGAGGGGCACATTCATGATGGGAAGTAGACAAACTGTGTTTTAAAACCTTTCTATCCAAATTATGATTTTAAACATTTATTTTTAAAAATTACTGGAAACAGGTTTTTGTTTTTTGTTTTTTTTTTTCTTTGAATCTTCATCTGAGAACCTTGACATGACACTGGTAGTTTTTAGTATTTCTGGTAACTGATGCCCATCACCCACAGCATATTTGCAAACTAGGCAGCATTATTCTCATAGATAATAGCAGTTTGCGTGTGTGCATGTGGGCATGTCCAAACTCCCAAAAGGAGAAACAGAGAAGGGATTGCAACGTGACGGTCCCTCATGTGGGATGCTTTCTCACATTTTCTCCTTCTCACCCTGTGGCATGCACATGTGTCCTCCAGTGAATTAAGAAACAAAGCAAAACAAAACAAAACCTAAAAACAGTAACTTGTGTTTTCACAAACAAGTAGCCAGGCTAAGTTAATTTTAAAAGGTTGGATTCCACTTATTTTTAGGGTACTAGATAGTAGAAGTAGTATCTAAGGCTTCTAGAATAAATACTATTAGATATGATACTAGAAAGCTATTTGAATTTTTCACTTAATCTTCCTCAGTACCATACCTAACTACTGTGCTACAGGACTGGTCATTATTTTTCACTTTTGATTCCTTATATTGTTCTTATGGGCATTGATTAGCAGGGGAAAAAGAAACGTAAGATGTTCTTATGGTTATACTAAAAGAAACAAGTTTCAAAGCCTCCAGACATCAACTTATTTCTATTTGTTGAAAAAAATTTTATTACATTTATGAGAAGGCAAAAACACTCAGATATACTTCAGAAATGCTGGCAAAATCACAAGTACTGATGAAAATTGAAAAGCAATATGCTTTCTTTTTTTGTATTATAGATGGCATTTAAATTAAACATTTTCTTAGCTCTGTATTCAGCTCTAACAGTGAAACCAAAACTACTAATTTTACATTTAATTATAGCCAAGGCATAGCAACATAATCTTTTTTAAAAAAATATATAGATTATTTTTCTTCCCCAAAGGGTGCATGTACTTGCCGGAGAGAGACAGAGTGAGAGGGAAATTGAGAAATAATCCCCCAGGGGGATGGCCATGCCGCAATCTCTTCTCCATGCTCCTCTCGGGATTTTAGGCATGCATGCACATGTGCACAGCATGCTCTCAGGCTGCTAGGTCTGGGACTTTAACCTTATAGAGTCGACCATGTGGGATCCATTGCCCTAACCTCCATGCAACCTGGCTGGCCCTGGAACCCTGGGTTTTAATTAGATGTTCTCGTGTCACAATAAGTTCGAAAATGGCAAAAGTATTTCCACTCTTTCATCCTTGCTAACAAAAAAATCCTATTTAGGTGTTAGTTGGAAATTGTATAATCTCAAGGTGGTGCTAATTTCTGACCTAGGATCAAGCATACAACCTAGTTCTGTCCAATCAAGTGAAGGGATATCCTCTAGGGTGTCTCCTGGGGATTTAATAAAAGAAGTGGGTATTAAGGGAAGTTCACTGCCCTGTATCTTCAGCTACTTCTGTATTTGAATATGGTCATAGAAGGACATGATGCTTGGGACTCCTGCAAAAATCTTGCAACCCTGAAAAATCCAAGAGTCTATAAACCTGACATCATTGAGCTATTGAGGCAACCCGCAACTGACTTCCAAACCATGGTGGTGCAGAGGACGGATGAAACAAAACTCGTGTCTTTAAGCTACTATTGAGTAAGTATTTTGACTTACAACTGAAAGCATTCCGAACTGATATAGCAAGGCATCTGTAACTTCAAACACATTATCAAAGGTTATACTTGAGTTGATTTTCAGCGACATCCATTTGCTTATTTATTCAGTCAGTCAGTTGACAAACGTTAAGCAACAACTAGGTAACAGGCGTTGTGATACGCTCTAACAAGTTAAGACAGACCGATCCTCCTGCAGTCTGGGTGAACTGGTCGCAGTTATTCAGCTAAGAGGCTTACTTAGAACCATTGCCCCCACTTCTTGCCTGACATTTAAGGCAGATGGTCTGCATGCATTTGCCCCCTTCCCTTTCTTGTTTGTGAAAGTAGGCAGGAGATTTAGCCAAGTGGTACTACCTACCTCCTTAACAGATCAGAAGGAAGTTGGTCCTTAATTTTTCAAAGGTTTTTAATTGGCGAACATGAAGATTTAAAGGAGAGATGATGAAGTCAATGGAATTATGAAGGATGGAGATTGAATGAGGGAATATGAACTTAACTTCTGGGCACTCTAAATAAGGTTCTTTTCTGAAAGTTTGAATCATGAATTTAATGCAGATGAAATACTGAATGTAAGCAAATGGAATATTTTTTCTGATAGGCAGTGAAAATAGGTCCAGATTACAAAATGTAAAACACAGATTCAGGAAATGTGGAGATCAGTGAAAAGATAACTCTCTAACAGGTGTCTACATTGTCTAACTCTAACAGGTGTCTACATTGTCTTCCCCTAAATGATGATGATAAGCAAATTAACATTTGATAACTGACCAAGTGCATTTCACTTAATCCTACATTAAACATGTCAAGAAACCATTTCGTGGGAACTAGCAGTTAATGTAGTAGCTATGTTGCTGGACTCCCATGTAGTTGACTGCGGTTTGAGTCCCGGACCCAGTGGCTTAAACTCACGCCGGGCGTGTGTGCGTGCGTGCCCAAGATCCCAAGAAGAGAATGGAGGAGAAGGGATTGCGGTGTGGCCATCCCCCCTGAGGGGTGATTTCTTGCTTTCTGTCTTTTTGGCGAGCGCACGTGCCCTATAGCAAAAACCTCTCCAAAGAAAAAAGAAAAAAGAGCCTGAGTTTCAGAGTTAGAAAACCTCACACATAGTAAGAAATGGATTGAACTCGGATTTGTCTAGTGTCTCTGTAGTATGCCACACACTAAGCTCTTTAAACACAGGCAAGCAGACCTGCATGATCTTCTACAAATGACCCACTATCCCAAAGTCAATTTGAATCCTGGGTCAATGCTAACTTAACATCTGACATTTATAGTCTTGTTCCTTGAAATAGTTTCCAATTAACCAGTGCCCAGTTTCTTAACAGCAGAACCAGCAAATAAAATTTATGTTCAAAAAGTCGATATTAAAAACTGGCAGGCTCTTCCTCCTTCTTGTCATTTCAACATCAGTGGATTCCAGCAGAGAAATTTCTTTTCCCTTGAGAGAAAAACAGAATTATGCAGGGACAATTTGAACAATATTCACATTCAGAGTTAACTTGAATATCATATAAAGGGACATTTATCAGATATTTTGACCAGTTATCTTTATAAATATATTTAAGAAATGTTTACCCACCCCACCGTATGTTCAACCAAAAGTTTATATCTATGGCTGGGCTTTTAGGTTTCATTGTGTAGCCAAAGTTCTATATAAGATAGTTTGATGTAGTAAGATAGGTTTTGTCTGAGAATTGGAAGTATTAGTTATTTTGATCTTCTATATGAAGACAATAGCTAATTTGACTAAAAGGCACAGTTAGTGCATTTCTGGGACATTTACCTCATGGTTCTTTTATATCCTGTTATGACTGGCAAAGTAGTTTGAGACAAATGACATTGATGGGTCAGGTATTTTCTGAAGTATGTGAGCGATAGAAGTCAGAAGAGTTGTCTTGTACTTTAAAAATATGAATAGTTTGTAAAGAGAAAATGTGTTAGATGTTTTTCTGGGGCTAGGTAGCACAAATAGATACCAATATAATGCAGTTTGTGAGATTTTTGGTGAGGGGTTATTTCCCAAATATCCAATCACAAGATCAGTATACATTATAAGATTCGTCTGTCAACAGGTAGACAGACGAATTTTATTTGCTACGCTGCTGTTGTTTTGTTTGTTTGTTTTGTTTTGTTTTTACTATAGGGTGCATGCGCTCACCAGAGAGACAGAGAGTGAGAGAGAGAGAGAGACAGAGAGACAGAAAGTGAGAAATCACCTCTTGGGGGCATGGCCACACTGTAATCCCTTCTCCTCTTGGGATTTTGGGCATGCATGCACACACACCCGAAGTGAGTTTTAAGCTGCCGGGTCCAGGACTCAAACCACAGTTGACTATGTGGGAGTCTAACAAAGTAACCATATGCCATCTTCTGGTCCCTACTTTGCTAGGATTACAGGCTTGTTTGAGCTAGATGTTTGCTTATAAAATGAGACATTTTTTGAAAAGTAATACAAAAGGGACTTCTGTGACAAATAAGAACCTTTCCAAAAGCATTTTGCCTTTAGCATTCAACTTTAGCTTAGATGGTTCACTCTCCAAAGGGCTGACACATAATTAATTATCATTCTACATCAGTCCACATTTACCTTAAAGTCAATAGATTGCACATAAAACAGAAAAACAAATTAGATGTCTAAAGTAATTGGTACTAAGAAGAAACAAATAACCTCATTTAATGATACCCTACATTCTTATAAACTGAAAATTATAGTCTAGGTGTTTCATTAGCAGTTTTAAATTAGCCAAAACATTCACGTTTTCCAAAATGACTTCCTAGAGTTGTCCTGTTGTCCCTTCCCCCAAGGATAGATCCATCTTCATACTGAGAAGAACACAAAGTATTGGGTTGTTAGAAAACTCATGACGCACTTTTGCACAGAAAAACATAGAAAAAATACATGACGACTTTTCCGATGACCCAACAGGCTATACACAAAGTACATCCCTTGTGACCATAAGAAATGGGGGTACCGAGCTTGCCACAGCGTATGGCAACTGCCATTACTATGTATCAGAGGGAAGTGTGGGGCTGGAGCAGGGGGAACTCACAGTCAGGTTGAGGGAAGATGGTCAGGTAAACCTATGAAAACCGTCCTCAAAGAAGTTGAAAGGCTAAGCAGGATTTCCTAAATCAAATGAAACCAAAAAGTTTAAGGACGTAGTCTATGAAATGGGTAACATCAAAAATATTTTTGCCAGTCAAGTCCAACATCAAATTTTGTATATTTTTGGCAACTCTGTAGGTGTATGTACATTGAAAATCAATCTTCATACATAAATGCAACATTCTTCAGGATGTAAAACTTCAAATATCCATTGTTATATTTTAGAGACCAGGTGAACTAAATAATTTAAAAAACAATTTGGGGCCAGCAGGTGGCATAGTGGTTAAGGTGTGAGCCCCCCTATGTGATTGACCATGGTTCAAGTCTTGGACCTGGTGGCTTGTAACCAACACTGGGTGTGTGTGCGTGCATGCCCAAAATTCCGAGAGGAGAATGGAGGAGAAGGGACTGAGGTGTGGCCATTCCCCCTGGGGGCTGATTTCTTGCTTTCTGTCTGTCTCTCTAGCAAGCTCAAATGCCCTATAGCAAAAAAACCCTCTTAAATAAATAAATGAGTAAATAAATAAAAAGTGATTAAGTACAGAAACACCAAAGTAGTTACAAAACTTAGGTCCCTTACTTGGAGACATGTTTTACAGGGTATGAATATTTGGACAAAGAGGTAAAGTATTCTGAAAAAAAAATAAGGATCTTATGTTGCCTTAATGAATACATCAAAATTCCCCAGATGTATAATGATTAAATCAATTCAAATGCAAAATTAAAAATAGAAAACTGTCTCCTATTTTCCTCTTAAGGGAAATAACATACACACACACACACACACACACACATTCACAAATGGAAGATATATTGAGTTTTTTTTCCCCAAAATTATTACCACAACTCAGGTGCTTTTGTTTGCTTTGTTTTCACAGAGGACATGTGTACTTGCCAAAAGAGAGAAAGAGAGAGAACCCCCAATGGGGCATGGCCATGCCTCAATCCCTTTTCCTTCATTTTTCCATCCTGTTGGGATTTAGGGCATGCACACCCTGCCCTGTGTTTTTCAAGCTGCCAGAGTGGGATTTGAATGGCAGCCAGCCATGTGGGATATGGTTTCCCTTAAACACTAGGCTATGGGGCCAGCCCTGCAAGGCAGATTTTTTAAAGTTTAATTTAATTAGTATTTTATGGATCAGTGTCCTTGAAGAAAATTTGCAGTTAGCTCTGTTCAAAGGATGGAGTGGCATAAACTGATAAAAAAAATTAAAAGCTTTCTTGTTGAAGAAATTAAACCTCAGAAAGCTTAAATTAATATTTTTGTTTCTATATTTATAAGTAATATGTGCTCATTATAAATATAATACATGCTCATTATATAGAAAAATACTAAGAGGAAAATACAAATCACTGTGACAAGTGTTACTCCATTACAGACAACTTTAATGAACTTAAACTCAGATACCAACTAATGCCTTCTTTTTCAAATGAGAAAAACAAACCTTAGGCACAGGTAAAATAAGTTATGCAGAGACACCAGGCTGCTTTTTAATAAAGATGGAACTGTCTCCAAACTTCTGATCCAAAGCTTGTTTCCGATGTACCAGGCTGCCCATTCTCCTTCTGAAATCTGTTCTTTGTTCACGTTATTTTATTTTATTTTATTTTATTTTATTTTATTTTATTTTATTTTATTGGCACACATGCACATGCGCCCAGTGTGTTTCAAGCCACAGAATCTGGGACTCAAACTGCAGTCAGCCATGTGGGAGTCCACTGATGTAACCATTATGCCATCTGCTAGTCCCCACTGTACTTTTAGCTATTTAAATTCTCCTTAGCTTGGAGAATTTGCCAACTCCTATCATAAAAGTCATCTCTGCCTCTAGAGGAACCCACACATATGCACACCGCAGGTATATTTGTGTATCTGTGTGCACACGGGTGTGCATGCTGGACCTCTGGGACAGATTTGATGTGCAATGTCCATGATGAAAGACACTGTATGGTTCTTAGAGAACTGAGTACACATGAAAGTACACTGAAAACCGAAAAGGCCTATGCAAATATTAAGCAGTGCTCTTCCCAGTAGGTTTTCTAAACGTGAGAAACTATGCTTGAAAATATATTTCCTCTGGAATTTAGAAAAATTCATGTTCTATATATAATAATAAATATATACCTAATGCTGCTTTAAAAATAGATGAAACTAATCTTCTTGATATCATAAAAATCAACACTGATCATGTCCCCTTTAAAATTTTATTTCCCCGTACAGTGCCAAGAAATTCCTTTTCACTGTTTTTGAGATAACAAATTATTTTTTATAAAGTCCCAACTTCCATATCTTTTAATGCTGATTACAAAATACAGCAGTAAGCAGTCTAAGAATAAAAATGGAAACCCTCCCCCAAATATTGCATTTTGACTTAATTTCCCCCTTTTTAATGTAAAAATACAAAATCGAGCATTTCATCAGCCTATTTAATGTTATTTTACCCGTCTTATAGACATACAGTGCTTTAAAAGGGGAGCAGAGTAGTCGTCTGGACTTGGGCACCAGGCCCCACACTGAAATTCTTCGATGGCTTCTGGTGTTAAATGGTTCTCATTCCACCAAACCCCAGTTTCATGCTGGCCTCCACTATCAATTGTGTTACCTCCAAGACCCTATTTGTGCCTGAGTCCCCATCATCTTTAAGGGAGCTAATAGGGGGGAAAAGCCATTTTATGGGAACCAGCAGGTGGCGTGGTCGTTAAGGTGCTGGATACTCCCACAGGCTGACAACGTTGAGTCCCGGACCTGGCGGCTTCCTTTCTCCCTTTCTCTCTCTCTCTCTCTCTCTCTCTCTCTGTGTCTCTCTCTGGTTGAATTAAAATAAATGAATGAATAAATAAAATTAAATAAATAATAATTTTTAAAAAAAGCCATTTTATGATGATCAACCTCACGTGCTATTTCAAGCTGATCAGAGTGGCAAGAGGCAGAAAAACAATGCAGAACGAACCCAGACAAGTCTACACTTGAATTCTGGTTCTACTGCTCACTAGCTGAATCACCTTGAGTGACTGATTTAACCTCTCTGAGTCTCAGTTTGTTTATATGTATAATGGGGATAATGACAGTATTATTTCGTAGGAGTGCTGTGAAGATGAAATGAAGTAATTATCTGATAAGCACGTGTTTCATATCTGCCACTTCTCTAGTGATCTGAACATATGGTGTCTTTTGCTCAATGAAAATAACTCTGCAGTGCAACATTTCTGACAGAAATCCTTAGGAAGGGCCATCTTCACTGTATTTTTAACTTCTTAAGTGTTGAAATAATCGATCTGATAGACATTTTTAGTTGCATCAAAAAAGAGGACTTTGTCTAGATCACATGGTAAAGGTGTTCTTTGAAGTACTAGGGTTTTCCTTATTGCACTGTGTATTTGTGCACAAATTCAAGGGTCCAAGTCTAGATATATTGTTTAAGGATTTTACAGTTGTGAGACACCATTATCTTTTACTATTTTCACACAAGAGAATAAGGCTAGCTAGCTAAAGAAACTGGATGAAAAAAATTGAAAGAAATTTATGAAATTTGTATGTAGCTCTGGCTATTCATGGAGAAAGCCAAACAGTTCACTTAGCTTCATGTTTTAGTCTCCAGTAAGTGTGATGGACAAGGTTTCTCTTTTCTTCTTTATACATTCTCTTTTTTTTAAAAAAAAAAAAAATGAAGATCTACTGAGACCACATGTGATCCACATTTATTTTAATCAACACTATTACTGAAAAGTGACAAACTTCTCTTTCATGAATAGGGTTCTCTCTCTCTGTCTCTCTCTAACAGAGGTAAAAATTCACATGAAATTGACCATTTTAGCCATTTTAAAGTCTACAATCTTGTGACTTTTAGTACATTCACAATGCTATTGTCAATAGCTAATTCCAGAACATTTTCATGACCCTAAGGGAAATCCCATATACCATTTAAGTAGTTCACTAATTCTCTCCTCCCCCCACCCCTGAAAATAACTCACATGCTTTCTGCCTCTATGGATATTTTTTATTGGTCATAGGAATATATTTATTTTACACTCTTCTAAATTCTCCATTTAATATTTCAACTAGAAATGGCAATCTACTGTGTATATCTCAGTGTGAGATGATGTGTAAGTGTGAGCAAGAATTTAGGTTTCACAAGAAACTTTGTGAAGTCAAATCCATTTGAAGTTTGTGGGAAAATGGAAATAAAGTTTGAGTTTATTTTGGTGCAAACATTTTTTCCATTTTTTTTCCTACAATTTTCCATAAACTTCTTGAAGACTTTAGGTATTCAAACAAAAAGAAGACCTGGGCAGAGACTTGTCCTTGAATTAGATGTCTATAACTGAGAGTGGGTGCCTGAACTTAAATTACCCCAGGGTCGAGCCAGTCATAAGTTATAGAAATGCCAAGGAATTCTCGAAATTTGCTTAAACCATTGAGAAAGGCCTTTGAATGGCAATGATAGCTTTACAGCTCCTAAGTTAGGACAGCCTCACTCCCAACAGAAGCTCTGTCTGCATCTGAGCTCTTCCTGTAATAGGTGGTGATAACCCTATTTTTTTCTTTGGAGCAGCAGAGTAGTGACCATTCTTCATCCCGCCCTTGTTCTGGTGAGCACATCAGATACAGCAGAGGAAATTGAGGATGCCTGGAGGGTAAGTGAGAAAACAACTTTAAAACATTAAAACCCCTTTTATTTCCCAACCATGCATGTTGTTTTCAGTTTTAAATTCGAATATACGTTTCATTCTGCCTGGAAATTTTAAGCAATTGTTAACCTATTTACAAACTTTTAAAGATGTTTAAAATTAACTGGAAAATGGTATTTGGGCATCTATTATTTATTTTTATTAAGTGGCATAAGACTCCCACCATTTTCTTAGTTATGATTATATTGACAGGATAGTTATGTATTATGTTCTAGAAAATACACATAAGATTTTGGGAAAAAAATCTTAATTTCCAGCTAGTCAAATGTTTCAGAAGGAGGAAGAGCCTGTAGGAGCTTGTGATTTAAGCAGTACTTAGTAATCTAGAATGTCAAGGCCATATTTCTGTTGTGTGCATGTATTTTGAGGATTTTTATTCCATTTTCATTTTCAATTCCTTTCCATTTCATGAGCCCCAAGTAATATATCTTGACTATTCCCATTAATTAGGATTTAGTATTCCCCTGCCAAAGTTAAATGGCTGTCTTTTTTTCTTCTTTTACAATTTTTTAATTGATATGTAATACTCGTACATATTTTTGGGGTACAATGTGTAATGATTAAATTAGAGTAATTAATATATTCATCTTAGCCATTTGTCATTACTTTGTGTTGAGAACATTGGAAATCCTGTTTCAGTTACTTTGAGATATACAATAAATTGTATACACCTTGCTGTATTTTATAACACTAGAACTTATTCCTCTGTTGTTTCTGTAATTTTGTTTCCATAAATCAACATTCACCTCCCCCCCATCCTTCCCAGCCTGTAGCAGGCGTTCTTCAACTCTCTCTCTCTCTGAGGTCACTTTTTCTTTTCTATTTCCACATGAATCTCACTGGGTTTGATGTCAGGGATCTAGCTTGAATCCTTCCCAAAGAAAACTGTCCCTACGTGCTTCCTACTGTTCTTCTCACCATTCTCTCGGTCTGGGCTTCTGGGACTCCTTGATGACAATGGAGAACAGACTCCAAATCACCTTCTGAGGTGTACTTTGACCAGCTATTTCTACAAACACTTCTCAGGCAGGTTACTTGGCGGCTGGGGACAGCACAACTGTCTTTCCCGTGGCAAGTAGTGAAGCATTGACACACCGTAAAGCATTGCCGGCCCTTGGTGCTGAGCTAGCACTGCGGCAAATGCGCCAAGTATGACGGCCCTAAAGGACCATATACCTGCCTTGAGGACCTTTGGACAAAATTCATCCCTAATAAAACATTGCCAAAATGTGGAGGGTTTTCTCTTTCCTGGACCTCTCAGCTGAGTGTTCTCTGGTTTACTTTTCAAGGACGTTTGGATACCTGACTCCATTCTCCAATTCCTGCAGGCAAAACCTTTTAGGGAAGACAAGGAATGTGAAGGTTGTGTAAAAGAAAGGAAAATAGAGGGCTTGAAAAAGAAAAAGAAAAAAAAAAAGCAGTTGACAGCAATAAACTGTAAATCCCCTATCTCTACCCTCCAGACCACATCCCAACCGAATCCAGCTCCACCCTGCCCGCCTGTAGACCTCTGGGGCTCCTGATTGAGAGTCCAGATACAGGGCACATATTCACGCGTGGTCCCCTTCGCTGGGTGGGAGCCCGGCCTGTGGTCAAGGTGTGGAACCTGGCTGGAGTTTCAATGTGTAGGATCTGCTCTCGGGGTTTTGGTGAGATTGAGAAGGGTAAGGTGTCTGGCTTGCAGGAGGGGGTGGTATACACCCCGGGGGTTCGGCGGGAGAGAAGTGAGGTCGCCTGAGGTTGAAGTCTGGTGTTCTTTAGTCATTCACCTGGCCCATCCAGGAGGCCACCGAATAGCTTTATTTGGACAGGGACAGACTCCGGGACACAACTGGGATAACCGGTATTCCTGGAAACTGCCTGTCAGACACCGGGGCATTTGGGAGAGGCACAGAAGGGACAGGCGCAGGGAGGAGGGGTGAGAAGTGGAGGGAGACGGACTGACTGGCCTGCGGGGACTGCGGTCTCCTCGCTGTATCTCCAGGGGCGGACTCGGAGACCCGAGTTCTGGGCTGGGATTAGGTCCCTAACTCGCTGCCGGACTTCGCAGCTTGCCTCTAATCCTCTGAACCCGGCTGGACTCTGATCTTTGCGTCCCCTTCCTGCCCTTTGACTCTGGCCCTGTACGGAAGCCCTGCTATGCCGCCCTGGGAAGAAAATGCATTCTCTGCTGGAGACGGGCCGAAACGGGAAGGCCAGGAGAGCGGCTTCTGTGATATGGATCACATTTATTTAGACACCTATATTAAAATTATTTTTGTTAAACACACACACACGCACGAGCCCCCAAAAAGCTCGGGCTGGAGCTTTGTACAGTGGCGTCCAGTGGCCGTTCTCTCCCACGAAGAGCAAGGTGGCCGGTGCGACACGCTTCCCTCCAGAATCTGCCACTTCGTTGTGCGCAAAACCTCTCCATGCCGCCCGGCCGGGCCCATGCACCTTCTTCCACTGCCCAGCCCGCTGACCTCCCCGATGGCCCTCTCGCCGCTTGCAGAGGGCGGGAAAACACAGCGAATGGAGCTGGCCAAGGCGAAGGTGCCTGCAGGCCCAGCAGGTTGTTGGTGGCCTGTGGGACCTAGCGCCCCGGGCGGGCGACTCCTGGGAACGGCGTGGCGTGGAGGGCGGCGCGACCCGCGCGCAGGGTCGGCAGGAGCTCGGCCTCCTGCGGCAGGGAGGCCCGGGTGGCCCAGAGGGGAGAGGGGCGGCCCGGAGTCGGCTGCAGAGCTCCGCCCCCGGCTGGGTATAAGAGCTGCGTCGGGCCCAAGGAGCAAGCGGCGGCGGG
>NW_006159700.1:3033120-3033564 GCF_000334495.1 Tupaia belangeri chinensis
CAGCGGCGGCGGCGGCAGCGGCGGCGGCAAGGACAGGGGCGCCCGGCCAGGCTCGGACGGCCTGTGGAGCCTCCCACCCGCTTCCATAAGGCTTAGCTTTCCAACTTCAGCTACAGTGTTAGCTAAGTTTGGAAAGAAGACAATAAGAAGACCCCCTCGACCGTTTTTCTTTTGTGTTTTGCCACAGCAGTCGTTGGGGTCTTTCTGCACAAGGCTGTTGTGTTGTTAGCGGTGCTATCTCCAGTTCCTCGCACTCCTGTTAACCAGCTCCTCGGCGAGAGCAGCAACAGTAGCAGCAGAAGAGCAAGCGGGGGGCGCCCAGTGTCATGACCAGGGCAAGAGATCAAAACCGCCAGGGAGGATGCTGTGGTGAGTTGTGCTGACCCAATGCAAGTGGCGGTCAAGCAGGTTGGGCGTTGGGGACAACCCACTCCACGCAGGAAT
>NW_006159700.1:3033591-3074391 GCF_000334495.1 Tupaia belangeri chinensis
TTTAACCTAAGTGCTTTGTAAAAGCTCCTTTGATTCACAGTTTGGTGGGGGATGTGGAAGAAAGAAAAGTCAACGTACAGGAAGGGGGTTGCGCAAAGCGAGGATGGAGCACTCGGGCCGTTTGGGTTGCCTTACCTGGAAAGAAAGAGAGAAAAAGAGTTGATACAGTTCTTCATTGTATGTGAAGTTATGCAGTTATTGACCAATAGGTCATGCTGAATTTAAGCGAATGGTGTTAAGTCAAATAAATGTACTGGTTTGTAGGTGACTTGATAACATGTACATGGCTTGTTCACAGAGTAGCTTTTAATAATCGTGTTTTAACAAAAGCAAATGGATAAACGTTTAAACGACAGCTCACGCAAGTGACTAAATATACTTTTTATCTTTTCTCCTGTGTGTTTTTACAGGGTCCATAGCAAACTACCTGACCTCTGCCAAATTCCTTCTCTACCTCGGTCATTCTCTTTCTACATGGGTAAGAATGCACGGTAACTCTTACACTGTAGTTGCACAACTTCTTATTTCCTTTCGTTCGAGTCAGTTGTGTTAAGCCAACTTCCAGTACTGTCTTATATTTGAGGAAATCATCCAAATACACATGCTTTACTGAGAAAGTTATTTTTCACCAAAGGTATTTTCTTATGGATGTCAGTACATGCAATATAATTATCAGGTTGTTACACTTTATATAGACTGACAACTTCCCAAAGACAGGATTAACAAGGATAGGAATATTTGCATTGCTGATAAATTGTATATTACATTACTAGGTTTAGTAAATGGTAAGACCTGCTTCTAAATAAGAAGAAAAGATATATGAAATATATATGTAAAAGATACATGAAATATATATATATATATATATATATATATATATTTCTTCTTTCATATTTAAAGGTATTTCTGGGGTTTTTGGTTATATAAATATATAAATAAACATACACATTTTCTGGTAATAAAATCAGACACAGTGTCACATAAGAGACATAAGTTGGAACTGTTTGGTTCCAACATGCAGCACTATGAAAATACAGTAGAGTGATGGAATAACTTAGGCTAATAATAAAATTACAAAATTAATTTAAATGTAGATGATCCCCAAAACAAAAATTCTGGTTGTGGGCCAGCTAGTGTTATTGGTGGTTAAGACAGCTGGATCCCATATGGCCAATTTTGCAATCTGAGTCCTGTGCCTGGCAGCTTGAAAAATACACTAGGCAGATGTTCATTTGTGCCCCAAATCCTGAGAGGAGCATAGAGAGAAGGATTGCAGTGTGGTCATCCCCATTGGGGGAATGATTTCTCACTTTCCCTATGTCTCTCTCTCTCTGTCTGGCAAGCGCATACTCCCTAGAGCAAACTAAAATTATAATTTTTAAAAATTACAGTCTTCAGAATATTACCTGTAGTGAGATAGCATGTGGGGCATCATGGACTATCTTAAAAACCATCACCCAGTGAAAATCAGCAACTAATTGACAATTTTCCATCTGACTTCCCATGTGGTTTTAGAGGAATTCTATCTGGCTTCCTTCACCAACTCACCAAAAAAAAAAAAAAAAAAAAAAAAAAAAATTCCAGAAGGGTGGGGGGTGTGTTTAATTAGTGATGTTGTGATGTTTAGTATATTCTGTTCATGCCTCATATAGGATATTTAGTTCAAAAGAACCATAGAAAAAAGAATTTTGAGAGTAAAGTTTTTGAATGTTATTTTCTTTTTAAAATTGAAAACAGCTATTGGATTATCCTTAAGATATGTATGGAAACCATGGTATGAGGAAATCTATATCCAATGCCTTTGGGAAATTATTAAGCTAGGTCATTGGCTAAGACATAGCAGTTCATAAATGACTGTTTAGAAAAGTAAGCGCCTGTCTTACAGAGGCTTACACAGGGATGACTGCAAAGACATGAAAACAAACTAGAATTGGTGTGTCTGTTTCAATTCCAACAGCTGATGATTTGAAGTAGAAAGAAGTAGAAACCTGGTGGGGCAGAGCTTAATAAACTTAAACTGATAGTTTGCTCTTTCAATTTAATTTAATAAGTTTTAAAACACACAAACATAGGGACCAGCAGTTAGCGTAATGGCTATGTCGCTGGACTCCCATGTAGTCGAGTGCGATTCGCGTCCCAGACCCAGTGGCTTAAACTCATGCCGGGCATGTGTGTATGCATGCCCAAGATCCTGAGAGAAGAATGGAGGAGAAGGGATTGCGGCATGGCCATCCTCCCTGGGGGGTGATTTCTCACTTTCTATCTCTCTGTCTCTCTGTCTTTCTGGCAAGCGCATGCGCCCTGTAGCGAAAAAACTTCTCTAAAAAAAGAAACACACACACACACACACATACACACACACACACACGCACCAATAACAGATGCTAGAAATAGAGTCTGAAATTCATCACATCATACAGAATGCTACCTTCCTGCCCCATTCTACTTTATTTTCCTCTTGGCACTTACATCAGCTGACCTATGCTAGGTTTGTCTTTGGTCTCTGCTCATTGGATTGCAGACTGCACGAAAGCGAGAACCATGATTTTTGTACACTCTTGTAGCTCTAGTACCTGCAGTAGCATTGAGTACACAATAGCTACTCAATAAATATTCGTCACCTGGATTAATTACCATGATCATTCATTCACAGATATTCAGTTGCCTTCAGCTCTCAGACCAATGGGGATGGACAATTATGTCAACACATCATCAAAGGATGGGGCGAACACCTGGGAGGGCAGGAAATAGAACAAAGGAATGGATGGGCATTTGGTCAGTGTTTACTTAGACTTTACCCAGTTGGAGGGCTGTTTGTGAGTATAGACTCTTCTTGCTTCTTAAAGCCCCAAACCTTTGGAAATTGGGGTAACTAGAGCAATGATGTTTATCTCCATTGACGGGGTGGCATGCAATACAGGAATAAGCAGGAGAGAACACTTTTATTTAATAGCACTTGATTTGAAGATATGCTTTAGAGGACTCTAAAAGAAACTGTCTTGGAAAAAAAGAAGAGTTATATAAGAAGAAACACAGTGTTAGAATAATCTTTCTTAATTGTTACATTAAGAAAGAGAAAATTCGTTTACAGAAGCAACCTATTATTTGGGGGCATTTATGTGTTTATGGCTTTTCCTTGGGAGCTGTCCAGAGGGATGGAGATTAAAATAAATCTCCCCTTGCCCATTTTATTCTAATCAAGTCTAAATTTCTTTCTCATGTTAAAGAATGAGAGAACAGCTTAATTTTCTACTCTTGATGTCCTCTTTATCTTAATATACAGACTTGTGTTTTTATTAGTTTCAAATAAATTGGGCATGTATTATACACTTTATGATGATATTTGAAACAGAACTAATACCTGCTTCATTTAAGAGGAAAAGCTGCCAATTATGAAAGAAAGCTTAAACAAACCTCTGTCTTAAGCATTAATCATGATACTGAGTAATCCTCGGACTTTTTGAATATTCATGAAATAAATCTAATATAGTTGATAAATGAGTCTAGGTTTTGACCACATATTCTGTTTACTCATTCTACCACTGGGACCCACGCACAGCCAGTCTGTTCATTTCACCAGTTACTTATGTGCGTACTGTGGACCATGCACTATGTTGAGGGTGGCAACACATTTTAGAGCTCAAAATCCATACCATCAAGTGAGAATCAGTCTTGCAATCCTAGTGCTAGTGACTTCCAGTTTGTTTGAATGTTTACTTGATCAACCCCTAAGGTCCCAATCTTACATTAATTATGAATTATAGCTCAAAATTATGTTCATAATCCCCTATACCAAGATTTTTCTACCTTGGCACTACTAAAGTTTTGAACAGGACGATTCTTTATTGTCTTGTGCATTGTAGATGCCAATAGTTTTCTCCTTCCATTCCCCTACAGTTGTGACAACCCAAAGTAACTCTAGACATTGCTCAAAGATCCCTGGAGGGTAAACAGAGCTCCAGTTGAGAATTACTGGTATACATGAAGTAGATTGCTACTATGCATCAAATTTGAATGCATATAATTTTTGCCTTGACTTTAATAAATGTTTGCAATCAATTGACATTCCAGGATGATTCTTTTCATTTACTTCCAATACATTAAATTTTTCATGAAGGTGTTAACAGACTTTGGGAAGAACTGTAGGTGTCAGTACTTCCATGTAAGTCAAATCCATAAGGACCCCAGCTGGGCAACTGGCTGTTTCCTGTAGTGATTCCCAGAGGTAGGTTATCATAGAACATTGTTGTCCTTCCTCTTGTTAACCTCAAAAGTCAGGGATGGAGCTTAAAATCGCCACCTGCCCATTATAGATTTCTTAAACGTATACCACATTTTGCAGTAGGAGCTTAAAATTGCCACCTACCCATTGTAGATTTCTTAAACGTATACCACATTTTGCAGTAGGAGCTTAAAATTGCCACCTACCCATTGTAGATTTCTTAAACGTATACCACATTTTGCAGTAGGAGCTTAAAATTGCCACCTACCCATTGTAGATTTCTTAAACGTATACCACATTTTGCAGTAGGAGCTTAAAATTGCCACCTACCCATTGTAGATTTCTTAAACATATACCACATTTTGCAGTAAGAAATTCTAAAATTTCCTATACATTCTAAAGTCTGTGTGAAGATTTGAGGATGTTTTCCTTTTTCAACTCATCTGATTGTCATATACTGCATGCATACTTTGAAAAATGACATAGTGCATTGTAAAGATGTGCAACAATGGAATGTAGATAAAAAAATAATGTACTGATGAAAAAAAGGGGACCAGCAGATGGTGTAATGGTTATGTTGCTGGACTCCAACATAGCTGACCGCAGTTTGAGTCCCGGACCTGGCAGCTTAAAATTCACACCTGGCACGTGTGAAGCATGCCCAAAATCCTAAGAGGAGAATACAGGAGCAGGGATTGCAGTGTGGCCATCCCTCCTTGGGGGCGATTTTCTCGCTTTCTGTCTCTCTGTCTCTCTGGTGAGCAAAAATATTTCTCTCTAAAAAAATGAAAATGAAAAAAAAAAAGCACATCTGTACTCAGGCATTGAAATGACCTAGTTATGCATTTGTTTCTGATGTCTTCATTCATATGCTGCCAGAATTTGCCCTTATTGATTTGATGTTTTCGCTGATTCTGCTGTTTTATGACTTGGAGATTTCTTTCTTTCTTTCTTTCTTTCTTTCTTTCTTTCTTTCTTTCTTTCTTTCTTTCTTTCTTTCTTTCTTTCTTTCTTTCTTTCTTTCTTTCTTTTGGAGAGATTTTCACTATAGGGCGCGTGTGCTTGCCAGACAGACAGAGACACAGAGACAGAAAGCGAGAAATCACCCACCCAGGGGGGATGGTCACGCCGCAATCCCTTCTTCTCCATTCTCCTCTTGGGATCTTGGGCACGCACACACACACGGCCGGCGTGAGTTTTAAGCCACCGGGTCCGGGACACGAACCACGGTTGACTATGTGGGAGTCCAGCGACATAGCCATTATGCTAACTGCTGGTTCCCTTGGAGATTTATTTCTGAATAGAGCATAGATTTTAACATGTTGGAGGCAAGAGAAACTTCAGAGATCATACAGTCTATTCTTATTATTCTACAAACTGGGAAGACTAGATTTTTTTTCTTGACATTCAAATTATAGTAATATTTTTGAACTATACTGTAATTTAGTTTTGGTTCAGTAGCAAATTATTGTACTTTATGCCTGTCAAATTAGGATAGGCAAATTCCAAGCCCAAGGAGAACCTGGCTTATAAGAAAACAGATTTTGTCTAAAAAAAAAAGACTTTTTTGATCTGGAAACTGCCCCCCCCCATGATAAAAAGTATGTGTGCATTAAGAATGTGTTATTTGGAGTTTGTAATTGTGCTGGAATGAAGAGTGTTAACATCTGATCAGTAGTCAATTTGTAGATTAATTACCAACTTCAAAAGTCTCATGATATGGCCTAGCCCCTTAGCCTAGAGACTGAAGGAGCCAAATTTCACATGGCTGACCATGGTTCAAATCCTAGCCTTGACAGTTTGAAAAACACACCAGACGTGTGTGTGTGCATGCCACAAATCCTGACAGGATGGAGAAATGAGGGAGAAGGGGTCGTAGTATGACCACGCCTTACTGGGAGATGCTTTCTCTCTCTCTCTCTTTCTGGTGAGCACATGTTCCCTTTTAAAAAGTCTCATGATATAGCCAGAAGTGCCTTTTGATAAGAAAGCAACTTCCTGAGTACAATTGACTAGAAACTAAGACTATTTCATCAAAATATTTTCTCTTCTCTTATTAAAGGGAGATCGGATGTGGCACTTCGCAGTGTCTGTGTTTCTGGTAGAGCTCTATGGAAACAGCCTCCTCTTGACTGCAGTTTATGGGCTGGTGGTGGCAGGGTCTGTTCTGTTCCTGGGAGCCATCATTGGTGATTGGGTGGATAAGAATGCCAGACTTAAAGGTGAGTGTCATTATGGAAGTGATCCCTTATATTCAGGGCACCAGTGCCTGAGCTACCTCTGTAACAAACTAAGAGGGACATTGCTGTGGCTAATCCAGTGAATTGCTTGCATGCCACATCTGAGGGATGAGGGTTTGGTGGCAGAACTTCTGGACTGAGAGTCCTAGGCCTCCTGCTCAAAGTTGTAATTCCTAGGACATTGACCTAATAGATTTTTTTTTTTTGTATCTTTAGCTATTCATAAATTTCAGATGTTAATGATTAACACTGTAGCACATTTTTGGTAACCATGTTAAACATTAAAAGTTTGCTTAACCCTGACTTCCTTTGTAATCACACTTTCAGTAGGGTCCCTATAGAATGATCTTCCTGAGATAGTTTTAACATCTGTTCTCTGGGTTACTGTGTTTTATTCAAGGGTGTGCATAAAAGGATTACAAACTAAACAGAGATTCAAGGGAGAAGAGCTGAGCCTAGATCACAGAGAGCCAAATTACAATTATTTTAGGGAAAAAGAAATAATCTATTGATATTTATTCTAGAGCACTAGAAATTACTCTGTTTCATACAGGAAAGAGAGAAAGTGATGGATTAATTCAGTTATTCTGAATATAAAGGCATTGTTGATAATAATTCAGAGTAAAAGTTTCTTGAATTGCTCAGTTGATAATGCCAAGACCTGAGCATGTCTATCTTCGATGCTGGAGAATGACTGAGATATCATTAGTTTCTTCCAGTGCAGCACGAATGCTCCTATATACAGAACTGAAATAGCAAATTCTAGGACTTGATGCTCTAGAAAGGTGATCAAGATGAACATGTTTCTGTTTGGAGAATGAGTACATCAGAACACCTATTAAGGTTCTATGTCCTAAAAACAATCAAAACAAACAATAGCAGCAATAGAACATCTAGTTATTTATGTCATTCTCTATAGGCATATAAGGATATTATTACTCATAAAAACTTTCACCTTTTAATTGTTGTGCACTGCCATCATAGGTTAGGAGAGAAGGTTGAGTTGGATGAAGCAGAACGTGGTGAGATAGCAATCTCTCATTTTTCCTATACAATCAATTCACATGTCATCCCTTATGAAAAATCTCTGTTGTCTCGAGGCTGAGTTCACCAATTCTGCTGTGCTTCCATGAGGCTTCGTTCATACTTTTGTTATTGCACTTACACTTTTATAATTTATCTGTTCTCATATCTTCCCTTCCTCGGGCTTATGGAGCCCTGAGAGCTAAGGACCTCGTTCCATTTATTTAACCCTTGTGCAACAAATGAGTGGGTTATATATTGGGGTTTATTTCAGACTGTTTTCAAGAAGCAGTTTGTTTTGGCTTGAACCTTTGATATGACTTTCTAGGCCAGGATGAGCTTTGCTACCCCTAAAGACAAGAAGCTGTAAGTCACCTTAGATATACAACTCTGTATTTTTCAAAGTGCTTTCCTAAGTATTTTATTTGAGCATCATTATGACCCCATAAAACAAGGGAGACAGGTATCAGCATCCTCACCTTATAGGCAGAGGGTATAAAGACATTCATCTAGACATCCTGCTCTAGATTGTCTACCTAGTGAGTGGCAGAGAAAAGACTACTGATGTCTTTACGGCAGCACTTCATCCACATGGAGCCTCACTGTAAGAGAGCTGGCATTTTCTGTGCTCAATTAGTATGCCAAAGAAAGACACCACTGCTTTAGTTTTGGCAAAATTTTGCTTTTCTTTCATATTTATTCATCGCATTCTATTTTATCAGATTCAGCCACCTTGTAGGAGGTTGTAGATCCCATAACTTCCTTCTAAATCTTGTTTATAACCTCCTACATGTTCTCATTTCAGCTTAAGCAACAAAAAGCTGAGATGGATCTGATTATGCATTAGTTCTGTTTATGTTAGTAGACTTTCAACAGACTGTGTTAAATGAAAACGTCATTACGAAAAACTTCAATTAACAAAAGCAGTTGTGAGTACTTCATCATTCTGTTTGCAAATTTACTGGTCTAGTATGTCCTGCTGGGTCATACTGCAAAACTGAGGCAGAATTTACTTCAGTCAGGTTTTCTTGGAATACACAGAGAGCATAATGGTTATGTCGCTGGACTCTCACCGGGCACATGTGCATGCGTGCTCAAAATCCCAAGAGGAGAACAGAGGAGATGAGATTGCGGAGTGGCCATTCCCCCTGGGGAGTGATTTCTTGCTTTCTGTCTTTCTCTGTCTCTCTGGTGAGTGCACGCACCTGATAGCAAAAATATCCCTAAAAAATAATAAATAAATAAATAAATAAATAAATAAATAAATAAATATTTTTTCCCTGTAGTAATTAATTATGTATATACAGTAATGTAGTAGAACAATGATGTGTGGATTAGAAACAGCCACATTGAGACATTTTGGTACAGTGTACGTTTTGTTCTTTTCTTGTACAGTGGCCCAGACATCGCTGGTGGTACAGAATGTTTCAGTCATCCTGTGTGGGATCATTCTGATGATGGTTTTCTTACATAAAAAAGAGCTTCTGACCATGTACCATGGATGGGTTCTTGTAAGTTTTCACTGATAGTCTTGTTGGAAGAGAACTGAATATCTGGTAGTAGTAAAAGTATAAACACTGTGAAACCAGGGAATTTTTTTTTTTTGCAAATATGACCTTTTAATATTGCTCTCCATGTATATTATAATATCCCCTATAGTTTGTTTTGTTGTTATTGTAGTATTGACCATAATAAGTACTTATTAAGAATTGTTTAAATTTAAATGTTGTCTTTTTGTTTTTTCAAGGCATTTCTAAGAACTTAATATCTAATTCGTTAGTTTTCAGTCTTTAAGTAACCTATAATTTGTTTATACTATATGAGAAATGTTATCTGTATATAAATATATTAATCAGCCATGGGGCCAGCAGATGGCATAGGGGTTACATCGCTGGACTTCTACATGGCCAACTGCGGTTTGAGTCCTAGACCTGGTGACTTGAAACTCACACCAGCCACTTGTGTGCCAATATCATGCCAAGATCCCAGGAGGAGAATGGAGGAGAAGGGATTATGGCATGGCCATCCCACCTTAAGGGTGATTTCTCACTTTCCCTTTCACTGTCTTGGTCTCTCTTTCTCCCTGACAAGTGTATGCACCCTGAGGCAAAAACCTCTGGAAAAAAAAAAAAAAAAGCAAAAAACAAACAATTCCCATGATTGTGTTACTCCAGTAATAATTGTTATTTAGCTTGAGGATATCAACTAGATAACATCTCCTGCTGTGATTTCATGATAGCCTGATAGAAAAGAAGAGAGGGACAGAGGTGTGGTGGAAAATAATACATATTGAATCTTCTGTATATTTGTATTGTCAACATTGTTTCAAAGCAAGGTAGGCTATTAGAAATCTTCAAGTTTATCTCCTTCATTTTATTTTATTGTTTTTTTTTTTCTTTTTTAAATTTGGTATAGGGTGCATGTGATTGCCAGGGAGAGAGAGAGAAAGTGAGCACCCCCAATCCTGCATGGGGCAAGGCTACGCCACAATCCCTTTACCATTTCTCCTTTTGGGATTTTGTACATGTATGCACACATGCCTGGTGTGTTTTACAAGCCATCAGGTCTGGACTTGAATCATGCAGTTGGTCAAATAGGATCTAGTCGCCTTAACTACCATGCCACTGGCTGGCTCATCCTTCATTGTTCTGATGAGAAAAATTAAGACAAACTGAGGTTTGTTTATCATCCATTGTTATGCAACCACAAACTCTTAAAACTCAGTCTTAAATAAGATCTCAATTCTTCCTCAGTGTTTTTTAATTTATTTTTGTTTGTTTTTTAAATTGGTACAGGGTACATGCACTAACCAGAAAAAGAAAAAAAAAAGGGAAAGAAAGAGAGAGAGAGAGAGAGAAGAGAGAAATCACCCCCTGGGGGAATGGCCATACCACAATCCTTTCTGTTCTGTTTTTCCTCTTGAGATTTTGGGCATGCACCCAGAGTGTTTTTCAAGCCTCTGTGTCTGGGACTCAAACTATGAGGTCAATCATGTGGGATCCAGCTGCCCTAACCACGCACCATAAGCTGGCCCACTTCGGTGTTCTTTTCAAAAAAGATATTTGTGGGAAAAATGTTAAACAAAACCATGTTAATATTTTATGATAACTATGTCACGTAAATGTTCACATGACTGTTACAGTTTTTTTTTTTTTGAGAGGTTTTTGCTATAAGACATGTACACTCACCAGAAAGAGAGACAGAGAGACAGAAAGCGAGAAATCACCCTCCAGGGGGGCTAGCCATGGCACAATCCCTTCTCCTCCATTCTCCTCTTGGGATCTTGGGCATGCATGTACACATGCCTGATGTGAGTTAAGCCACCGGGTCTGGGACTCGAACCATGGTCAACTACGTGGGAGTCCAGTGACATGGCCCTTATGCCAACTGCTGGTCCCCCTCTTATAATTTTTATATTATGAGTACACTGATTCGGACACTGTTAAGCCACTTAATTTGACCACTGGTATTTATTGTTTCATGTTACAAAGTAAAATTATTTATTATAAAGTTAAAATAAATATTTTATTATTATGCCACTGAAGACCCTATCCAATTATGCTGTAGAGTGAGGTAGATAGTGTATGGTAAACTGACATTTTACTACAATTTATTTTTTTCCCCTGATAATTCCTTAGACTTGCTGCTATATCCTGATCATCACTATTGGAAACATTGCAAATTTGGCCAGTACTGCTACTGCAATCACAATTCAAAGGGATTGGATTGTTGTTGTTGCAGGAGAAGACAGAAGCAAATTAGCAGGTAATTTGGTTTTCTTTTTTAGCTAAACAGATTTGTTAGGATTTATTTTAAGTCATTGGTAATAAATGAGGCTATATGCCTTTGTTGTTGTTCTGGGTGTTTTTGAGAATAATAAATTAGATATAATTTATAAATTAGGTATTAAATTAGATATAGAAATAATAAAAATACTTTTTTTCCTAATCTTATTTTCAGTCTTGGTGTTAAAATTTATCTCATACCTATGAAGTTAGCCTATAGGATTGTTCTCTTTTATTCTGTGCAAAACTGAAAAATGGAAGAACATTTCTTTTGAAATTTTTCTTTTCTTTTTTTTTTTTTTAAGAGAAATTCTGCTATTGCTTCTAAATGTTTAATCTTTAGAACAATGAAAATATTATATGGGATTTTCTTCATCATATCTACAGATACTTAACTGATTATAGCATGGATATTCCTTTTCTCCAAACTAAAAGGCAACAACTTAGGAGAGACTCTAGAAGTTAATTCCGTCTGCTTTAAAGTTATAATCTTTAACTTTTATCATGAAGAAAGTAACATAATTGCTGTTAGCAATACTGAAGAAACAGGGGCTACACTACAATCTTAGTCGGTCACTGAAAATATTTACAGGTTGTCAAAGACTGAAGAATACTTACAGAACAATATGTTCTGTTACCCCTACATGACTGGGTTCAGCATAACTTCCCTCACTCTCTAAAGCAGCCCTGCCTTATTTTTAATAGCACATGGACACAAGTGGGATTGATATTTGCTCAGGATAAAAGAGTAAGGATATATCTGCCTACTGGTCAGAACAGCTGAATCATTCTGCTAGTTCGCTGAGATAATAGTAGCACAAAGACATTGTCTAACCATCCTGACAGACAAGAAAACCCTTATCAATGACTTAAATGGCGTATCCCCAGACAGAGAGGGCAAGATCCTGTGCTGGTGTTAACAGGGAGCTTGTTTGACCAAAACCTTATGCAAAAAAAGCAAAAAAGCAAAAAAGAAAGTGGTGATTGAAAAAGAACAAAATCTTTGGAAGGTCTTGGAGAAGACTTTGCTTGACTCATCACTTTGTAGCAGTATTATCAGTGGTATAGGATAGAGCAGGGAGCTTTTGGAGGATGGTGGGGAGGATGAACTAAGCACATGTGAGTGTGTACCACAGGAACTTATCTCTGGTGCCGAAAGAGTGATTATCATTGGCTTTCATTTCTGTGATCATTTGTATTAAGGAATGATTGAAATCTCTTCTTGTCAGATTGAACTAGAAGATAAGGCTTTGTCCTTTCTGTTTACTTTCTTTTTTTTAACTACTATTTCAAGCATGTACAGTACATCCATGTTTTAATTCGAAGGGTACAGAAGGATATATCTTGAAAAGAGGTCAGATGTATATTTGTTGGGCTATATTTGGGAGGAACTTGAACATGTAAAATGATTTTCTGTCATGTACCTGAATTTAACTGAACTCATATTGACTCTTTAAAGTCTATTTTTTTAAAAAAAAGTGATTTTACTCTGAAAGTTACTCAGAATCTTTAACTTGTCATAATGCATACATAAAAATACAAAAATCCTACATAAGTTTCTAGGATCTTTCCAATTAGCAAGTGATAGCCCAAAACAACAATGAAAGTCTGACTGACTGTTTCTCAGCCATTCCTCTTTATATTATGAATTACTGCAGAGAGGAAGAAGGTAGGCCACTCAGTCTACTTTCTGACCTTCTGGAGTTTGTCAAATTTACGAAAGGAAATAAGTTGTCTGCCGAACCTAAATTAGCTTTTCGTAAGTGGTGCTTTTTCACATCCAACCAGCAGTGTGTCTCAGGAGCCTACTCAGGAAAAAAACTAAGGGTTTTCTTTTCTGAAGTTGTAAAGTCAACCTTTGTATTAATTAAAACCTATGTTTCAAGGGGACCAGCAGATGGCATGGTGGTTAAAGCGTTGGACACTCCCACATGGCAGACCATGGTTCGAGTCCTGGACCTGGTGGCCTGCATTCTCATTTTCTTTCTCTGTGTCTCTCTCTCCAAATTAAAATAAATGAATTAATAAATAAAATTAAATAAATAATTATTAAAAAAAAAACTATGTTTCAAAACAAGATACAAAAACTTTCTTTGTTCTGAGGCTCAACCAGTGTCTAAGCATGGATTTTTGGTGCCAGTTCTGCCATAAAACAGTTAAAGGAGAACAGGGAAAAAGGAGGAAGATCAAGGAAAAAGAGAAGAGAGAAGGAAAAAAGTCCACCTAAGGGAACTCCAGCCACTGCCTTGGATTCCTGGGAGGGTGTCTCTGTACACAGGCGCAGCTGCTCCAGTCAGGATTAATTTATGTTAATGCAGGCTGATTTTTGAGTTTGCTGGCAGACGGTTAGAAACTCAGGTAGGAGACTGAGCCAGAAAGGCTTCACTTGTGTGAATTGTCTATATGCGTTTTGTATGTGTGTTGTGTGTATGTGTGTAGATGGTGAAGGGGGGAGGGTGTGTGCGTAAAAAGTAAAGGGTATAAGCTGGATGCTAATTGCTTCTATCCCCAGTTTCTTGAGGTTTTAAAATGCAAAGCTCTCTCACTGAGGGTTGAGAGCAGGATGGATATTCCATAGCATGGTTAAAATGTGTAAGAATTTCAGTGGCATCAGGCCAAAATATAGCTGTTACCCTCTAGTTTAGAAAGCTCCAGAAAAGCTATTGCTTTTCACATAAGTACTGTCAACTACTAACCTGCTAACTAATTTAGAGACTTTCTAGGTACTTGATTTAGTATTTTATTAACACATTCTTTTGTGCCATGACTCTTGGCCTATCAGAACTCTTTGAAACTTGCTTCCTTTTCCCAAATGTTTTTCTCCATCTTTTGCTTTATTTCCTTCCCTATTTCCTTTGTGGGTCACTATATATTAATAGCCTCTGAAGTTGTTGTTCTTGCCCAACCATCCAAAAAAAAAAAAATTTTGCTGATTGGCTTGACCAAGTATTAAAGATAAATTTCATGTTTGAACTATGCTGATTATAAATTTATTTCATATTTGAGGTAAGCAAAACTGTTGTTATTCACTCAAAAAATATTTAAAAAAATTATTCTCCTGCGAGTTGTAATATACCCTTTGTAATCAAAGTAGTTATTTATATTCATGTTATGCCATAGCTATAGCTTTAAACAGTTAAACTAGAATCAAATGAGAACATGTTTGTGTTTATGTGAGAATAAATATAAATTTGTAAAGAGCATATGTTTGCACATTCAGAAGACTGATTCTTTCCTAGCTTGTTACCAGAGAAATGATTAGGTCTTTTTAAAAAATTATTATTTAATTCATTCTGCTTCAGAAAAATAAAAGCTGTTTTCTGACACTACATTTGTTCTGATATCCAAATTTTATTCACTTACAAAGTATAATGCAAACAACAGAAATTGGTGACATTGGGAAGCTCCGTGAGCACTTAAAAATTGAGGTAGTATAAACATAATAAATAATTTTACCTAAAATAATTTTGTTGTCCTGGGACTTTAAAAGTCAAGAATTTATTTTCTGTAGTTACTTACCTTTTCTTGGATCCAAATTATTGAGTTATTTGGATCAATTCTTCACTTCTCTGTCAGCATATGAGTCGCAGTTATTAATGAGGAGCAGATAGAAGTTAATGACCTCCGCATAGACAGTCACTTGTAAGATCAATAAAAACTGCCTTTGCCTCCTAAGCGAAGGGTGAAATAATGTCAAAGTTCTCCTGTTATTATACAAATGATATACTTTCATAGGACTAATTGGGAAATGAGAACCAGGAAGAATTAGAGTAGGAATCAGGGCAATATACTGTTGACATACTGCAAGGCACTAATCCCACAGCCTTTTCACTATTCATGACCTCTCTCTCATCTCCCTTTCTTACCCAGCTTGAAGGTCAAGGTCAGTCATGGTCAACTGGTCACCTCCTAACAATACCCTCAGTTCACTGGCCCCTCTCCTTTTGCCACTTTCATTTGGTAAGACCATGACCAAATCCAACTCTCCAAAATAAAACATGACTGGAAAAAAAACACATGACCTTGCTTGGTTCTCTTCTAAAGTTCACCACCACTGGGGTCAAATTGGTGCTTTCGTGCTTCCATATCATCAGACTATGTTCTCTGATCCCTTCTTTCTCTCACTTTCCTAGAGGACTCTTTCACCTTTCTCTTGTCTCCTCACACATTCAGGACCCCACCCCCATCCCACTTTCACCCAAGACCTTGCTTTGGATTTTACTAAGAAAATGGAAGAGACAAGAAGATAACTTTCATGTTCTCGCTCATCATTGTCAATGAATTGTTAGTGCTCCTAAGAATAGCTCTTCCACCAAGGCAGTAGATTCACATTCCAACTCTTCTTTTTACTGTATCATTATAGTCAGAAGACAAATATGCTCTAATGTTCCTCTTAAAAATCTGTATTTTCCATACTTTTCCCTCTGCTGCCCCATTTCTTTGTACCTTTTTTCAGCAAAACAGTTTCAACAAGTGTTGTCTATTCCCCATTCCTCTCTTGGTTCAGGATTTTGCTTTTCATGAGGCCATAGACAGCATTCACTTTGTGTACCAGGAGTTGTGACTCACTCATAATATAAATGATGTCCTTTGAAGCTGGCACCGGTCTCATAAGCCAACTTCAAGGAAGCATTTGCCCTTAATGCTCTACTCTTTCTTAAATTTTTTTTCTTCATTTATGATAGAGCATATATCATGCACATAAGAGAGAGACAGAAAGGCACACCGTCCACAGGGCTGATCACACCACGGCTCCCTTCTTCCAGTCCTCCACCTTGTCGGATCTTGGGCACTTGTGCATGTGCCTGGTATGTTTCAGGTGGGCCAGGCCAGGGATTTAAACTGTGGTCACCATATGGGATCTGCCTTCTCTTGAGCAGCACACTACTGCTTCACTGCAGAGCTGGCCTCCTTACAGTTCTGTTCTTTTCCATGTTCCCAGTGTCTATCATGTGACCAGTGCTTGTCTTTCTTGAACTGTTGATAGCTCTTAACACAGTTGATAACACTTTCCTCTTTGAAACACTGTCACTTCTTGACTTCAAGGATACCGCAGTCTTTTGGGATTTCTTCCGTATTGCTAGTTCTTTCTTAGCTTCCTAACTCTAAACATGGTGAAACCAGCACTCAGTCCTCAGACCTTATCTTTTCTTGATCTTAACACTCCCTTGGTGATATCTTCTAGTTTGTACTACCTTATCTCTCAACCAGTTGATGACTCCCAAATCTGGTATATTTCTTCCCTAAACTCCAATCTCGTATGTTAAACTGCTTACTTAATGTGGTGTCTTCAATGTTAGCAGGCCCATTAAAAAAACCAGCATCTCTAAAACCAAACACTTGTTATTTAGTGCTAAACCCAATTCTTCTGAAGGCTTCGATTTCTCAGTAAATGGCAGCTCTATCCTTCTAAGAGTTACTAAAACAAAACAAAACAAAAAACACAGTACACACAAAGAAAAAAATTCAGAGTTGTCCAGGATTTCTCTTTCTCTCACACCCATATCCAATCTTTTAGCAAGTCCTCCTGGTCCTACCTGCAAAGTCTGTATACTTTCCATTTCTTTCTCTCTCTTTATTTATTTTTTTATTGTTACTATGCTGATGTATGTCACTTTAATCTTCCATTTGTCTCCTTGCCTCTGTTCTTGTCTGTCTCCTTCCCATCCTTGCTCTGCAGTTCTTTCTTGACATAGCAGCCAGAGTGTACCTTAAAAAAAAATACATCAGAGGGCTGGCCTCTGCCATACTTCTCCCTCTGCTAGAGGGTTTAAGAGATTAAGAGATCCAGATTCCAGATAGCCAACTGCATGATTTGGATTCTGGCCTTGGTGGTTTGAGAGGTGTGTTGGGTATGTGTGCATGCACACACAAAATCCTGACAAGATGAAGAAATGAAGGAGAAGGGATTGCATTGTGATCGTGCTCCATGAGTGTGTGTGTGTGGGGAACAGTGTTTTCTCACTCTCCCCCTCTGTCTTTCTCTGGCAGGTGCATGTGCAAATTTAAAAAATTAAAAATATGCCAGACTATGCCTCTTCCGTGTTCAGAAGCTTTCAAAGGTTTCCTGACTATGCGTTGTGATAGTCAAAGTCCATATAATGTTCATTAGATCTACATGATTGGGCCAGTCTTCTCTCACTCTGTGACTTCGTCTTCTCTGACCATTTCCTTTCTCGCTCTGCTCTGGTCCTGCTGTTTTCTTTGCTGTTCCTCTAACACTCTGGGCCTACTCCAGGACACTTGCCTTGTCCTTGCTTTGACGTTCTCTTCTTACAGATGTCTACATGGCTTATTCTCTTGCCTCCTTGCATTTCTGGTCTTTGCTGTGATGCTTCCATTTTCTTCAGTGAGTCTTTCCCTGACTTCATATTATTTAGAACTTTACCCTGACCACTCTCTATGTCCTGTTTTTGGTTTATGTTTTCACCATATTATTCAATGAACATCATTTTTTGACTCTTATCTTTGAGTATTGTCTTGTTGACTGTTGTCTTTTTTTCCTATGAGAATGTAAACTCTCTGAAGCCAGTGAAGGGTGTGGTTTTCTTTATATTGTTGAGAATGATACCTAGCTTATAATAGGCATTCGATAAGAATTTGTTGAAAAAATAATGTAAAGTCTATGCATTTTTTTAAAGAGGTGTTTTGTTTTGTTTTGTTTCGCTATGGGGCGAGTGTGCTCACCAGACAGACAGAGAGGGACAGAGACAAAAAGCGAGAAATCACCCCCCAGAGGGGATGGCCATGCCACAATCCCTTCTCCTCCATTCTCCTCTTGGGATCTTGGGCATGCACCTACACAGGACTGGTGTGAGTTTTAAGCCACCGGGTCTGGGATGTGAACTGCAGTCGACTACATGGGAATCCAGCAACATAGCCATTATGCTAACTGCTGGTCCTCCAAGTCTATGCATTTTTAAAGGTGGTGTTCACCTAATTTATTCAAACAAGGGAATCATGATTTTTGAGGTAAATTTGGTGTTATTGGACAACAACAAATGTTTTTATAACATAATGGTTGCTTGTAGAGTACCATCAGAAATTTATACTTTAGAAAATTACATTGGGGGCGTGTTTCCACAGGGTGCATGCTCTCTCTAAAATGAGACAGAGAGAGAGAGAGAAAGTGATAAGTCACCCCCCCCCCCCCAGGGAGTATGGCCATGCCACAATCTCTTCTCCATTCTCCTCTTGGGATTTTGGGCATGCATGCACATGTATGGCTGGGGTGCTTTTCAAGCTGTCGGGTCTGGGATTCAGACCATATGGGAATCCAGTGCCTTAACCGCCATACCACCTGCTAGCCTCAAAAACTACACTCTTAATTTATGACTTTGTATTATGTGAATGGTCAGTCTCTCTTTGACTTACCTGCCTCTTTCTCCTGCCTCTGTAGACATGAATGCTACAATACGAAGGATTGACCAGCTAACCAACATCTTGGCCCCCATGGCTGTAGGCCAGATTATGACATTTGGCTCTCCAGTCATTGGCTGTGGTTTCATTTCGGCATGGAATTTGGTGTCCATGTGTGTGGAATATTTTCTGCTCTGGAAGGTTTACCAGAAAACTCCTGCTCTAGCTGTGAAAACTGCTCTTAAAGTAGAGGAATCTGAATTGAAACAGCTGAATTTACACAAAGGTAAACTGAATAAGATGATCAGTCCTTTTACTTGGATGTTTAGGCCTTAAGTGTTGATAGAGATTAAAAAGTATTTTGAATTTTTATCAGGTTTTATTACCAGACAAGGTCTGGATAAGGTTAAACATATTAATTTGGTAAGTGAGGCAAAGCTAGATTTTCAAAGATCTATAGAAAAACTCTGTGTTGTACCCGATGGGGTTTAAACAGGACCCCTGGCTTACCCCTGAGTGGTAGGCACAGAGGAGCAATTATTAGAGTGGGGGTTAAGCAAAGCTGAGTCATAAGAATGAGACTAACACTGTGAAAATGAGAGCAAGAGAATTCCTTGGAATCTATGAAGAGGGAAGCTTTATGGTCACTTGTAGGACAGTGGACGGGAAAGAAGACTCTGATGGGCATTTTCCCAAAAAAAGAAATTAGGCTTCTGGGTAAATGGAATCTTAGCAGGATCTCAGAAAACAAGATACTGTGTTTTCCCAGACAATTTTCACATGCTATCTTATGAGTTTTCCTGCTATTTACTTGGTGGGAATATATGTTCTAAGAAGTAGTTTTTTTTTTTTTTTGGAGAGATTTTCACTGTAGGGCGCGTGCGCTCGCCAGACAGACAGAGAGAGAGAGACATAGAAACAGAAAGCGAGAAATCACCCCCCAGGGGGGATGGTCACGCTGCAATCCCTTCTCCATTCTCCTCTCGGGATCTTGGGCACGCACGCACACGCGCCCGGCGTGAGTTTTAAGCCACCGGGTCCGGGACGTGAACCGCGGTCGACTACGTGGGAGTCCAGCGACATAGCCATTACGCTAATTGCTGGTTCCCCTAAGAAATAGTTTTAAAGAGAGAGAGAGAGAGAGAGAGAGAGAGACATAGATCAATAGTATTGTATTTCTTTAACAAAAATAACATTTAGAGAGTTTCTTGATGAGAATTTTTAAATTGTTTATAAAAGAAAATACATCTTATAATGTAGCAATCAAGGGTACCCTTGGGGAAGGGGAATGGTAGAAGAAAAAATATTGAATGAAATTGTTGGTTTCCCCCACACAAATAATGGTATCTTTTATTAACAGATACTGAGCCGAAAGCCCTGGAGGGAACTCATCTCATGGATGAGAAAGACCCTAACATCCATGAGTTTGAACATGAGCAAGAGCCCTCCTGTGCCTCCCAGATGGCCGAACCCTTCCGCACCTTCCGAGATGGTTGGGTTTCCTACTACAACCAGCCAGTGTTTCTGGCTGGCATGGGCCTTGCTTTCCTTTATATGACTGTCCTAGGCTTCGACTGCATCACCACAGGGTACGCCTACACTCAGGGGCTGAGTGGTTCCATCCTCAGTATTTTGATGGGAGCATCAGCTATCACTGGAATAATGGGAACTGTAGCTTTTACTTGGCTACGTCAGAGATGTGGCCTGGTTCGGACTGGCCTGATCTCAGGATTGGCACAGCTTTCCTGTTTGATCTTGTGTGTGATCTCCGTGTTCATGCCTGGAAGCCCCTTGGACTTGTCCGTTTCTCCTTTTGAAGATATCCGTACTAGGCTCATTCAAGGAGAGCCAGTTTTACCCACCAAAATGGCTGAATCCCTCATTCCAACTGAAATGAATACATCAAACGGGTCCAATCCTAATATTGTCTCTGAGATGAGTCCTAAATCTGAGCCCATAATAATCTCCGTCAGCCTGCTGTTTGCAGGCGTCATTGCTGCTAGAATCGGTAAGAAATCTTTTTGTGCGTAAATGAAGTCTCGTTTTGGAATGTGTAATACAGAGAATTCCCTGATAAATTATCTACGTGTTCCTTGAATGTTAACTTAAGTAAAATCTACTATCCATTGTGAAATTTTTATTATATAGTTTTAAAAACTATGTTTGCATATGTACATGTACTGATACTTAAAACATGTTTAGGACTTGACATTTTTTTCTAAATGAGCATCTTAAGCATTATTCTCTTAATGTAATTTAATTTTTAAAAGATATTAGCTATAGTAATTGTATTGCCATCTAGTAATTTGGAGTCTTTATATTGTGACACTACCAAAATAACGAAAATGTAGAGAATATTTCTAGGGGAACAACATAAAAAAAATAGTGTTGTTTTAATTTTTTTTTAAAGCTATGGTAATGCAGTTAGAAAAAAATATCTTCAAAGGACTTCTCTAGCTGATATGTTTTTATTATATACTTTGCCACGCAAATGGGTTTATAGCTCTGGAAAGAAATATAATGTAAAGACTTCTTAAGAGCAAAATTTAAGTAATCATTAATAGAGTATTGATTAATTATCTCTTACGGAATATATTTTAAAATGAAACCATATTTATCTTGTGATACAAAGCAGTTCACTCATTTATCAAAGACATTAATAGCCAAGCAAGACAGCTTTATTGTAGGGGCTTTAGAACCCAAGCAGTAAATGTAACAATGGTTTAAAGTTTCCTTATACTTTAACCATAATAATGTATTAGGTCATTTTAAACTTTGAAAATACTAGTACTTATAATAGGTTCTACAATATGATGTCTCTGATTTCAGGGTTTCACATTTTTTAAGAATTATTTATTTTAATTTTATTTATTCATTCTTTTTAATTTGACCAGAGAGAAACACAGAGAGAGAGGGAAGGAAAGTGAGAAAGTATGGCACCAGGTCCAGAACTTGAACTCTGGTCAGCCATGTGGGAGTGTCCAGCGCCTTAACCACCACGCCACCTGCTGGCCCCTAGAGTTTCACTTTTACAGTGAAATACAGTGTATATATTGAACTTACTTTTGTCTGGTAGCTGTAACAATAATTCCTTGAAGCCATTAATAACCCAATATTTATTAATGAAAAAATAATTATCTAAGAAAAGACTATGATAAATATATATAAGATGAGTTAAGGGGGGTGTAGCAGGGCTAAAAAGTCTATTTTGCACATGTTAGATTTTTATCTCTAAATCTGAAATGTATGATGATAAAATTAAAATCCAATATTTTAAAAAAATACTTTTTATTGTAGGTCTCTGGTCCTTTGATTTAACTGTGACACAGTTGCTTCAAGAAAATGTAATTGAATCTGAGAGAGGCATTATAAACGGTGTACAGAACTCCATGAACTATCTTCTTGATCTTCTGCATTTCATCATGGTCATCCTGGCTCCAAATCCTGAAGCTTTTGGCTTGCTCGTACTGATTTCAGTCTCCTTTGTGGCAATGGGCCACATCATGTATTTCCGATTTGCCCAAAAAACTCTAGGCAACCAACTCTTTATTTGTGGTCCTGATGAAAAAGAAGTTACAAATGAAAATCAAACTAACACATCTGTTGTGTAAGAAAGTTTAACTGTGGCTATCCCTGTTACTAGATTGTGTAGAGCACATGTGCTTATTTTGTACTTTAGAATTTCAATATATGACAAGGTGTTCTCTCTGTTTTTAACCACAGCTGTGTCTTGAGGCTAAAAGCTATTTAGGAAACCTAAGTCAGCAGATATAAGCTGTTTAATTTCCCTTGCATGTAGGCAAGAGGGGAAAAAAGCATTGGAAATGAAAATTTTGGTTTAAATATGGAGACTATAATGATAACACTGAATTCCTCCATTTCTCATGAGTAGATAAAATTTTGCATGGAAGAGTGGTTAGTTATGTGAATTAAATTTTTCTTTGGCAGATACTTAGGAATTCAGATATTCAGGTTTCAATGAGTTTTTTCTAAAACTCTTATTCAAGTCTGACTAATTTATTGGTTTTTGTATCTTATTCTCAATTATATTATAAAAACAAATGTTTCTCCAATTATGAAGATTAGAGTTTGATAACCAGTATTATCTTTATTAATCCTCTTATTCTTAAGGGATTTACATGTATGTGGGGAAAAAAAAACTTAGCTAGAATTCTTTGATATGGTTTATAAATAACCTTAGAGAGCATCTTTGTGTTTTTATTATCAGGGCAAATATTGTTTTAAGCATGTGTAGCACTTCATAAAATAGCTATCGTGTAAGCTGCAGGTAGAAGCAAAGCTGTAAAGTAGATTTATAGCACAGTGGATTTATAAGGACTTCACATATGTCTCCAGTTTGGCCGTAGAATTCAAAGCTAAAGCACACAGAAGGGCATGATTCTAATTGAACTCATGCCATTCTCATTAGTGATGTCTGTCTTGGAATAGGAGGGAGTGAGCCTTCAGCCTGGCCAGGTACATGTAGAAAGCAAGCCCACCCTTGGAAAGGTTTTGTTTTAGAAATCATTTGATCCATTTTTAATACACTAGGGCAGAACATTTTTACTTTTACTGCTTTACACCCAAGAGTTATTGCTATGTGGTTCTAGAGCAAGGATGTTTATAAAAATAACCCTTTTAAATGTCATTGAAAAAAAAGAGAAAAAAAAAATCCCACACAAACACTTGTGTATATTTTCAAAACTGTTTTACGAGTCCATTGCCACATGCCAGTACCGACATGGTACTTTGCCTTAACTGTTGATGCACTTTCATGGAGACTGTAATACATTGCTATGAGCACTTTCTCTATCGTTGAGGTTTAATCTTTTTCTCCATCTTTCTACAGTATGACATAATGATTTGCGATGCTGTAAAATCTTTGTAAAATATTTCTATATAAAAAATATTTTAAAAAATCTTAAGTTGTTTTTCTTGAATTGTGTTCGCCAATTATTTAATTTTGCTTTTGTTATAAGACATCTGTTTCAGATAATGTGTTTTTCTCTCTAAAAGGCCCTAGTGTCATAATTCATAATTTTAGTGTTAGCTCCCTATTCATCTTTCTAGTTTATGGTGGCCTGGTTAAAAGTGTACTTAACATAAAACCCAGTACAAATTCTTTGACTTTGAATGAGTCATGCTAGGCTCTCTTAGATTTGAAGTTCTGTTTTTCCTTCTGTAATTTGGAAGTGATGCTATAAAACTAACTCTGCCTACCTCACAACTCTCCTAATTGAATCAAATAAGAGAAGCCATGTGGAAGTACTTTGTGAATTCCAGAATGTGGTTGGGCCTGAGTGATGAGGGGAATCAAGGAGAGATGTCATATTCTACAATATATTCAGAAAGCATTTATTGAAGACTAGATCTATGCCCCAGACTGTGATCAGTCCTAGAGATGCAGACATAGTTGATTCAGACATAGTTGACCAGAGTCTCCTTTTTCTCCCTCTTAAGATTGGGAGCTTCAGGTTTTTTAGCATCAACCTGCAGCTACTGAGCTGTTCCTGACATTGGTGCAGACGGTCAATCGCTGTTAGGCTGTCTTGAACAGGCCATCTGCTCTGTCCCACAGGGTTTGAGCAGGATTCGGAGCTCTGCTCTGCGTGTTTGCTGCTGCACCTGAAAGTCCACGAACTTACAAAAGCATGTGGAGCCGTATTAGCAAAGGAAAGTCTGAACTCTTAATATTGGCATTTGCCAGGATATGGGCCTAGAGGGAGTGGCCCTGTGTAGGAGCAGGAAGAATGGAGTTGAAGAGTTAATAGGAAATTTACAGCTGCTGCTCTTATCTTGGCAGATTACTGCAGAGCAGTGCAGAGCAGGAAGGGGAGGGAAGTGGAGGAGAATCTCTGCTGGTCTAGGCAGCTGGTCTGCTTTTTACTGCCCCATGACACAGAAGTAGGGCAGGGGTAGATGACGCGCATGGCCTGTCTGGGTGTGCTTCTAAGTAGGGGGACAAACTCAGATACCTGCAGGGTCAGTTAGTAACATGAATGAATGACATGGATTAGAAATAGGAAAATACTCTTCATTTAATGTAATTCTGTTTTACAAAAGTATCATTTTTTTTATTCCCACTTAGAAACAAATTCATTACATTTTTAAGCTTTTCTCTATTGCATGGTCTTTTTTTTTTTTTTTTTCATTGCCAGAGGGTGCATATACTTGCCAAAGGGAGACAGAAATGAGGATGGGGAGAGAAGGAAGAGGGAGAAAGCACCCCTTAATGAGTGGTGGTCACACCACAACACAATCCCTTCTTCTCCATTTTTCCATCCTGTTGGGGTGTGGGGCACACACACACACACACACACACACACACATGCACACATGCCTTGTGGTTTTTTGTTTTTTGTTTTAATCTGCCAAGGCTGGTATTTGAACTGTGTCGACATGTGGGCTGCCGCTGTCTTAACCATTAGACTACAGGACCTGCCTAAATGGAAGCTTCTTGTTGTTATTAAATTGATTCTTTCAGCCTAGGCATACTTTGCATATTAAATACTGAGGTCATCTTTATTTTCACAATTATGCCTGCTCTCCCCACCTTTTTGGGGGGAGAAGCACCTGGCTTGCTTGATGTTCTTTTATGCCTGAATGTAAATAGAAAATTACTTTCTTATTACTTTAAGATTAAAAAAAAGAAGAAAAGATAAAGAAACAGTGCAAGCAGCGTGCTAAATGGCACATAGCCCTGTCAGTCCCATTGGGGACGTGTTGGGTGCAGTCAGGGATCCGATGGAAAGCATGCACTTAAGCTAAGGGACAGTGTGTATACAATCCCTCTTGCCATGCAGGACTTTGCACCTTTTAAGAGAAGGGACCAGCAGTTAGCATAATGACTATGTTGCTGGACTTCCACTTAGTCGACCACAGTTTGCGTCCCGGACCCAGTGGCTTAAAACTCACGCTGGACACGTGTATGTGCGTGCCCAAGATCCCAAGAGGAGAATGGAGGAGAAGGGATTGCGGCGTGGCCATCCCCCCTGGGGGGTGATTTCTCACTTTTTGTCTCTCTGTCTGGCGAGCGTATGTGCCCTATAGCCAAATAAATAAATAAATAAATAAATAAATAAAAAGAGAGAAGCTGGAAATTTGAAATTTGTGAGAAATGCTCAAATTCTTGAATATTGGCAACTAATTTGAAAATTATAAAAACATTTATATTTGTGGGCTACCTATGAGACATCAAAAGGCTGCCATTTTTTTGAGCTTTTGTCTGAGGGGATAGTTTGTGATCAAGAAAATGGTGTTTAAATAAAGCTAGTAAATGTAGGAAGAAGGAAGATGTTATACACAAAAGTTGAAAAGTGACAAGAATAAGAAAAAACAGAGCCAACATTTGTAATGAAAATCATTAGGTGATTAGGCATCCTTTATTGATGATCACTTAAGGTCAAATAATCTATCCAGTTATTACCTGCCATGTTGATATTGGCGAGAATTCCACCATATTCTTCCTTTATTCCATGTATTATTGGCACTGTTGGGTTATAGGATAATGAAGATTAAAAAATGAAAACATTCTGGTGCCAGCAGGTGGGGTGGTGGTTATGGCACTGGACTCCCACATGGTTGACCATGATTCAAGCCCCAGGCCCAGCAACTTGAAAATCATGCAGGACACGTGTGTATGCGTGCCCAAAATCCTGAGAGGAGAATGGAGTTCTCGAGAAGGGATTGTGATGTAGCCATCTTCCTGGGGGGATGATTTCTCATTTACCTTCTCTCTGTCTCTTTTTGTCTCTTTTCAGTGAGCAGACACACTCTATAGCAAAAAACAGAAAAAAGACAAAAACTTTAAAAGTATACTTGTATTACAAAAATAGTACACTCCTGGGTTTTTGTTTTTGTTTTCATTTTTATTTTTGGAGAACTTTTTGCTATAGGGCACATGAGCTCGCCAAGAAGACAGAGAAAGAGAGAAAGTGAGAAATCACCCCCCCCCCAGGGGCGGGGGGTATGGCCACAGTGCAAATCCCTCCATTCTCCTCTTGAGATCTTGGGTATGCGTGCACACGCACCTAGCATGAGTTTAAGCCACTGGGTCTGGAACTCGAATTGCGGTCTACTACATGGGAGTCCAGTGACATAGCCATTATGCCAATTGCTGGTCCCAGTGTACTCCTGTTTTTAAAAACAGAAAAAGCACAGTATTTTTAAATTTGGACAGGCTCTGTAGCCTAATGGTTAAGGGAGCCATATGTTAACTGCCATTCAAATCCCAGCCCTAGTGAGCTGAAAATAAAACACAGGCATGTGTGCTCCAAATACCAACAGGATGGAAAATTAGAGAAGGGATTAAGGTGTGACCATGTTCATTGGGAGGGTGCTTTCTTCCTCTCCTTCTTCTTATCAGGAAATACCCTGACTTCTTCATAGTATCCATTGTAAACAGTTTAGGATTTATTCTTATAGATATGTACTTCCTTTGTAATGAAGTTTTTTTTTTTTAATATCGTTTTATTTCATTTGAGTTTTTCACCAAGACTACATCTATTTATGACAATCAATGTATAGTTTTTCCCAAAATTCTTAGAATGGTTAAAACAAAAATTATGGGGGCACCCCATGGCCTAGCGATACTATACACACACAAGTATATTATAAGAGTTTAAGCCACTCTAAAGTGTATTCTGGCTGGAAAATCACATTTTGTATGCAGTGGTGATGTCCAGTGAAAATATGTAAGATAAATAAAAATAAATTTAAGGGAACCAGCAGTTAGCATAATGGCTATGTCGCTGGACTCCCATGTAGTCGACCGCGGTTCGCATCCCGGACCCGGTGGCTTAAAACTCACGCTGGGCACGTGTGCATGCGTGCCCAAGATCCCGAGAGGAGAATGGAGGAGAAGGGATTGCGGCATGGCCATCCCCTCTGGGGGATGATTTCTCGCTTTCTGTCTCTATGTCTCTCTCTGTCTGTCTGGCGAGCTCATGCACCCTATAGCGAAAACCTCTCAAAAAAAAAATTAAAAATATCAGTTCACTAGCAATGGAGCTATGACAAAACATGGAGATATCAATGATCATGGCTTTCACACACTTACTGCCCATATAGCAGAGTAATACCATGATTCATTCAATAAATATTTTTGGCAAGCCTAAAAAAAATTATATTTGGGTACCAGCAGTTGGCGTAATGGCTATGTTGCTGAACTCCCATGTAGTCGACCACAGTTCAAGTCCTGGACCTGGTGGCTTAAACTCACACCGGGCCTGAGTGCGTGTGTGCCCAAGATCCCAAGTGGAGAGCCGAGAAGGGATTGCAGCATGGTGGCCATCCTCCCCGGGGTGTGTGTGTGTGTGTGTGTGTGTGATTTCTTGTTTTCTGTCTCTCTGTCTCTATCTTTCTTGCGAGTGCACGTGCCCTATAGCAAAGACCTCTCCGAAAAAAAATTATATTTGTGTTAAGATTGTTGATACAGTAATTAAAAGTTTTAAAGACATTGAACAGAGGAAAGTATGTATATAAATGATCTAGTTTAATATATTTATTGTGCCTGGGATCAGCAGTTGGCGTAATGGGTATGTTGCTGGACTCCCATGTAGTCGGCCTGGACCCGGTGGCTTAAACTCACACTGGGCGCATGTGCGTGCGTGCCCAAGATCCTGAGAGGAGAATGGAGGAGAAGGGATGGTGGTCACACATATATATTATATATATACACACACATATATCAGATATATTAAGATATATATACATATATTTTAATCACTGTATATATATATGGATATACAGTGTATGTACATATGTATATATGTATACATATAAATATGTATATATGTATATATATGTATATATGTATATACAGTGATTAAAATATATGTGTGTGTATATATATATATATGTATAGTGATTAAGAAAGACATTTAGTTTCGGATTCCGTGTAGCCAAAAATAAAACGACCAAGTTTTACCTTTCTCCACAAATGATACTTATTTCAAACCCTTTGTAATTTCAGCTAAATATTTGCTCCTTCTTTTTATAATGTCTTCTTTCGGCCTCTTGATCCACCTTTCAGAAGAATCTTTGCTATCAGGACATTTTTGTTTTACAAGACTGCAATTCAAGAACAGAGTTGAAACGTTGGAAGAACCTTGTGACAACACAGAAGTGTTTATCACAAGTCTGTACTGGTTACATTTAGTCACACTTTAAAAGTTAAATGACTTTTTTCCTTATATGGAGACTTGTTTACACTTTCTGAGTCCAAAAGGGAAGAAGCATTATATCTAAGAGTGGACAAATGAGAGATCAAAGTACAAGTAAGTGCTTTCTTCCCCCACATCCTTCACCCTGGCCCCTCTGTGACTTGGTACATATTTTTCTATTTGAACATTTTTCCTTATTGCATTTTACTGGAGAAAAGTGTACCATAAAATTCCTGAAGAAATTAAGTTAAAATTGTTTTACATATCGGTTGTCCCTAACTCGTGTATGCAGTAGTAGTGATGATAACACTAAAGTTAATCTAATCAAATATAGGTGGAAGATGTAAAGGGTACATGTTAAAATTGTGATTTCTGACTTACATATAAACACTGTACATTTTTGTGGGGTACACTGTGGCTTTTCAAAGCCTGCATATAGTGCATACTAATCAAAACAAAGATAGAGATTTTTTTTATCATATTTGTCATTGAACATTATCTTATATTGTGTACTTTCAATGAACGTTTTAGTAGTGTTTTTTGTGGGGAGTATATTTTGTTGTTTTTTTTCCACCACTACTTTTTCTCCTACTTAGAGAAAACATGTGTAAGTGTATGTTTTTATGGAGTTATTATGGAGGAAATACATATACATTTTATGTATTTGTTTTTCACTTCAGAAACTTTTTTCCACCTTATTTTTTAAGTTTACATTCCATCGTTGTAGATCTTTATAATGCACAATATGATTTTTTAAAGTTTACATGTAGTACCTGACAAATTAAGGATATTTCTTTCTACATAATTTTCAACAGAGAACTTTACATTCTTTTGTCTGTTAAATGTTTATTCATTTTGCCCCTCCCATCCATCCTCTACCATCCACTCTGGGAGGAAGAGGAATATATTTTGAATTGAATTTTATAGTAACTAAAATACATGAAATCCTCGTTTTGAAAAACTAATTTTCAAAGACCTTAAAATAAGTGATCCCTAATACTCAGGACATAGTCACGTAAGTCATACCCAAAATATTTGTGCTTAATGTATATATATTCAAGAAGAATGGTGGTCCAATGATACATTTAATTATTTTCAGTATGATTACTTTCTTTTTTAAAAGTAATTATTTTATTTATTTATTTTTTAGTTTGAGCAGAGAGAGACAGGGTGAGAATGAGAGAGAGAGAGGAAGTGAGAAAGCAAGCCACCAGAATCAGGACTTGAACCCTGGTCGGCTATATGGGAGTGTCCAGCGCCTTAACCACCACGCCACTTGCTGGTCCCGATAGATTTAATTTTTTATTTAGTACTATGTATTGACCACAGAGATGCACATCTTACCTATATTCCACGGATTTAAGAAAAGACATTGCAGTGCAAAGGAACTAACTTGTAACCATCTATTACTTGTCAGTATTTTATTCACTCAATCCCCCCACAGTTTGGTGAAGAAGATATCTGTGCTTCAAAGCTGAGGAAACAGCCATATAATAAATGTCATGTACTTTACACAAAGAATAAATGGCACAACAAAATCTAAGACCATTTCTATCTCCAAAGGCTATCTTCTTTCCTCCATATCACATAACAGCATGAGCTTGTTTCAATGGGAAGTGCCAGAAGGCCTTTAACATCCTCAAGAGTCCTATTTGATTATGGCAAACATACTGGATTTTTGGAAAAGTCACGATGCAATTTTTGCATAGAAAAAAATACACCGTGACTTTTTCAACACCCCAATATTTTAACGTACACAGTGAAATGGACATTAGCTGACTCATTTAACCTAAAGACATCTAATTGTGTTTCCAGGAAACTAAAATCTTTTATACTGTTAGTTACCACGCCTGTTTTAAATGTCTTGGTTGGTCTTTGTGCTGTACATAGTATACTTTAGGGCTTTTCTAATATCTATATGATGCATAGGGAAATGGTTAGGAGTGGCAGAGAGACTTGTGTTCAAACTTTGGTCTTGCTAATTACTACGCTTTTGTTCTCTTGGGCAAAGTGTTGAACTATTTTAAACTTCTGTTCTCCATTTGCAAAATAGGAATATTAACATCTATCTCACAGAGGATTAAGACTCTTAGCCCCATACCTTATACACACACACACACACACACACACACACACACAATGTTTCTTAAATTCATATGATACACTTGAAGATATTCTTTATTCTAACACAATTTATTGTTACCTGAATTATCAATATGCAAATTTCATGCTAGATGAACTATTCAGTAATAGACACCAATTCATTTACCTATTTACTTTATTCTTCAAGTATGATATATTCGCTTTGACAGCTGAAGCCTACAAACTTGTGTGAAAAAAATATACTGGATCGAGTTTAGTTTCAGTTCAAATATCTGAGATTTCTATGAATATTATAAACAACCTTTATGAAAAACAAAAGAGAAAATTGTTTTAAAATCTATTATTTCTGGGAACCAGCAGTTAGTGTAATGGCTATGTTGCTGGACTCCCACGTAGTCAACCATGGTTCACGTCCCGGACCCGGTGGCTTAAAACTCATGCCGGGCATGTGTGCGTGCATGCCCAAGATCCCGAGAGGAGAATGGAGGAGAAGGATTGCGGCGTGACCATCCCCTCTGGGGGGAGGGTGAGTTCTCGCTTTCTGTCTCTATGTCTCTCTCTCTGTCTGTCTGGCGAGTGCACATGCCCTATAGCAAAAACCTCTCAAAAAAAAAAATAGAGTGAAAGCATGAGAATAAAATATTTTTTAAAAAATCTATTATTTCTTAGAGTTCAAGGCAAGAAAAGAAAAGAGAGGAGAGAGGAACAGAGGGATGGAGGAAAGGTGGGAGGATCAGAGGGAAGAGAAGAACGAAGGGTATTGGAGAGAGTGAGGAGAGAACCATAGCACGAGTTTTAATCAAGGTAGTCAATGGAGCACATATGCTTACCCACTTTTCCTTCTCAAAGCCCATGGGAATGACAGAAGGGAGCAAGCTATGGTGGAATCAGCAGCACATCAGAGACACAAGTCTAGCAAAGAGAAAGCAGATGTGAGCATACTGACATATATAAACTGTTGCATAAAAGGGTCCAGTACAGGTATGAGCCACCACTCCTGGAGTCACTTGGCTGGTTTTGAGAAGTAGTGCGGGAAATGGGAAGGACTGTGTACTGAACGCGTGCTCCTGTCCGTCCACACAAAGCACGTGTGCAGTGCAACGGACATGGTGACCTTTGCAAACAGATGACTGAAGAAAGTGAAGAGTTAACCTGGAGGGGGCTAATGATCTTAGTGAGGCTGCAGCCCTTGAAGTAAAGTCCTCTTGTTCTGATAACTGGATGCCGCTTTCTCCCTGATGCTTCTCTCAGGTTTTGTTGGCTGCTATTTCTTTCTTTTATTATTAGTTACCTTCCATAATTAAAAAATATGCTTCCATTCTCCTTGCTTTAAAATTAACTTTAGGTGGTAGCAATTCCTCTTCTATAAAATGAGAAAATATGAACCCTACAATATCATTCACCTCTTTTCTACTCTTAGCTCCCAGGTTTTGTCAACTGTAGCATGACTTTTAAATTAATAGTATTTGTAATTCTTCCAGTACACCCTGTCCTTGTGCTGATTACCTTCGTGTTTTCTGCACACACATCTTAGAGAAGTCCACCCATTGACAAGACTTGCCCTCTTAAACTAAAATCCTCCCCATCAGAGAAATAGTTGTTTAGGAAAAAACAATCTACTCAACATCAGAGGAAATTCACATGAGCTACTTGTACTCATAAACCTAGTCTTGTAAATATGAACACATAACGAATGATAGCCAAGTATCTGGGGAAACCAGCAGCATCAGATAATAGAACTAAATCGAATAAAGAGAACAATGGAGCAAAGAAGAGATAACTTAGGGAAGAAAAATTTCAAAAAATTCTAGTTAATATCCTCACATTGACAAATGAATGTACCTATGAAGTAAGTATAGGTTTTATGCAAAAAGAAAGTAAGAAATTACAGGAAATTAAAAATGAATACCTACTCCAATTCAATAAAAGGCTAGATCTAAAAGTAGAGCAAAAAGACAAAGAAACTTAGAGGGGAAAAAATGTAATCCTAAAGATTAACCTAGGATTTTTAAATATCTTTCTATTGAGAAATCAACTAAGAGATATCAGAAAAATGGGGGAGACGAACAGGCGGTGAGGGTATAGGATGAAGAGAACTGGGGCTACCTTTATATGTTTCTTGTCCAGTGGGAGAAAAGCAACTAGAAACATCAGAAAAAGTAAAAAAATTGTGCAAAAAAGTTTTGCTTTGTGTATGGAACAAAGTGAACTAGTGTGTGATGCTAAGGAATTGTTAGAGTGAAAGAAAAGAGAATTAAGTTTATTTTTACCCTTAACTCATTCATCTGAGTGGAAAAGTTCTCCCTCTCCCCATAGGATTAAATTTCTCTTTCCTGAGGTCCAATCATAACACTCAATTTTGCAATGAATATATCAGCATAATAATAATGTTCTATATGCTATTTGTTTATAATTTTTAGAATTATCCTCTCAACAACAATCAGAAGATTATAAAACAAGACTTTTTTTTGAAAAAAAAAAGCTCTTATAAAGTCTTTATAAAATAAAACAAGACTTTATTAAAAATATAAAACCTCACTAAACAAGGACAGGGTATACTGGAAATATATAAACACTTAATTTAGGGGACCAGCAGGTGGCATGGTAGTTAAGGTGCTGGACACTCCCATGTGGCCCACCACAGTTTGAGTCCTGGACCTGGTGGCTTGCTTTCTCGCTTTCCCTCTCTCTCTTTCTCTCTCTGTGTTTCTCTCTGGTCAAAGTAAAATAAATGAATGAATAAACAAAAATTTTTAAAATACTGTTAATTTAAAAATCATTGTACAATTGACAAAACCTGGGAGCTTAGGGTAGAAAAGATGTGAAGGATATTGTAGGGTTTGTATTTCTTCATTTTATAGAAGGGGAATTGATATCTTCTAAAATTATTTTAAAAACAAACAAGGAGAAGTTAAGCATTTTTTTGAAATTATGAAAGGTAACTAACAAAGAAAGAGCTAAAAAATATAAAGTAACCAACAAAACCTGAGACAAGACTTGGGGAAAAAGCAGAAAGTAACGTGAAATGAATTCCTTATCTGTCATAGTGAATTACTGAAGGAGAGTGTTTAGGTTGCTAAATTGAGAAATAGAAATATATTAGTAGTATTTAGAATTAAGTATAGCTAGCTTAACATCAACCACTCTAGCAGATCCTAATACTTACCTAAGTCTTTTACCTACAGGTTTCTTAAGAAAATCATTCTTCTCAAGTGCACTTCTTAATGAGTCCAATGATTGAATTACAAAGAGAACAATTTATACTGTTGATTTAGAAAGACAGGTTTAGGAAGTTATGAGCAGACTTTTTCGAAAGTCTATTAGTGTGATGTGATAATGGTCATTGAATAAACCAAAAATATAACAGATTGCTTTCTTTTAAAAGTGAAAAGTGGATTTGTGTAAAGAGAAAGAGAAAAAATTGTATGGTTTTAGAACTAAAAACTTATGTCATAATGTATTATAAATTGAGTTATACTATTTTTAACCCATGTCAATGTGTTAACTATAATTTTTAGGTTATTAACTTCCAGCATTTCTTTTTTACTCTTCTCAATTCTAATCGTCCTTTCTTTATTTTTTTTCTCTCTCTCTCCTTCCTACAGTATTTCCCATGTTCTCCAATGTTTTACTTTTTGTAAAACTGTTGGACCTTTGATTTTAAGCAAATAAATGCTTAGCAATGCATACAGGTCTTATAAACAGTTTTATGCAATATATTAAATTCACAATGATGACACATGTTTAACTTAACACATTGTAAATCTAAGCTTAATTTCCAAACGGCTAATCAAATACTCAGAAAGGCACAAATTGACCTGTTAATGTCAACATTTATAAAATAAAAGGCACGGTTTTCACCTGATCACCAAAAGCTGGCACTTCCATTGGCTGGAGGGGCATGTGAAAATCACACCCACCCAAACACAGAAAACAAGCTAATGATGAGGTAACTACTTCAGAACTAAGAATGGGAATAATGTCAATGATTTTCTCTAGTTGGTATAATAAGGGGTAAATCTGTTACTTTTAATTTAATACCATTTTCTTCTTTTCAAATGCTTTAAAGCATTATTCAAACCATCAATACCACAAAACCAACGCCATCTCCTAAAATACAGTTGTGAACGAACACATTAACAGTTTGGATATGAAGTTTATATCTTCCTGCTTTAAAATAGCTTCATTTAGAGGGCTCCCTTTTACCCTTGGAATACTCACTATGTTATTTCTTCCTCTTATCATGTATTTTATATTTCATGATAATATCTAAAAATAGTTACTAATTAGAGGCCATTTCCACCCATAATTCATGTCTGTTATTATAATTCAAAACCACTAACACAGAATACAACTCATGGTCTAACTAAAGGAAAATGTCACATGTTGAAGTCAATGAACTGATAAGAGGAACTTGTGAAACACTGAGTATAGTTCCTTCCAAAACATTGTTTTTCACTGACAAAATACAGAGTTCACTGGAAAATTTGGAGCCGAAATGAAACGCACTTTAAACAGTCCTCACGTACGCTTTTAGCTGTTCCTCATCACCTCGGTCACTGGTTGTAGACTGGGTGAATTATTCTCATTTCTGGTATGCAGATGCAGAAGTGAGAATTCCAGGAGTGTAGACATATTCTCAATAAGAGATCAGTGTCATTGTCAAGACCAGTCTTAAGCAGAAATACTCCCAAAAGGATTCTGATGGATGTTAATTTTTTTTTTTTTGAGAGGTTTATGCTGTAGGGCACATGTGCTTGCCAGAAAGACAGAGACAGAGAGACAGAAAGCGAGAAATCACCCCCCAGGCGGGACGGCCATGCCGCAATCCCTTCTCCTCCATTCTGCTCTCGGGATCTTTAACACACGTGCACACATGCCCGGCGTGCGTTTAGGCCACTGGACCTGGGATTCAAACCGTGGGAGTCCAGCAACATAGCCATTATGCTAACTGCTGGTCCCTGGATGTTAATTTTTGAGACCTTGTATTTTGCTTGAAGCTAAACAGATTCATAAAAAGGTCATTAATTTGCATTTCACCTCCATTTATTTAGCTCATTAAAACAACTGGGAAAAAAAATTCCACATCTTAATCTCATTAAACTCATACCTGCTGTCCCCTACAACATATCACCTTAGAGGAGGCTAGCATTTCCAAATAGTTTGAGTCATTAGGTGCCTGCTATATGCTGGTCACTAAGTTTGGCACAGGAAAAAAAAAGGATATTATATCTAGTCATTGATATGTAGTATGGAAGGACAAAATATACTAATTAAATGTATTTACTAATATTGTGGATTTTCTGTGGTTGTGATGTGCTTATTGGAGGTTAGAGGACAATGCTTAGACCAACCTGGAGTCTGAGAAGGCTTCTTGGAAAAGACCATGCTTTAATTGTGTCCTCTTTGTTTAGTGGTGTTTATTTATGCATTCGAAAATTCCAAGTAAGGGGCCAGCAGGTGGTATAGTGATTAAGGTGCTGCCGACTGCAGTTCGAGTCTGGGACCTGGTGGCTTGACACTCACACTGGGTGTGCATGCCCAAAATCCTGAGAGGAGGATGGAGGAGAAGAGATTGCAGCATAGCCATCTCCCCTTGGGTGGTGATTTCTCACCTTTCTGTCTCTCTGTCTTTCCAGTCAAAGCACATGCCCCACAAGAAAAATCTCTTAAAAAAAAAAAAAAAAAAAAACAGTCCAAGTAATGTATGAAAGCATAAATAACAAAGTGAACTTCACTCTGTATCTTTTCACATAGAAATGCAGCTGGCATTTTAGTGAACACCCTTCCAGGATGCACGTATGTATGTTTGCCTACATGCACATAGTTTTATATAAAAGTGATCATACTTCACATGCTATTCAGTACTTTATTTTTCATTCAACAACATAGCCTGGATGTTATTCTGGACTAATGAATTTAGAGTTTATCTCTATTTTTTTCAAGGCTATATAGTATTCTATATAGTATTGTCTTTATTTATTGAGCTTGTTCTTTATCAAAGGTTTATGGGGTTGTTTATACTTTTTTTTTTTCTTCTCTTAAATAATCCTATAATTAACATCATTGTATGTATAGCTTTAGGTACTTGGATGATGAGATCCACAGTTAAATCCTTGGAAGAATTGTTAGATCATAAATTAGACACATTTGAAATTTTGATCCATAAATGACAGACTGCTCTCCAGAACAGCTGTGCCAATTCAAATGGCATAGCCATGTGTGCCATGTTTTCCTAGGTCTCTGTTAGCATTGGGCTTTGTCGGTCTTTGAGTATATTTTTGCCAAACAGATAAGTGAAGAATTTTTTGATTTGAATGTCCATTTCTTTAGTCCATAGTAAGTTTCAAAAAATTTTTGTGTTTTGTCTACTTTTATTTTTATGAATTATTTATACATGGTTTACACTGGCATGTTTATCAATATGTTGATTTACAATGTTTGTATGCTGGGAATAGTAATGTCTCCCTGTCATATGCACAGTGACTTTAATTATGGTTCAAAATGCTTAAGAGTCAGCCATCAGTCTTTTCTATTTTGATTTTAACTTTTGTGTGGGCTGTAAAGAGGCTTCTCCACATTGAGATTTTTTTTTTAAAGGACCATCTTTTCTTCTGTTACTTTTATAGTTTTATTTATAATAAGCTACCCAGCATGAGCTGTGACACAAAAAGTTAGAGTTTCTGTTAGTCACTTATGTTGAATGGTCATTACCCTTGGTGGTTTAAAATATTATATATTATTAAGAGAATAGGTTTCAAAGTTAGGTTGCCTGGGTCCAAATTCTTGCTCCATTGTTTGCTATCTAGAGAAACCTATTTTTTTTCATATATAAACAGGGATAATAATTTTAATATCTATTTCTTGGAGTGGTCATTAGGAATCATACATTAGTGTATGCAAAGGGTATAAAAAAGTACATGGAACATCATAAGAGCTCATACAATGGTAGCTGTTGTTGGATACCAAATTTGCATGTATGTGGGTTATTATTTCTAGACCTTATTCTGTTGCATTCATTGGAGTCTAGAAATTCATGTCAGTATCAAATCCAGTTTTATAACACATGTGGACAAATTATTTATTTTATTTTGGAATTTTTCTCAGTCTTCTAGTATTTTTCCAAAATGAGCTTTAGAGACATTTTGTCAATTTCTAGCAAGCTTATGGAAATTTTGACTGGGATTATAGAGAGTAGATCCTATTAGGAAAAATAGACTACTTCAAAATAAATTTTCCTTTCTGTGAAATAGTATGTCTTTGTACTTATTCAAGTCTTTCTCTTTGCTAATAATAAAGATTTATGATTTTATTCATATAGCTCCTCATTTCTTGATACTGAATATTCTGAACTAAGTCTTGGAGGGTGAATAGGAATAAGTAGACAGAAGAGAAAAATAATTTAGTAGTGTGTCTTTAGCTGCCAAGAGTCATGGTTATGCTTGGAACACTCTTAGTTTTAGAAATATGGTTTCTCAGTCAATTCACATGAGATACAAGCAGTGCACTAAACTGGAGGGAAAATGTGGCCTTTTCTGCAAAGGAGGATGCGGAAGGCAGCCAAAATAAGAAATATTTATGCAGCTGCTGCCTGAACTAGTCCAATTTGCATGTTTATCTTGTTATAAACCTGTTGACCCATTTAAGAAAAACCCAAAGTCCACTATGTTTTCAACCTATGTGTGTGAACCAAAGAATCCAAGTATGGAGGATATGTGTCTGGATTTTTTATTATTATTATTATTTTATTTTAATTTTTTAATATACATTCAATCATATTATTTAGCTTACAAAGTGAACATTTCAATATGTGAACATTTCTCCCCAGTCCAGTTGATCAAAATGTCTTCCGCCAATAACACCACACCTCCCCATCCCATCAATGCCCTGTCTCTGTATAACTCCTCCAGATGTCCTTCCTTAGGTACTGCTTCTCTGAACTGAGCTGGACCTGGCAAGTTTGTAAAGTAATTCCAGTTCTCCCTCATTTGTCATTTGATCTTATTTTCATCCCATCAACCTCAACTTCAGGACTGTGGCCTTGGAATAACATTTCCAGAACCTAGTGGACCCAGGTACTCCTTCTTTGTGCCCTGTCCAAGTCAACACTACACAAATGCTGAGTCATGAAGAGCTGGTCTTAATCAATCTATGCCATGATGAAATATTCCTCATATTCCTCACAATTGACATATTCCTCCCCATTTACAAAATGTACCTCAAAGCACTTTTTATCCAGAGTTTTCTTTTGGCTCTCAGAGTTGTAAAGGCATTTATGATCCTTTATACTATGACTTTTTATTGCTACTGTCTTCCCCACCTGGGAGAATGGGGTTGCATTCACCTCTCCCCAAGCTCTTTACAAGCATTACATATATTTGGTCCAGTCAGGTGGTGTGGTGGTTAAGGCAAATGGATCCCGTATGGCCAATAGTGTGGTTGGAGTCTTAGACCCAGGGGCTTGAAAAACACACAGGGAGCATGTGTAAGCGTGCCCCAAATCTAGAGAACAATGGAGGAGAGGGACTGTGGCATGGTCATCTCCTCTGGGAGATGCTTTCTCACTTTCCCTCTGTCTCTCTCTGTCTCCCTTGGGCAAATGTATGCATTCTATATACTTATATAAAATACATATATTTGAATCAGGAGACTCATTTCATTCTCAGGGTAGACTAGCCAACTTACAACTCACCTGTTGAAAAATAATAATTATGCCATCACTTTTCCTCATTTTCCCAACTTGATTTATCTTAGCCATTTTTCAAGACAGCCAAGAAGACAAAATTTATGTAGTATTATCCTTATATTAAGAAAATTCTGTTTAATTCTCCAACTTCAAAGATACTGGCAGTTCAAGTAAAGGGGTTACTCTTTTTATACAAAAAATCTTAATGAAGACTGTAGGAAGAAATCTAAAAGACAAATAGGTTACAACAATAACAAAAAAATAAGATTCACTATTATGCAAAAAATGCATTTAAAATGTCCTTAAATTAGATTGTGGTCATGGTTGCACAACTATAAATATGTTAAAAAAAAAAAAACCACTGGATTACATACGTTAAATAGGTATAATATATGGTATGTGGATTATATATCAAGAAAGCTGTTTTTCTTTTTTTTAAGCCATAGAAATCTAAGTACCTTAGTGCAAATAAATAAATAAAGGCAGCACAGTTATCAGTTAGCTTAATTTGACAGAGTAACATTGCTATGAATCATAAAACTCAACTAGCTTGAATGGCTTACTTTGGAGTAGGTAGTTTATGCATGATTTTATTTGATGGTCACAGTAAGCTTATGAGGAAGGAAATACTGTTATCTTTACTTTACATATGAGAATCTGATGCTTAAAGAGGGTAAATACTTTTGTTTAAGCTATGCCACTGAAGTTGGGATTTGAGCCTAGACACCTGCCTCTGAGATCAACCTCTAAAACACTAAGCTAATCTTAGCACCAAGAACTGGCTTGGTTTTGATAGCCTTTCACTGTAAACAGCAGTTATCCTGAATGCCAGTATTACTTCTAAAAGCCCAGACAAGTTATTTCATCTAGTTGTGGCTTAGATTTCATGCAACAGGATCTTTAAAACAGTTATTTGCAAGTAGTAGATTCTCAATAATCTATAATTTAACAGACATATTCTGAAAATAACAATGTCTGTCAGATGTTGCAATTTGAATTACATTTTTTAAGTATATGGTGTTTAAGCAGCTTACTGTGGAAAAGGATCCCTCCCTATGCCTCCTACATAAATAAAATGGTGCCTATTTTCCATATTCATAAACCAAGCAACTGCATTTGTTTAAAGCAAGATACAGTGACTGTTACAGTGTCAAGCTTTTCTTCATTTTTAGACATTCCAGCATAGTTATTGCCGAAAGTTTTTTCTACCAGCTGTAGG
>NW_006159700.1:3074450-3083947 GCF_000334495.1 Tupaia belangeri chinensis
GGGAAACCAAAGATACATGTTGGAGGAGAAAGCAGTCTCCCATTCCTTTGCAGATAAGTTCCATCTTCAAGATAAATAAAAAGTCCACTAGAGTGATTTATTGTCGTATGTGAGAAAGCCCAAGAAGACAAAGTTTTATTACTATTGACTGCTCAATATAAGTAATTAGGAGAAAAAGACTAAGCTTTTTCTCTTGTAAGAAATTTTGAACTAATGAGTAGTAGAAACAGCTATGCACTCAAATTTTGTCTATGGGGCATTCTTGAAATTAAGATTTGGGATCATTTCTTTGCTTTCACTTTCAACAAAGTCCATGGGCTCATGAAGTTTCCTTTTGTTGCTTTCTCTCTCTCTTCTCCAAATCCCCAGTTATTAGCAGCTCATGAAATATACTTAAGCACTGGTTGTTTCAAAGAAAAAGCTGAGTAATCTGGTGATTAATTCAATTCAGCAAAACAGATGGTTAAGATCAAATAATAATTTCGATCTCTTGCTCATATGTTGGCTGGGAAATTTTAACAATTTATTGATATACCAAGTTGATTTTCCAATACAATTTTTAGTTTAAATCAATGGTCTTTGCTTAATTGTCTATCCAAAGCCCAGAACAAATTACTGAAAGGGAACATGGAGATTAATACAATAGAATTCTTGCTTTTCAGGAGCTTGCAATCTAGTAGACTTCAGAATAAGACAAATAAGCCAATAAGCCTAAAGCAAGGGATACTGGGAAAGACAGTTACTTAAGCATTTGTTGAGCATATTCTACAAGTCCCTCATTCTGTCAGGGCTTACATTAAGTGGAATATAAGGAACAAATAAAATCCTGGATCGTCAAAAATCCAGTTGGGTTATTAGTAAAAGACTTCAGAAATAGTAAGGGAAAAAAATGAACTCTTTGGCCTTAACAAATGCACAGTTAGGAATAATTTCTGTCAAATCCATTAAGAAAAATGCTTTTAAAAGGGACAAATGTAGTCTAGAAGTTTGGTCAAAGAAAGGGTTACCTGCATAACACTGACAGGAAATAATGAAAGCTAGACTAGTATATCCATTATATAGAGGTCACAAATATCAGCTAAAATTTATATCTCACTTTAAAACTTATAGAGAATGGGGGGACAATTTATATTTTTCAGCTGAACTTGGTCAAAGTGGATGAAGTAAGGTATACTTCAGAATAGAGCAGAGAGGATGAGATGACAAGGAGCAATTTAAGCCACCCAGGTGAAGAATAATGAGGACTTTGGACTAGGGCAAGTCAGAGAAAGGTAATTTACACACTGTAAGTACAGACAACAGGAGTTCTAGAAAGTTCTAGAAAGATAGGAGAACAGGGGAAAAGACATGTTCCAAGTTTGATGAGTACAAAAATAAGTTAACAGGAACAATGTAATAGAGGGGAGAAGATGATTTAGGGAGAATGATACCCTTTCATTCTTAGTTTTAGTGAGTTTCAGGTACACACTGGGAACAAAAAATTTTATAGGTGGGTGATGTCAAGGCTAGAAGAAGCAGCTTAGAATCAACTGTCTAAAAGTATTCAAGCTAAGAAGTAAATGCGGTCACAATGGATAGAGCAGAGAAAGATGAAAATATTAGAGGAGGAATTTGGAGGAAAGTTGGTATTTACCAGCTGGAAAGAGAAGTGTGACACACAGGCATAGATTTAGATGGCAGAAAGAATGAGGTTAAAGCCAGAGGAAAATCACAGAGAGCTAAGGGTGGGAATCATCGAGTCCTAAGGGGGGGAGTCAAGAATGGCAAAGGTAACACAATAATGTGGAGAAGGTCTTGAACTGTTGTACAAAATTCCCATCCCTGAACCAAGGTATCTCCATTTTCAAGAAAGATTAGCCATTGTCTCTGAAATGCTCTCATTCAGTTGTTTTAGCTCTTAAACCTAACAATATTATTTTATCTACTTCCAGTTTTAGCTCTTAAACCCAACAATATTATTTTACCCATTTCCAGTTTTAGAACACTAGTTTCTAGTATAATACAATGATATTGTCTAAAAATTGACCCAAATTTTACTTAACTTTTATCCTGATAAAGGCCTATCAGTCATAAATCTGTCAAAAATGGCAAGGATGGTGTATGAACTGCATAGAAGAGAACTGTGAGAGAAAAATATTAGTTTATAGCATCTTTTTTTAGTCTTGTCTTCTAGAAGATTGACTCTATTGGTACCAAACATAGATTTAGTCCTGATATGAGCCCAACATGTATGTTGAAGTCCTGCACTCCTATAGCTTACAATGGGAGCTTATTTGGAAATAGGGTTGCATAGGTATAATTAGTTATTCCATACTAGAATATGATAGTGTCCCAGTCCAATATTACTGATCCCTTTATAAAATAAGGGGAGTTTTGAATACATATATATTCAAGGAGAATACCCACGTAACAATAAAGGCAGAAATTGGGATGATGTAGCCAAAGTCAAGGAATGTTCAAGATTGCCAGCGACTCACCAGATGCTAGGAGAGAAGTGTGGAACAGATTTTCTTTCATAGCCCTTGGAAGGGAGAAAATCTGCCAACACTTTGATCTAGGACTTCTAGCCACCAGAACTGAGAGACACTACATTTCTGTTGTGTATGCCACCCAGTTTGTGATACTCTATATGGCAGCCCTAGATTAATACAGGCTCCAAACCAAGAAGGCTGACAACATGTTTTTCCAGATGGTGCACATTGAAACCTCATGTACCACAGAGACAACGGAATTGACTTAGTTCACTTTCTGAGGGGGAAAAAAGTATTCACATGAGCACTGAAACACTGCCTCATTTTCCAAATCCACTTCATTTCCCAGAAAGAGCAGTTCTTTGACTAGTGTTTACATTGAGGAGGATAGCCAGTTTTGGAGAATAAATCTCTAGCACTCTCCTTGACCACTTTCTCTTCTAAAGCGACCTAATAATCGAGCTGGCCTGTCCACAAAGATTGGTCCCTTGCACAGTTAAACCATCAGAGGTGTTATAAAAATAAAGCCGGGTGAAATTGCCCATTAACAAGTAAAGGTTCTGAATAGGTGTTTTAAGCTGGAGAAATGATTATGATTTCGGGAAATGTAGTGTTGATGCTGTTTTTTGATATTCAGTGTTTTTGGAAAAAAAAATACCAACTACTATTTTATAAAATGGCTTTTTGTTTAACTTTAGACATTTATACTCATCATTGGTGCTTCTGGTTTGGCAAGGATTCTCTCTATAGAGTAGAAACACTTTTTAGTATAGTGAAGTTGGTGAGAGAGTGGCTTCCATGGCAAAAATATCTTTAAGTACATCCTTTAAATACATTCAGGACTACCATTTCTATTTACAAGACCTCTGAAAATTTGATCTGTAGGGTTCAAGTCCTAACCCCAGTGGCTTGAAAAACACACTGGGCATGTGCGTATGCCCAGGATACTAATTGGATGGCAAATTGAAGGAGAAAGGATCGCAGCATGTCCAAACTCCTTTGAGAGTCAGTGTTTTTTGTTTTTGTTTTTTGTTTATTTTTCCTCTTTTTTTTGTGCATGCACATGTGTTCTCTGGCATATTAAAAAAATAAAAGGAGAAAGAAGTGAGAAAGAAGTTTGGTCTGCGGCCAAAGCTTTTCTTACCAGACAAATAACCTGGATTTTGGCTAATATTCACTAGTTGATTCTTTTGTTTTGCCTTTTTTTTTTTTTTTTTTTTTTTTTTAGAGAGAGATTTTTGCAATAGGACAGGTGTGCTTGCCAGGCAGACAGAGATAGAATGTGAGAAATCACCCTCCTGGTAGGATGCTCACAGCACAATCCCTTCTCCTCCATTCTCTTCTTGGGATTTTGGGCATGCAAGCACATGTGCCTGGTGTGAGTTTAAGCTGCTGGATCTGGGACTCGAACTGTGGTAGACTATGTGGGAGTTCTGTGATGTAACCATTATACCACTTGCTGGTCTGAATCCACTAGGCCTTAAAATATGATATTGAAAACATATAGTATAAACTTAATCATTGGTAAATTATTGCTAAAATCTAATTTGAGCACATCTCCACTCAAATTAAAAGAAAAAAAAAACAGGACTTTCAAGTTACTGTAATCTTCAGGTTCCTCATTTGTATAAGTGATTACTACAAATAACACTGCCAAAGCAAACTGCCTGAACCCAAAGTCTATGGTGCCTCGTGGGCAATGCTTACTTTGATGATCCTGCCCCTTTTTCCCACTTGCCTGTGGACACCCTTCCTTCTTCTCCCCAGTTCATCTAATTCTCTATCTAGTACTTTTCAAAAGTGAAGGTAAGTGAGAAGATTTCCATTGGCAAGTTATAAAACTTCGAATGACTATCCATTTAGGCAACAGTTCAAGTCAGTATAAGGTTGGGAAAGAATTGTGTGACCAATTGTGATGACAGAGTATTGAGTGAAGCAGGCCAATCATAAATCGAACAGCTGAATTGATAATAATCCAACCCTGGCTCTTAGCTCACAGTATTAGGGAACGTGGGGATGGTAGAGTTGGTACAGAATTGCAGACTGTCTTCTTCTAAAAGAAGCAGATGCTACTCAGCCCATTTCTGCCATGGAAGGTGGGGAAAATAAGTGCCCTAACATTGCCTTTGGCCAGCAGTTTGAAAGTTTTACATATCGTTTTTTTTTTTTTTTAAAGAATTACTTTATTTAACATTTATTTATTTATCATTTTTAATTTGACCAGAGAGAGAGTGTGAGAAAGTCACAGAGAGAAGGAGAGGGAAAGTGAAGCTGCCAGGTCCAGGACTTGAACCACAGTCAGCCATGTGGGAGTCCAGTGCCCCTAACCACTTGCCAGCCCCTGATACTGGTTTTTGACAATATGTCAGTAGAATTTAGGAGGGTGTCAGAGTAAATACTAGTTTATGTCGTTATAACCCACTTAGTCTATTTGTAGAATAATTTTTCACTCACATTTACCTGATTGGTGGTCACATGTGACCTCTTTCATGTCATAGTTTCCTCTTAATTACTGTAATTCCCAGGGTTGTCTCTGTTTTTTTCCTAGGGAGGAGCTTGGGGAAGAGCTTGACCACAATGCAGCTGGCCCCATGGACATAACATTAGTCATCCTTCTTACAACAGTCGTATAAATCAGGTGGCTCTTCAGTATTTTTGACAACTTGTTTGGACCTGGATAAAGGGAACTAGCACAATGACTGAGCAATCTTTCCACCATGATTTATGATCTGTTCAGGTCGATGCTGAAGCAGGTTAGGTGAGCTAAACTGGAATCACACCTGGCTAGAGTTTTCTTGTCTATTGGTGAGAAGACTGCTTTCTACCTCATCCCAACAAGTTTTACACATTTTACTGAGATCATATGTACATACATTGCAAACAAGATATGAATAAAGACCCATTCAGTTTTGTAACTCTAACTCTTGACTCACTATGAGCACCAGGTTCACCTTCAGTGAAGAAATAACATAAATGGAGTTGGAGTCCGACACGTGGTATCAGTGTCACCTCAGGCAAGTTATTCAACCTGTTAGTAAGAAAATGACATCTGTCTCACAAGACCCAGATAAAGACTACTGAAGTAATGGATGTGAAGGTACCCTGTAGCTCTATAATGTCATATAAATAGAAAAATATAAAATTCATATTATGTGTGATTTGAAGAGATTTTATCTTTTCTGTGTTCTGTTTTCCTTAGGAGAAAACGTTTATTATCACATTAATTATCTGGCCTTGGTGACTTCTAAATAATTATAATTCTTATCTAAGGGCATCTCAGCCAACTGAGCTACCTAAGACCAGAGGCAGTTCTAAAAAATTGCTTCAAATTTTGTTTTCTTGGAGAAAAAGAACAGAATTGAGTCCACATCAATATCTAGAGGAGTATATGACATGACATAGGAAAAGTTCACTAATACCTGCTGGAGTCTTAGCCAGAGAATGGGGATCTGTTTGTCTTCTTTTTAAGATACATGAGGAAGGACATTTAAAAGAAAAATAGGGAGGCAAAGCATGAATGTGACAAAGAAATGTGGTATTATCCGTTGAAGATATTTTATAGTTTTATCAACTGGACTAGGGAGAAATGTTCACATGTTGAAATAATCACTTTGAAAGTAAGTAATATGATTGAATGTATAAAAGAAAATGAAATAAAAAATGAAAATAAAAAATAAAATACATTAGTGCTCTTACATAAAAAAATGGCCTTATTAATTCATTAATGAAATTATGGCAACCCTCCCTTACTAAAACAGAATTAATTGGTTTGAAGGAAACAGGTCAATGAGATTGATTTGGAGGGAGAAGCAGATTGAGTCATTGACAAATATGAATATTGCCTATGCACAAGGGCAGTGCTTCACTGGTTGCTAAAAACTACTAAAACACTTCAAGTTTCATCTTATTATGAACTGGAATAAAAGAGCTAATAGAATTTCTTCAACTTATTATTAAGCTGTTGAACCACAGCTTTGAGTTTTGGCAGAACTTAGACCATTGTTTCTTAACTCAATTTGGGTTTCTTGATCAATTTTTCTTTATTTTTTTAATATTGTTAGAGGGCATATGTGCTTATGAAACATAGAGCACCCCCAAATGGGGTGTGGTCAGGCCATAATTTCTTCTCGATTTCTCCATCCTGTCAGGATCTGGGACATGCACATATACACGCTGAGCATATCCTTCAAGCTGCCAGGACCAAGATTTGAACCATAGTTGGCCATGTGGGATCCAGTTCCCTTAACTACTAGGTTATGAGCCTGTCCCTCTTTGTCACCTGTTCATAGTTAATTCACGTTCTCTTCAGTTCATACATTTTTATCTGTTATTAAATTGGTCATTTGATTGATTCAACTGAGTGATTTGTGTTTACTCCCTTTATCCTGTTGGTCACCAGGAGGGTTAGCTTGGTAACTAAGCCTCATTGCTGCTAGGCTGAAGGTAGAGACACACTTGAGTTGTCTGACACATAGTCTGCGACAGGAAGAGTTTCATCTATATAGGCCTCATATTTATTCCCCATCATTTGAGGACACTCGGTGAGTAAGCAAAGAAAGCACGAATTTTTAGAGACCACAAAACTGGTCTTGAATCTCAGTATGTCATTTTTTCCTGGGTGAACATGGTCACATTATTTTATCTATTTTTTAATAATGGACCCTTGAATATTTAGGAGTTAATCTTGAGACACTGTATTCTTTTTTAAAGAGTTTCTTCTTTTTGGGGGGAGGGTTGTTATTTTGCTATAGGGCAGGTATGTTCACTGGAAAGACAGAGATAGACAGAGAGAGATAGGAAGTGAGAAGTCACCCCCTGGGGGAATGACATGCCACAATCCCTTCTTCTCCATTCTCCTCTTGAGATTTTGAGCACGCACACACATGTGGCCAGTATGAGTTTTAAGCCACTGGATCCAGGACTTGAACCATAGTTGACTATATGGGAGTCCAATGATGTAACCATTATAACACCTGCTGGTCCAGAGACACTTGATTCTTAAATGCAAGAATGCTAATGTATCATTTTTGGAGAGTTATTATAGAGAAGAGAAGGTAAGGACAGCAATCTAAAGTTGAAATCACAATGGTCACAATAATTCTATCTCACTCATTGGCTAATGAGTTGCTTTACTACAGCCTACAAGTTGTCTTCAGTTTCAAATGCTTGCTTCAGAAAATTACAAGTCCTGTACTTTCACAGTTATTGGCAAGTGGCCACAATCTCCAATGTTAGGTCTTCACGTTGGCAAGAGTCCACTGTAATACCTGCTTCTAGGTTTGTTGTAGCTGCCAGAAAAAAAAAAGAAAAAGAAAAAGAAAAAAGAGATATGAGCCAATCTGCTCTGCAAAATTCCAGAAAGTCTCTGGTTTCCAAATCAATAGTAAGGGGTTAGAATGGAGTTAAAATTAGGAGATTTGCAAGGCCAGCAGATGGTGTAGTGATATGTTGCTGGACTCCCACATGGCCGATGGTGTTTGAGTCCTGGACCTGGTGGCTTCAAACTCATGCCAGGTGCATGCATGTGTGTGCCCAAGATCACAGAAGGTGAATGAATTGTGGTATGGTCATTCCCCCGGGGGGTGATTTCTTGCTTTCTGTTTCTCATCTCTCTGGGGGCGCACACGCCCCCCCCCCCAACAAAAAGCAAATCAGGAGATTTGTTTGAGGTCTATAATGAAGCTGCTGCCACAAGTGGGTACCTTTGTTCCTCTTTCTCAAACCAATATATAGATGGCCATTCTCTAAAATAATGTTCAAGAAAAGCAAAGATTTCTAGCTTTAACTCATCTATGGACAAAACATGGAAGGTTTTGCTGTGCTTGCAGGACAATATGTGAATATTAGCTACCTTACAGTGTGAAAAATTAAAATTGTGGCTGAACTATGACATGTAGAAGAAAAGGTAAAGGGGAATTGAGTGTAGAGTAGTGATGGCATGGCTGGGCCCATATGGGAGAGGTCCTGGATTTGTATTCTGGGACTTCCCTGAGTTCCTGGGTGCATGTGGACCTGTGATCCAGACTGGCTAAACTGGGGGTGGATCATGGTATGGAGACATTGTTGAAGGTGCCTCTCTTTCTCCCCTCTCTCTCTTTCTTTCTTTGTCTTTCTCCCTCTCTTCATCTCTCTCATAAAGGAGATAAGTAAATTAACTTGATAAAAGAAAGGGTGAAGATATTGATATACTGACTCCATTCATGTGGTCATTTATTCATTCACTTAACAAACATTCACTAAGAACCTACTATGTGCAGTTGTTGTTCTAGGCACTTGGGAGTCAGTGGCAGAAAAAAAAAATTGGACAAAACTCTTCACTTTCATGGAATGTACATTACATTATGCCATTATGCCATTAGTAATTGAGACTGCAGAGACAATGTAAAGGTGAATGGGGTGGAAGTTGAGTTTTAGATATATTATTTAAAGATATAAAGATAACTAATAGAACTATTAAAAATCATCATCATAATTACATACAATGAGAAGAGTAGAGATGAGTAGGTGACCTAAATTTTAAGCTCTCCTATTTGGGATTCATTATATACTGTCAAAAGTAGATAAATCAAAATAGGAATATCTAGGGACCAGCAGTTAGAGTAATGGCTATGTTGCTGAACTCCCATGTAGCCAACCACAGTTCGAGTCCCGGACCCGGTGGCTTAAACTCATGCTGTGTGTGTGTGTGTGTGTGTGTGTGCCCAAGATCCCAAGAGGAGAATGGAGTAGGCATTGCGGTGTGGCCATCCTCCCTGGGGAGTGATTTCTCACTTTCTATCTCTCTGTCTCTCTCTGTCTTTTTGGCAAGCGCACGCGCCCTATAGCAAAAACCTTTCAAAAAAAAAAAAAAAGAATATCTAGAGTTAGGGGGAGGTAACCATCAGAACTAAAACCAGAAACCACTGAAAGAGTTTGCCTCTAGGAGGATATGGGATTGAGGGAAAAAAGATGGAAGTGTTGTTTCTGCTTTTCGTCATAAGCTCTATTTGCTTTGTTTCCATGTGCATATATATATATATATATATA
>NW_006159700.1:3083961-3085605 GCF_000334495.1 Tupaia belangeri chinensis
TATATATATATATATATGTATATATAATTAAGTGACATCTAAGAACCATTATAATAAAAGAATAAGACCCATTTTTCATTTACTGAGTATCACAGTATTAGGCATGAAAGCATTAGAAACAGATTTTCCTTTCTGTATTTTTTCGTAAGTGTTTAAAAGTAGATATATTTTCAGTGTTTTCTCTAGGATAATGAACAGTGGGGGTCAAAAAATAGGTTTGTAAATGCAAGTGCTGAGAATGAAAGATAGTATGAAGTATGTGCAATATTTTATCAGAACAGTGTGAATGCAGTTCATTCGAATAAAATAAATACTTTTATTTCCCATGTTTACCCGTGCTTAATCAGCAGTGTTTGAGAAAGTGAGGCTGACACTTTTGAACACTTATTTTATATGAAGTACTTTGCATAGAGGAAGTGATTTAACCTGCTCAAAAACTTTATAAAACTAACATTAATTTTCACATTGGAAAGAGGAGGAAACTGAAGATTAGACACCTGACAAAGCTTGCTAAAGACAACCTAGCTTTTAAAAGGAGAGTTCGATTTCCAACCTTGGTCTGTTTGACTCCAACAGTTGTGTTCTTTTTTCCCCATCACTTGATTTTCCTAGTGCATGCTTTCTTAGAAAAAGATCATATTTTAGTAAAACTGCATTTGAAATTTCTTGTCAATATTTTCCATGGTGTAAATTTTCCTAAGTGCTATTTGAATGGGGCTGACTAGCCCTATGTCTTAAAGACTGACAACATCTTCTTTGCCCTCCATTTCTCCTGACCATGCTGTGGCCACTTAGGATAAAAATCTGTTTTCCTCCCTGACTCAGCTGGCTTTGTTTAGATAAATTGATTCCGAGAGCTCAAAGCAAACACATTCTCAACCTAGGTGCAGCACTTTTGAAATCCTTTAGATGTCCAGCTTGCTTCGGGGTGGGGCTGCTTTACGTGCTCTATCATGAACCAAGAAAAGAAATCTGTGGAGCAGATAGTGTGATTAATATTTTTAAAGTGAGAACTATGACCTTGAGAGTTAAGTAACTTGTCCAAGATCACAAAGTGAAAACATGATAGAACTGTGGTTTGAACTCTAGTTTGAAGGGTTTGCTTGTCATATTTCCGAAGTTGCAAGTTCTCTTTTGCTATTGTTAGGAGACAAGATGAAGTGTTGAATAGTAAAGTTGGGTGGACTTTTAACTGTTGGTATAACTGACATATAGCCCTGTAACTGACATACAGTGGGCTTGTCTCTATCAATGTCTCCTTTGAGAGAGGTCCCAAGGCAGGTAACTAAGGGCAATATTCTGTCTGTTTTTAATGGATTAGAGATTTCGATGTTATGCTGATGATTTTTTCTCCCAGAAGATACCAAGCTAAAAAGAGGAGCAGGAAAATAAATAAGAAAAGAACTTTGGTATTTGCTATAGGACGCGTGTGCTCGCCAGACAGAGAGAGAGAGATAGAGAGAAAGCGAGAAATCACCCCCCAGGGGGGATGGCCATGCCGCAATCCCTTCTCCTCCATTCTCCTCTCGGGATCCTGGGCACGCACCCACACATGCCCGGCGTGAGTTTAAGCCACTGGGTCTGGGAGGCAAACCGCGGTCGACTATGTGGGAGTCCAGCAACATAGCCATTACGCTAACTGCT
>NW_006159700.1:3085734-3108416 GCF_000334495.1 Tupaia belangeri chinensis
ATGAAAAAAAAAAAAAAAAAAAAAGAAAATAAAAGAAAAAAAACTTTAAAAATCATAAGTTGAGAGTAATCATCTTACTTTCTAACAAGATGAAATTAAATTAAAATTATAATTATTCTTTTTTTTTTTTTTTTTAGAGTGAAAGGGTTTTTTCTTGCTATAGGGTGAGTGCGCTCACTGGAAAGACTGAGAGACAGAAAGTGGAAAGTCACCCCCACTAGGGATGGTCTTGCTCCAATCCCTTCTCTTCCATTCTCCTCTCAGGATCTTGGACACACATGCTCATGCGTCAACAGGTCCAGGACTCAAACTGTGGTCGACAATGTGGCACTCCAGCGAAGTAATCATTTTGCCATCTGCTGGTCCTAGTCATGCACTTAAAAAAAAAAAAATGCCAGAGGGCATATATGCTCACCAGAAAGCTAGGGATAGAGATGGCGGGGAAAATACCCCTGTGTGGCAGGGTGATGCCACAATCCCTTCTTCTCCATTTCTTTCTCTTTTTAGGATTTTGGGTACACATGAACAAATTCCCAGCATGTTGTTTGAACAGTAATCTAAGATTCAAACTATGCTGTCAGCCATATGAGATTCATCCACCTTAACCACCAGGCTACAGGCTGGCCTGCAATCATGCACTTCTTTTTCTGAAATGTTATCTATGCAAGTACAGATTAGGAAAGATATGTCTTAGCAGGAAGTCATGGAAAACTTTGACTCAGGGCTTCATTATCATCCTTATAATGATAGCTTCCAAATACATGTTTATGGCCCTGGTCTCCACTCACAGATTTAGTCCTGTATTCCAATATTTTGTCCAACTTCTATTCTTGGAGTTTGACATGTAAAAAGCTCCTCAGACCAGCATGTCCAAGTTGAACTCTTAAACAATCCCTTTGTAGCCCGTACCTCTTCCAACGTCCCCCAGTCAGGGGCCATGGCTACCGTCTGTTCTTAGTAAATCAGGGGCTATCATTGATGCCTTCTTTTTCACTTGCTTCCCACCATTTCTTATTCTTTCCTAGAACCTGTCTATCTCAACTCCTAGAATCTTGGAATTTGTCACTCTTTCATTTCTGCCAGTACCTTATTAGTTCATGGAATCACCATTTCTCTTCTGCATTTCTGCTGTGGTCTAACTGATCTCATTATTTTTACTCTGGCTCTTTTCAATCCATTTAAGACATTAGCTTGAGTGCTATTTTCAAACAACAAATATGATTAGGTTATACACCGATCCATTCTCCCAAGATTATATTTTTCTAATGTCTTTCTATTCCTCTCACATTGTGTAGATTAACATTATGCCTCTTTATCCCTCCCCAGCCTTGCCTCTTAGCAACTTACCCTTAGCTTTCTACACTCCAATCATGTGGCCTTGCTTCCAGTTCTTTGAGGGCACTGTGGAGCTTCTCACCACAAAGCCTTCGCGTATGTTGTTCTTTCTTTCTGAAATGTTCTTTCCTCCTCTCTGTCTGGTGAATGCCTATTCATCCTTTAGATCTCTGTCAAAGTTGCACTAACAGAGCAAAGCCCTTCCTGACTCTCCAGACTGAGTTCATACTCTTAAAGATCTCCATCCCTTCCCTTTGGAACTTGTATCTCAATTTATAATTCATTCATTTATTCATAACAAATATTTGCTGAATGTTTATTATGTTCTAGGCTCACGTTTCTAAGTGCTGGGGATCTAGTGATAATATGACAGTGTAAGTTCCATTCTAAGAATCAGTGATGGAAGAAATGGAAAAAATCAAATAAACAAATAAAATATATAGTGTTTCCACTGTGATAAATACTACAGTAAAAAATATGTCAGGTTAAAGGGATAGGAAGTGCCTGTATGTGTGCACAAGCTTGTGTTATTTTCAGTAGTCAGGGAAGAACTGCTATGGTAACATTTGAAGTAGATAAGCAGGCAAACATTGCAGATACCTAAGGGAAAACTGTTTCAAGTGGAGGAAAAACTAAAGGCAAAAACCCTCAGATAGAAGTATGTGCCCTATGATTAAGTAGCAACTAGAACCAACATGGTTGGAACAGAGGATATGTGAAGGAAAACCACAGGAGATGAAGACAGAGAACTGAGCTACATCAGTTAGGGCCCAAGAGACCAATATAATAACTTAGGCTTTCCATTTGAGTGACTGGGAAGTAATTGTGCAAGTTAAGCAAAGGGTAAGGTCTGACTTACATTTTTAAAGAACTACACTGGGCTGGTCCTGCGGCCTAGTAACTGGGGGAGCTGAATCCCACATGGCTGACTGTGTGGTCCAAATCCATGAACCTCACCAAGAGATTGAGTGAATTAAGGAAGAGAATTAGGAGACCAGCAGATGGTGTAATGGTTACACCACTGGACTCCCATATAGTTGACTGTGATTTGAGTCCCAGATCTGGCGGTTTAAAATTCACTCTAGCCATGTGGGGCCAAAATCCCAAGAGGAGAATGGAAAAGAAGGGGTTTTGTGTGGCCCCCATCCCGGGGAGTGATTTCTCGCTTTCTGTCTCCCACATGAGTGCATAAACCCTATAGCAAAAATCTCTCTTAAAAAAAAAAAAAAGAAGAAGAAGAAGAAGAAAGAAAGGAGAGAATTAGTTCAAGGTAACTAATCAAATCTTTATAGGTGAGAAAATTGAGACAGGATAAGCAGAGGAGGATAAGAAAGGCGAGTCCAGTGAAGTAGGAAGAGAATCAGGATAGCGTGATGCATTGGAAGTCAAGTGAAGAAAATGTTTCATTTAGGAGGTAGTGATCAACCAACCATGCAAAATATTGATATTAGGACTGCATTGACCATTGGGTTGAGCAATGTGGAAATTATTGGTGACCTTAAAAAAGACTGTTACCACAGAATGATGGGGGGAGGGGCTTTGATTGGAAAATATTCAAGGAAGAAAACAGAGATTGAACATATATGGTATAAAGGAGAGTAAAGAAATAGGGAAGTACTAGAGGGTAAAGTAGGGTCAAGAGTGTTTTAAGATGGGAAGAAATACAACATGTTTGTAAGCTGTTGGGAAATACTCAGAACAAATGCTTTAGGAGAGAAAAGGAAGAATTGCTGGAGGAAAGCCCTTGGAACAGACACTTAAGTAGCTTCATATAAGAGCACAAATAGTTCAATAGTGACAAAAATACAGGATATGTGGTCTAGATATAATTAGGCAAGTGAATGTGAAGAGCTTATTTAAATTCTCTTCTAGTTGCTTCTATTTTCTCATTAAAATAGGGAAGTTGGGTCATTTGCCAAGAGTGGCAGGTATGGTTGGAGGGAAGGTGTTGAAAGAAATTTAAAGGGGGGAGGAGAGAGGAGCAGATGAGTAGACAACTCCTGTATGAAAGATAATGTATATTACAATCTGATAACATGAGATTTAAAGTTTGTGTGTGTGTTTGTGTGTGTGTGTGTGTGTGTGTTAGAGTTAGGGAGGAAAGAAAGAAAATGATTTAGAAGAGGAAAAAGGACAAAGATGGCCCAGCCTCTGTGGCTCAGTCAGTAGTTCCCTGAGTTATAGAGCTGGAAGCCACAAGCTGACTATGGTTTAAGTCCTTGGTCTGGTTATCTTGAAAACACATTAGGCCTGTTTGTGAGTGGCCCAGAATCCTGGAGGGCCTGAGGAAAGAAATCACAGAATGACCAAACTCCATAGAGAGTCCTCCCTCCCTCTCTTTCTCATGTGCATGCATGCACTCAATTATTAATTAAAAAAAAAAAAAGAAGATAAAGAAGACACAATTTCACCTCCAGGGCTAGAGAGAATTGCCACCACTTGAGGGGGCTGAAGAGAGGCAGAGTATTCAGGGAAGAGGCAACTTTCAGCTGGAACACAAAGGTAACAGAAACATTCATGGATATTTTTAGGATATTGTTAATAATGATGGACTGATGATCATGAACTTTTAAGGTGAAAGCAGACGAGCTGGGGGAGTTGGAGAAGGGAATGAGAGCCAAATCATAGCTTTACTGGGATTGAATCTGTGGGGTTTCTGAGAGGTCTGGGCTGCTGTAAAACTACTGAAGTAAACAAAGCATAGTGGTGGAGAGATTGCAAGTGTCTTGAAAAGGAGCTCTGAAGCTCCCTCTGTTCCCCTACCAATGCAGGGGTAGAGGATGAGGGAAGGCAGTTTTAAGGCAAATACAAGTAGTTCTGGCCCATTCTCTCACTCATTGTCAGTGAATGATACTTTGATGAGTATGAGTATTTGTTCAAGGTCTATCTCTTTCACTGGATGCTAAGTTCTATGACAGAGACTGTCTCCTTTTGCTCAAATTTGCATCTCCAGTGCTTTGACTGTACCTAACACATAAAAGGAACCCAATAAATGCATGTTGGACAGCACATAACTAATGGAAGAATGGAGAGCTTAGTTGACAGAAAGGTCTGGACAAGCAGCAGTGGGCAAGGCTGCTAACAAAAGGGGTAATGTCCACAGTGGAGAAGGTGACAATCTTTTGCTTATTGGCAGTGTGTATACCTAAAGGATTTCTTTCATTTCTGGTCACTATACTAAAAGAAGGATGTAGTTCACGTTTTAGAAATGTCAGAGAGGTGTGTTGGGCAATTTTGGCTGCTAAAAAAAAGTGATAGCACTTCATGACTCTCTCAAGTACTGAAAGATTTATTGTAAATATTTATAGAAATAAGGCAATAAAACTTTTATGGAAACAGAGGAATGTGGACCTCAAGGGGGAACAAAAACATACTATGGGAACTGGGCAATTCCGTGGCTCCCTTAGCATCAGAAGATTGAAAGCCAATGCTCCCTTGTAACGGTGACTCAGCTCCTTTCTGCCTCTGCCTGTAATGCTCTTGACATTACAGTCAGCTCTGTTGCCTTTTACCCCAAGTAGCTCTTTCCTGCTTCATACTTGCCTGTTGTTTCTGCTTACTCATTGTTTCTTCCACTTAGTTACCCAATAATGCTTTCGGCATTTTAGGATGATCTTCCTCATTTTTTCCCATCACTGTCTATCTAGATATTCTGTAACCACTTGGACATCTCTGTCAATATTTAAAGTTACCAAGTTGATTTTCTGTCTCTATTTGAGATCTTAAAAAGATTCTTCTCAATAGTCTTCTGCCATCCAAGATCCTGTCTCTTCTCTTCTCATTAGTAGCAACTAATCCATCTTGTTTTTAAAAATGGATCCACATGCACCTTTTCTTTTCCTTTCTTTTCTTGTTTTTTTTTGTTTGTTTTTCTTTCTTTTTTTTTTGTTGTTTGTTTATTTGTTTTTGAGAGGTTTTTGCTATAGGGTGTGTGTACTCGCCAGAAAGACAGAGACAGAGAGACAGAAAGCGAGAAATCACCCCCCCAGGGGGATGGCCATGCTGCAATCCCTTCTCCTCCATTCTCCTCTCAGGATCTTGGGCACGCACGCACACGTGCCCAGCATGAATTTTAAGCTACTGGATCCAGGACTTGAACCATAGTTGACTACATGGGAGTCCAGTGACATGGCCATTATGCCAACTGCTGGTCCTCCATCTGCCCCTTTTCTGAAGAGCAGATGGACATAGGGAGTGTCCTTTCCCTCTAGAGTTATCTCTCCTTACCTTCAAAATGGTGTTTTAATCTTTCTAGAAAGTCACTAAAATCTCAGATCTTTGTTTTAGGAAATGGCTCTCATTCTCTAGGATAATTAGCTTTGTCTTCCTCAGTTTCATTCCCAATCTTCTGTTCTTCTCTTGATAAAATGTAAATATACTACGTTTATTTTTTTAAAAAAAAAAACTATTTCCGGAACCAGCAACTAGCATAATCGTTACATCTCTGGGCTTCCATGTAGTTAACTGTGGTCTGAGTCCTGGACCCGCTCACACTGGGAATGTGCCCATGTGTGCTCAAAATCCTGAGAGGAGATTGGAGAACAATGAATTGTGGCATGGCCATCCTCGTTCCCTATCCCCGCTCACAAAGGTGATTTTTCACTCTCTCTGTCTCTTCAGTGAGTACACGTACACTATAGCAAAAATCTTTATTAAAAAAAAAAAAATAGGGACCAGCAGTTGGCATAGTGGCTATGTTGCTGGACTCCCATGTATTCGACTGTGGTTCGCATCCTGGACCTGGTGGCTTAAACTGACACTGGGTGTGTGTGCGTGTGTGCCCAAGGTCCCGAGAGGAGAATGAGGAGAAGGGATTGTAGCGTGGCCATCCCCCCAGGGCGTGATTTCTCGCTTTCTGTCTCTCTATCTCTCTCTGTCTTTCTAGTGAACGCACGTGCCCTATAGCAATTTCTTCCATAAATGAGGGAGAAAAAAAAAGAGAGGGACAGAAACAGAGAGATCACATCCCCAACAGTGTTTTAAAGCTACAATATACCCTCAGCCTCTGCCAAGCCTGAATTATGAGTACACCAGTACCTGGTGTACTCAAGGAGATCTCTTAATGCGAACCTGAAACCTTCCCATGTAGATCAGACTCATGGAGCATCACATTTTGCTTCTGTGCCACCACCCAGCCCTATGTAAGATGGAAATATGCTTTCTGATCCACTATAGTATCTGCTTGATTTCCTAAACGAACTTGACTTTAGAGGCTGAGAATATTATACACATTTTTTTTTTTTTAGTTAACTTTTGGGCATTGGGATTTACATTGATTTTGTTCAGTTATTTCTCTGCTTCAACTGAAGATCCATATGCATATCTAAATACTTAGTATCCTATAGAAAGTTCAAATAATTTTTCCCCCTTATGTGCTTCTGTTATGTTTTGGATGATGGTTTGTCCCTTTGGATTTCATGTTTTAGAATCTGACATTGGAAGGTGGTGACGACTACTTAGTGGCAGTTGGATCATGGTGATTGCTTCATGGAGGTAACATTCTCGTGAATAGACTGATGTTTCTTGAGACCCAGTGAGTTCTAATTCTCATGAAAAGAGGTTAGATCTCATGAGAGCTGGTTGCTATAAAGGGAGAGCTGCCTGCAGCTCTCTCTCTTCCTGTATGTGCCTGCTATCCTCTGTGCTTGCAATGGCCATGTTGGAGGCCAGTCTAATGTCAGGCCTAGACCTTTGGACCTTCTAGTCACCAGATTTGTGAGTTAATAAACTTCTACTTCTGGGGCCAGCAGGTGGCATAGAGGTTAATGCACTGGACTCCCACATGGCTGACCATGGTTTGAGTCCCAGACTCAGTGACTTGAAACTCACGTCAGGCATCTGTGCACACATGCCCAAAATTCCAAGAGGAGAATGAAGGAGAAGGGATTGCAGTGTGACTATCCCCTCTAGGAGGTGATTTCTCATTCCCTTTCTCTGTCTCTCCAGCAAGTGCACTCATCCTATAGCAAAAAATCTCTCTGAAATAAATAAAAATAAATAAACCTCTACTTGGGTGAGCCAGTGGTGTGGCAATTAAGGTGACTGGATCTGATATGACTGACTGCACAGCTTGAGTCCTAGACCTGATGGCTTGTAAACACTTGAAAAATATATGAACATGCATTCCCAAAATCCCCAAAGGAGAATGGAGGAGAAGGGATTACAGCATTGCCATCCCTCATGGAGGGTGCTGTCTGATTTTCCTTTCTTTCTCTCTGTCTCTGTTTGGTGAATGGACATACCCTTTAAATTTTTTTAAAAGAAAGAAATAAAATAAACCCCTACTTATAAACCACAGAGTCGCAGGTATTTCTGTCAGCAATGCAAAAGCAATGAAAAAGTGAATGAATATACATTTCATAGTTCTATTTCAGCTCATTTCACCACTGTGTAGACAGGAACTGAAGCCCCATCTTGGTTTATGTTCTATTACCTCTGTCTTGCCACCATTCCACACACTTAATCAGCTAGTCTTAAGTATTTTTCAAATACATTTCCTCTCCCCAATTCCCATTGTCATTTCTCCAGTTCAGGTTCCTGCCAACCCTCACATGAACCATTGCAGTGACACCCCTCACTAAAATTCTGCCCTGTTTGACTTTCTGCCCCACTAATCCTCACTGTACACAGCAGAAGACGACCTTTTAAAAGTATAATTTTTATTATTCGCTTCATGGATTCATACCTTTCAATGGATGAATAACCTTCAGCATAAAGTTAAAACTTCCATTATGGCATATAAACTTCTTTATAATTTAGCCTCTGGTCCCTTCTCTGGACTTATCTCCCCAGTCTTACTCCATGCCATTGCAACCTTATTCCATTAATAATAATTAGAATGTACTAAAATTTCAACCCTTAATACTTCCCTATCTGTCATGTTGTTACATCTGCTGTTAGGCCCCTTTCTCTGTGGTTATGTGGCAAAATCCTGTTCCTCAAAACAGCTCTTGTTCATGTTTTCTTGGTCTGCCTCTAGGTAGACCAGCATAGAATTAACTTATTTTAATTCCATTCTTATTTCTTTTATTGTACTTGTGACACTGCAATACAACGACCAGTCATCATGTCTATCTACTTACTAGACTGAGAGCACCTGAGGGCACAATCTATGCCTTATTATCTTTGTGCCTCATGCACTTTGCAGAATACTTGAACCATTGTAGGTATTCAATAGATGATTGTAAAGTGAATAAAATTCACCTGTACTTCCTAATTTATTCTTTTAGATTTTCTTAAACAGAAGATGGAAGAGGGAGTTAAAGAGTGATTCAGTTTTGCTCTCCTGTAGCCCTGCTATGTGAGGGTTTAAAAGATTGTAGAATGGGAAAGGTGACGAAATATGGTATGTGGTATGAGTTCAGTAAATCAAAATATTTATGAGGCTCAAGATTAAAAAGATATTGTCCTGGGACTAGAAGGTGGCATGGTGATTAAAGGCGCTGGACTCCCATACGGCTGACCATGTTTTGAGTCTCAGATCTCATGGCTTACTTACTCACTTTCTCTCTCTTTCTCTGATCAAATTAAAAATTATCATAATAAATAAACTTAAATAATTCTTTTTTAAAAGATATGGACATTCTATAGATATGTACAACTATTGTGTATCAATTTAAATAAAGCAAAAGGATATGAAAGGTTCAATCTGCCTTTGTTTTTGCTTTACTGTTTCAACAGGAAGAATCTATGCTACCGAAAGCCCATGACAGAGAAGTTAGCACATTGCAGGGAAGGAAAGAAGCAGCAATAGGACATTTACATCCTGCCTATGCTGTCTATTGCTTGTTCTGTCTAAACACCTGTTTTCTTCAAGAGCAAGTTGGTGTGTACCAAGTCATGTGATGAGGACAGAACAAATTTTATGACTACTTCAAGCAAATCTTTATTTCTTCCTCAAAGGTCATGCAGTTAAAAAAAAAAAAGTGCTTACTCTTCCTTTCTTACTTTTCATATTGGAATGAGCTCAAAATAATTTTCAGGCCACAGCTGTTAATAATTACAGAGAAAGCATTTTATGGCTGCCGAGTCAGACCACTTTTTGTATCTGAAATGATGACACATTGGTTGACTGCTCCTTTCTGTACTTCACCCAGTTTTAATTTTCTTACCTGCAGATGCATTTGTTTCTTTGTCAGACACCACACCTGCCCCACCAACCCATCACATGTCCCTTTCTTGTTAGCTAAAGGCTCCGCCAAGTCCAATTTAGACTCTGATCTTTGGTCTCTGAGCTTTTGACTACTCTGACATCAGCTGTCCAGGACTTCGCGAGTCAGCCTAGAATGAGAAGACAGAGAATAAAATGGCCTACTGTCCACTTTCAGATACTCTGGGAGTTTCTTGAGAATAAATTGTCTGGGAATATGTTCTTAAGGATCCTCAGCTCTGTCTGGGGTGGTCTCCCTCTGTTATTTTTTTAGAGAGGTTTTTTGTTGTAGGGCACGTGCTCTCACCAGAAAGGGTGAGACAGAGAGACAGAAAGCGAGATATCACCCCCTCCCCATCCCAAAGGGGAGGGCCACACTGTAATCCCTTCTCCTCCAGTCTCCTCTCAGCATTTTGGGCACACACATGCACATGCCCAGTGAGAGTTTGAAGCTGTTGGGTATGGGACTCAAACGGTGGTCAACCATGTGAGAGTCCAGTGACATAACCATTACACCATCTGCTAGTCCCCCTCCTGTGTTTCTAAATGTTTATATACTTATTTCTTCCATGAAAGAGAGAGAAGGGGAAAGAGACACCCAACAACATCTTCATTCCAAGATCTCCCCTCATTTCCTCCCCAGCCAGCCAGGATAACAAACTCATGTACCTGTGTGTGCATGGAAACCTAAGGACACAAACTTAGGACCTTCTCATGTGGTCTCAGCATCAACGAGCATTATGTTACTTCTGTGCTACTGCAGTTGGCCATGCCCTCTTTTCTTATTAGAAGGAACAAAGAAAACAAATATTTAGGTGCCTCCTGGGTGTTGGGTAATATGTTAAACATTTTTGTAAGTGCTAACTTATTTGAACTTCTTTAGAAGTAAGGCATTATTTTCAGGTATAAAAATCAGAATATATTCAAGTCAATGGCAGAACAGGGATATGAACTTGGCCTAACTCCTGTCAAAACCTATACCTCTTAAAATAGATTATGAATCTTCAAAAAGTTTGTGAAAAAAATGCATATTATGAAAAAACTATAGATGGATTACAAAATTGTTTTCCACCAAAATAAAGTTGTACTTTAACTCCATCTTTATGCAAACTGCTTGATGTGTCCTGGTATATACGAAGCTGTGAGCTCCTGGTGATTTGCATCAGGAGAGAAGAGATATCTGGAAATGTAGCTACCACGTCCCACCCTCTGTCCATCTAAACTGTCAGCCTTCAGTTTGTGGTTCACCATCAGAAAATGGCATTTCTATGGACCCTTTGGCATTGGACAACTTGACTTCTGCTTTCTTTTTCACTTTTTGGCATTTCCTTTTATTTCTAAAAGAAAAGAATGCTTACTAGTGTCATAGTATCAAGTAATAGTACTTTGACATGCTTTAGGCTCTGCTGCTTCTTCAAGAAAGAAACTTGAAAAACTTATCAGTTTCCTCTGGACTCAATTTCCTTATATGTAGAATGAGTAGATTGTATGAGACTGTCTAGAGCTGCTTCTTACTCTGATAACAATTTTATTGTCTTTTTTTAGACAAGGTCTCACTATGTAGCAATTCACCTGTGCCAGCCTCCACAGTAGCTGGGTCTACAGGTACCTGGCTCCTCGCCTGGCTTTTAGGGTGGGTCCCATGTGGCCTGGAACTGCTCTATGGGAGATCTACCCTAAAAGCATCTACCAGTATATTATACAGCAGCTGGGACTCTGAAAATAAATTTTTAAATTTATTTTTACATGTAATTTTTTAAAATGTTTATTTCTTCCATGAAAGACAGACCAAGAGAGACAGAAAGACTCTCAACCCAAACAGGGTTCTCATTCTGTGATCTACCTCCAGTCTCAGCAAGCTCAGATCACAGGCACATGAGTACATGACTGGCATGCACAGAAAGGTCCTAGGACATGAATCTAGGACCTTCTCATGTTGTCTAGTTACATTACCACTGCACAACTGCCTGGCCCCACATAAATTTTAAAAGTTTCTTTCTTTCTTTCTTTCTTTCTTTCTTTCTTTCTTTCTTTCTTTCTTTCTTTCTTTCTTTCTTTCTTCCTTCCTTCCTTCCTTCCTTCCTTCCTTCCTTTCTTACTTTCTTTCTTTCTTCCGAGAAATAGAGAGAAAAATGGAGACCCTCAACAAGTCTTCACATTGTGATCATCCCCCAATTTCAGCCACCCCAGATCACACGCACATGCATGCATACCTGGCATATATGGGAAGAGTTTGGGTTGCAAACCCAGTAACTTCCTATGTGGGTCTAGCATCTCAGAGCTTTGCATTACCACTGTAGTACTACAGTTGGCCATGATAATTTCTAACCCTAACTGAGAGTTAATAAAAATCTTTATGTTATGATATTGGTATTAAGTTCTCATTTAAGGAAATTGAGAATAAAAATGCTCATTCAAGAAATTTAAGTAACTTGCCCAAGACATAAAGCTAACATTGATTGATCTTAAGAATAAATTGTTAGTAGAGTATAAAGTCAAATTTTTTTTTTTTTAATGAGAGCTTTTTGCTATAGGGTGCTTGTGCTCGCTGGAGAGAAAGAGAGAGACAGAAAATGAGAAATAACCCCCCTGGGGGTATGGCATGCCACAATCTCTTCTCCTTCATTCTCCTCTTGAGATTTTGAGCATGTTTGACATGAGTTTTCAGCCTCCACATATGGGATTCAAACTGCAGTTGGCCATGTGGGAGTCCAGCAATGCACACACTATGCTATCTGCTGGTCCCAAGTTTAAAGTCAAATTTTAACATGGCATAGAAATTCTCTATGAAGTTGGCTTATAAATCTCTCTGGACTCAATTCTCACCCTCCAAAAATATGCATTTATAGATTCAGTTAACAAATTGTGAGCAGGGTACATCTAGGACTTTAATTGCTTTTTAAGTCTCTGGGTCTTAAGTTCATAAATTCCCACCATGGTATATCTTAACTTCCTCTTGCCAACTATCCAGTTGTTTCCTATTAGTTTCTATTTGTTTCTTCACAGCTTAGTTTCTTTGTCTTCTCTTCTATAAAGTTTGTCAAAATTCTCCAGCTGAGGTAACCGTAAAATTCTTCAGTTGAGGTAAATACTTTCTTTCTTGATTCCATAGTACATGATGTATACTTTTCATTTTAAAAATTACCATACTTTAAAACTTACGCCTTGGGACCAGTAGACAGCATAAAGGTTACGTCGCTGGACTCCCACGTGGTCTACCATAGTTCAAGTCCCAGATCTGGTGACTTAAAACTCACGCAGGATGCACGTGCAGCATGCGTGCCCAAGATCCTGAGAGGAGAATGGAAGAGAAGAGATTGAGGCATGGCCATCTCCCCTGTGTGGGTTTATTTCTCACTTTCTGTCTCTCTGTCTCTCTGGCTAGCTCATGAGCCCTATAGCAAAAATCTCTCTAAATAAATAAACAACAAAACAAAACAAAAAGAACTTGTGCTTTATTTTGTCTCTCTCATTCAATGGTAAGGTCTTAACAAAAGTGCACCTTGTCCTAGTTACCTTTGTGTCCCAAGATCTAAAATGTGTACAGTAAATCTTACTGAAATTAATAGAATGGGAATATGCCAAGCAAAGGGCTTTACCCTTGTATTTCTCAAGTTATTTTTTGAGTATAGTTATATTCACATCCTCATTTCACAAATGGAGAAACACAGTCCACATAACTAAATATAGAACCTCAAAGTTCTGCCCATGACCAGGCTTCTAGAAAGAGTTATCTTATTTATGCATATTTTTCTAATGCCCTTACCTTCTTCCATAGTTAAGCCTTCTCCAGTTTACAATGCCACTCAGAAGGGTGGCCACAATGAAAAACTTGACACACCCTTCGTCCTCTCCTTTCTTGATTTCCCTGGGTGATCATTCTCTCCACTTGGAAATTCTTTCTTTCTTTGGCATCTGCAACACACAACCTACTGTGACACACCACCTAGTGTTCTTTATTCCCATCTGGCCAACACTTCTCATTCTCCTTTGCAAACACCCTCTTCTGTACTTTCTACTTTGTAACTGAAGTTCTTTGAAGATCAGTCCTGAGCTAATCACTCATGCAACATCTACTTGGTTCTCCCTCTTGGATGCCTTCTATGTATCTCAATTATAACAGTTTCAACTTGGAATGTGTGTTCTTACCCCTCAAATTTACTCATTATCTAGTATTCTCAATCTACCTCTCCTTCCACTTGTCCCAATTGTTCATGTCAGAGATGCTGATATTACCCTTGACTTTTGTCTCTTTTTAAAATACCTCTCAATGCCACCTTATATTGTAGATGGATCTTTAATCTGTCCACTTCTTCCTATATCCACTGTTACTTTTCTGTCTCAACTGTCCCCATCTGTTGCCTGTACTATAGCAATAGACTCAAGACTGAACTTTAAATCTCACCACCCCTGTCATCAACTTGTTTTGCTCATCCATTCCAATCTTCTTGAAGTTCTACTACTTATAAATCACAGTATTTTAAAAAAACTAAAATTTGAGTGATGGTGTATCCCTAATTTTAATTACAAAATGTTTCCCATTTCTCTTGGAATGAAACAGAAAATTTTTTACATGGCTTACAAACCCCTGCATGATCTGGCTCTTACCTTTCCATTTTTCCAAATTCTTTTCATTTTAGCACTAATCACAACTGTAATTGTATTTGTGTGCTTGTTTTTCTTTTGCTTTTAAGCTACTTTTTCCATTAGAATGTAAATTCCAGGGTCAGCAAGTGGCATGGTAGGTAAGGTGCTGAATCCCTATATGGCTGTCCATGGTTTGAGTACCAGAGAAGCAGCTTGATGATCATAACAAATAAACAAATAAATACATTTTTAAAATACATTTTTCATAAGATCAGTGTCCAAACTTGTCTTCTTAATCATTGAGTCACAGAACATTAGTACAATGCCTTGTGCATACAAGAAATAGTCAATGAGACCCAGCTGTAATGGTGTAAGTGGTAGAGTGCTGCTGTGCAGCGCTGGGGTCTTATGGAAAGACATGGAGTTCAGATCCCAGGTCGATTTGCATGTGCTCAATGTACCTATGGGCATTAAATAGCAAGGTCTTAACAAAAACGCATCTCGTGCTAGTAACCGCTGTGTCCCAAGATCTAGAATGTGCACAATAATTCTTTTTCTTTTCTTTTTTTAAGCGAGAAATCGGGGCCGGCAAGTGGCGTGGTGGTTAAAGGCACTGGACTCCCACATGGCCTACCACGGTTCAAGTCTCGGACCTGGTGGCTTGCTTTCTCACTTCCTCTCTTTCTCTCTCTCTCTCTCTGATCAAACTGAAAAATAATAATGATATAATAATAAATAAAGTTAAATAAAATAATTCAAAAAAAAAAAAGAAAGAAAGCGAGAAATCACCCCCCAGGAGGGATAACCACCCTGCAATCCCTTCTCCTCCATTCTCCTCTCAGGATCTTGGGCACGCATGTACTTGTGCCCTGTGTGAGTTTAAGCCACCGGGTTTGGGACTCAAACCATGGTCAACTACATGGGAATCCAGTGACATAGCCATTACGCCAACTGCTGGTCTCAATGCACAATAAATCTTACTGGAATTAATAGAATGGGAAGATGCATGGGCATAGCTTGTGATCCTGTTGGCTGGAAGGCTGGGGTCAGGGTCTGGAGAAATCACTGCATGGTGAGACGTTGGCAAGGGTACACCTCCAAGAAATAAACTTTAAAAGAAGGAATGGAGCAGACAATAGTACAGAATTAATACAATATTCTGCAAGGGTAGGCCACGTGGGAGGGTCCTGGGTTCATGTCCTGAAGCTTCCTGTGTGTGTGCCCATGATCCAGGCTGGCTGAGACTGCAGTGTGAGCACCCTATTGGAGGTGCTTCTCTCTTTCATAAAAAATACATACACTTTTAAAAGTCAATGAATATTTGTTGAATGAATTAATGAGTCAATTAATTAATGACACGTTTTTGGTGCATTAAAGAATAAGTCATCTTTTAGGGCTCTTCTCTAGGAAATTCTCCCAAAGCAAGAATTACTTAAAAATTATTTTAAGTACTACATTTAGACATATTATGTCCTAAATCATTGACCTTTCTATCATTTCTGTACTCATGCCAAAAACCCAACTATGTGCCAAACACAAAGTCAAGAAACAGCAAGGTACAGAGGGAAAAAAAAAAATAGACACAGGATTTATTAAAAAACAAACTGTTTTTAATCTTTGAAACAAGTTTTTACTTATTTGAGTACTAGTGTGCTGGAATATCTCTCTGAGACTTGAAAACTGATTGCTGTGGCTGCTACTATTAAAAAGGAGTGTGTGTGTTCCATGTTTGGGCTACAGTCTTAGGCTCTAGGTGCCATAGATGACTCAGCAGAATGAGTTCATTTCTGTTGTGAGTTCTACGAAAGGAGTCTACTCTTTTTAGGAATGTACAGTCTCATTGGTTATTGGCTTTGACTTGGATATCATGAACTGTCTCCTAAAGATTTTTTTTGTTATGCTGTAAGCCTGGTTTAATATGGTAAGGAATCTGAGCTGCGTTTTTTTTTTTGTTTTGTTCTGTTTTTGTGAGGCCAATTGTTTCCTCATGTCAGAGACAATGTAGGCTTGCAGAACACAGCTAAAAAATGGAGTGGAAGAGAGCCAATGTTAGTAATGGACAGATTCTACACTGATCATTATTTAGCTAACCACCACTGAGCTTTTCTTATTAATTAATAAAAAAAATATATTTCTTCAGAAAGAGAATGAGAGAGTGCTACCAATTTGGTCTCAAAGCTTCGATTCACTCCCAGCCCCAATTAGCCCAGGATCCTGGGCGTGCCCATGGCTGGGGCATTCAGGGAGGTCTCTGCATGTGAACCTGGACCCTTCCCATGTGGACTAGCCTTGCAGGTCATGTTTTACTGCTGTGCCACAGCCTGGGCCTCCCAGTAGGTAATATTAAACAGGAGACTATATAAATCCCTCATATCACTGTGGTCCAGCATTTTCTGTTGAGTGTGCATCTTACAACATTGAAACTAAATGGCTAGGGTAATAACAATCAGGAGGAAAAAATGAAGATATGTATATTTAACAAAGAGTATGTCTATGTTAAAAATACCAGAACTATCAGAAATTCATGGAATTTGGTCATCCTTTGTATGTATTGTATGTATCTGTTTTTTAGTTCCAACTGCACTAGTACTCAAATTAGTACTGGGGAGGTAACAAATGACATGTGAAAAAATATCTAGGTTTGGGTGTTTTCTCATAATTTCATTTACTTCAATTATAAAATATCTTGCATGCAGAAATTCTGCAGTTTGTTTCTGAATAAGTAAAAATGTGTAACTTTAGCACGGCATTACTGTTTTTTGTACTAAGAATATTTAGCAAGACAAAGTCGACTCTCATAGGCTTCCATAAACATTGTGGGTTTTGTAGATTAAATAAACTATGTAGCATTAAAGTACAGCCAATTTCTAGACTGAAATCTAAGGCAAAGTTCAAATCCCTCATCGTTTTTTCCTGGCAGGCTCTCTGTGTGTTTTTTTTTTTTTTTTTTAACTGCAAAACTGATCTTGCTACGGACTCTCTTTATTAAAATCATTATTTAAAACTGAGTTAACCTGTTAGAAGTTTTTTCCTAGGAGAAAAATTAGGATACCACAGCATTATTATGCATTTTCAACATTTTCCAGAGTCACCATTTGGAATTAATTAACCTAGAAAAGCCATGATGACTAAAATATTTTATGACCAAGATAGTCCACTTAGTTATAACTTCTAGATAAACTTCCAAGTACTATAGTTCTTTGAGCTTAAGCCTGCATCATTGAAATCTCTGTACAATACTATGGGGTGGGTAGTTTAGAGCTTACACGGTAGAATCTTCATGGCTGAATTTCTGAAATCATTCCTGAGTCCCGTGTCTGATCGGGCTCTGTGGGGTAAGTCTGTGTAAACAGACACTTCTTCTATGATACAGTCTTCAGCCTTTCATTTCTGTCTAGTGCAGGCTAACTTTAGAACTCCAGGTGCACTAACCACACTTTTTGGAAGGGAAATCTATCATGTTGGATTTTTTTCTTTTCCACATTTCCCAGTGTCTATTTTGGCAACTTCTCTAACAACTGGGGAAAGCACTGAATGCTCCCAAGTTTGGCTGAGGAGTAACTGCCTCAGATCTTCCCTCCCCTCCTTCTGGAACACTTGCACCAAAATGGTTCAGGATGAAAGTAATTTTCAGTATTTGCTGTATTTTTCCTTTGGGTTGAAAATATGGAAATTTAGAAAAGAGAAGCCACCAGAGCTGAAAGTGCAGAGTGTGCTCAAAGGCAGTAGAAAAGGGCCCAGGGAGCAGGAGATGGGAGGGGCCCTGGAATGGAGGGGAGCAAAGTTGGGAGAACCCAAGGAGGGAGAGTTGGCCCTAAGCAGAGGAGGGGTTGGGGTTCCAACATAGAAGGTGAGCTCTTCAACTCCTTTGATGTTGAGAAAAAGGAGAAATGTACAGGGGGAGAATTTTTAGAAAGTAAAATGGGAATAATTAGAAAACCTTACCTGAAGCTCTGTGTCTTCCTTGGAAAGACATTTCCTGTGAGGAGACAGTCATCAGAAATGATCAAGAGGGGGCCAGCAGGAGGCATAGTGGTTAAGGCACTGGACTTACATGTGGCCGATTGTAGTTCAAGTCTTGGAACTGGTGGCTTGAAAATCACACCAGGTGTGTGTGTGTGCATGCCCAAAATTTCATTCATAGCTCCATAGGGGTGATTTTGTACTTCCTTTCTTTACAGCAAGCACACATACCCTACAGCAAAAATTTCTCTCAAAAAATAAATGAAAAAGAAATGATCAAGATAGCTGAGGAGTGAGCAAGAGACAGCTAATGCTCCAAGGCTGAATCATGATAGGAAAAGAAAGTTAAGAGACCAGCAGATGGCGTAATGGTTACGTTGCTGGACTCCCACATGGTTGACCGTGGTTTGAGTCCCAGACCTGGTGGCTTAAAAATGCACACTGGGCATGTGTGTGTGTGTGTGTGTGTGTGTGTGTGTGTGCATGCCCAAGATCCCAAGAGGAGAATGGAGAAAGGATTGCTCATGACCATCCCCCCTGGGGAATGATTTCTTGCTTTCTGTCTGTCTGGTGAGTACATATGTCATAGAAAAAAAAAAATTCTCTAAAAAATAAAAAAAAAAAGAAAAGGAAAGTTAAAAGACAAAATGCTCTTTCAATGGTTAATAGGACATTGTGACTTAATAATAATACATCATAATCATAAGGGGGTCCATATTCCATCTTAAAAATAAAACAGTACAGGGCTATATGGTGGTATAACAGCAAAGCACAACACTGTGAGGCTGACCCACATGGGAAAGGAGGGGCTTGTGATTGAAACTCTCCCTGTATGTGATGGCTGCTCATGTGAATCACCCTGATCTGGGGCTGACTGAAACTGGGGGTGAATCAAAAGTCAAGACTCTGTTGGGACTCTTGCTTTCACTTTCTTGCACTAGCTCATCAAATAAATAAATAAATAAATAAATAAACAAACTTTAATCCTGGAAAAGAGTATAAAATTACCAATGCATAGCATGTATAAAAGTAACTATTTAGAATGAAAAAACAAATCACAACAAATTACAATGATTTCCTTTTGCTAGTTGACAAAAACATGACTATGAGAACTCATTGCTGGGGCTTCTCTTAGGGCTTCGGAAAGAACTCTTGAAAGAAAAGAGGTTAGCGGTTAGCCCCATGGCAGTGGTTAAAGTGAACTGGATCCCACATGGCTGACCATGATTTGAATCCTGGTCCTGATGCTTGAAAAACAGCTATGTATGTGAACATGTGTGCTTAAAATCCCAATGGGTTAGAGAAATGGAAAAGGGAATGCAGTGAGATCAAGTTGAGTGGAGTCACAGTAGAAATTTGGTCAGTTAGGATGCAGAGAAAATTTACAATGGAGAGAAAAGGTATTCAAATTACTGGGGAGAATGAATGAATGAAGCAGACAGGAAGGGATAGAAAGGCATGGGGCTACAATCTGAAAAGAAGCATTTGAGAGACTCAAAGAGAAGAAAGTAAGGTCACGGGGCAGGAAACACCGGTTAATTGACAAGGAAAGAGGGTTATGGTCCTAGAGAAAAAGGAGGAAGTTGGCACCAGGTTCATATAATGGAGAGAGAGCTGTACCTTATAATAAGGCTTAAGGTTTTTCACTGATGAGTGGCCAGTGTGTGAGGGAGTAGGAGGTCAGGATGATCAGCTAGAAAGAACTTGTGAGACAGGGATGAGAGGAGTAGTTCTCAACCTTGACTGTATATCATAAGCATGTGGAGAGTTTTTTAATATATCAATGTCAGGGTCACACCAGCCAATCAAATTAGAATCTGGGTATGGACCTAGGCATTTACAGGTTTAAAAAATCACCAGGTAATTCTTGGATAGTTATGTATTCTGATGATGAAATCAAAACATGAAACTGAAACTGACCATGAGAACTCTGGGTTGGAACAATTGTTCTCACCTGGACAAATTTCTATAATCCTGCTGGTTCCTCTGGCCTCACCCCTTACCAATTAAATCAGAACATTGAGGCAAGATCCAGGTATTAGCAATTTAAATAATTCTCTAGGTGTGGGCCAGATGGAGATACTATGGCAAAACACAGTGCTCTGCAAAGCGATCTCACATGGGAAGGTTCTCTATTCAAGTCTAGAGGCCTCTGAGTACACCAGGAGCTAGAACATACTAAAGGCTGGGAGTAGATCATGGCATCAAGACTCTGTTGGCACTACTATCTTTCTCTCTACTTCTCTCACTCATGGGAGAGATACATTTTTAAAAACTTAAAAAAATTCCTAGGTGTTTCCAAGGTACAGTTATATTTAGAAAACACTAGGTTAGAGGGATTGGGTGACCTATTATGCATCACTAATAGAATAAAATTATGTTGTCTGATAGCCTTTGTGAATTACTGCTTTAAGTCCTGAAGTTTAAGACACAAAAAGCAACTCAAATGCTGCTGTTTATTGTTCTAATACTTTATTACATCCTTTTAGTTTAGTAAATTAAAATAACTAAATTTTGAAAATGGAAGGAGACTACAGAGAAGTAACCCAGCTTCCTATTTTTACATAAGATAAATAAGAGGCTCAGAAAGAATAGTTGGATTGTTCATAATCACTTGGGTAGTTAATAACAGAGTAGGGTCCTCTAACTCAGATATTTTCAATCTTCTGTTTACTTGCAACACTGGGTTCATAAAACTTAGTTTTGAAATGACAAACACTAGAAGTCAAAGATGCTACCTTATGCATTATTATCAACAGACAATTTTTCATTTTTGTGTTGTTAAATGTTTTGTTTCTTTTTTTCCCCCTTGATTCCCTCCCTCTCACACTCTGGTATTTCCCATCCTCCTCCCACACTGTGTCTAGTTTCTCCCCATGCTTTTATACCTTAGAATCTTTCAGTTTCTTCCACTGAGTGCAGACATTTGGTATATATTGAGTGGGGCATACAATGCCTCTCTCTCCTAGTCTGGCTTGCTTCACTTAGCAGTAGAACTTACATATTTATTCACTTTCAATCAAATTCCAGGGTCTCATTGTTTCTTATGGCTGAGTAGTATTCCATAGTGTGTATGTGGCAAACTTTTAAAATCCATTCATTTGTTCGTGGACATTGGGATTGGTTCCATGTCTTAGCAAGAGTGAATGATGCTGCAATAAACATGGATGTGCAAGGGTTTTTCCAGCTGAGTGTATTCCTATCCTGTGAGTACATACCCAGGAGTGGAACTGCTAGATCAAATGGTAGTTAAATTTGTAGGTCTTTGAGGAACCTCCATATTATTCTCCACCAATAAACTACTTTTAAAAGCTCTAACACTCAGAACTTCATTTGTTTAGTTCATGACCATGAGCTTCGTCATGTAGAAGAGACAGCCATTGTGTAGCCATTCTGTTTATTTAAGAGGGCTAGATTTTTAGGGGTATTTTCTTAAATCTACTTTACACATATTTTGGAGTCTTTACACTTAGGGAAGTATAAAATTTTTCTAAGGTCACAGTACTAAACTGCAAAAGGAAAATTTGCAATCAGTACCTAGACCTTCAGTCATATGGTTCTCATGTGTTTTCATATTCTTTGAGTTGGTTAGTGCAGTTCCTGAGCCAACATAGAAGAAAGCAGAACAAAAGCAGGTCCCTTCTGGAGGATAAAGTTCACTGCATATTATTGTAGTTATAGAATAGGATCTTTGCAAAAATTGTAGTGGGCACATCCTACCTACTATGAATGATCTCTTTAGGGAGAGAATGTGCTAGCCGCTAACCATGATGTTCTGTCTCCAACAATGCCTGCCACATATCTTTGCCAGTGGCAACAGTGAAAACACTGAAAAATGCTGAAAAAGCCTAAAAGTAATGTGAAGAAGGGAATGTGAATAGATTAGATCACATCTAGGAATCAGAAAAGTCTCCGTGGGCAGAAATAAGTGGCTTAATTTAAGCAGATGCAGTCTAGTGTGAAGAGAAACACAAGTTCCTTGTACTTGGACACAGTATATAAGTATGGAAGGGAAAAGCACTGACCTTGTAGCATCTGAAGGGCTGTTATTGAAAGAAGATGTCTAAGCCTACAGTACATGGACCATTCATAAGACTTAAGGGGTCTTCAATACCCTAGAAATTGCAACTCCTTTTGTGCTTGTCTACATTTTGGAGATAGGGTCCTTCATTTTTGTTAAAAGCTCAAAATAAAATAAAAAGAACAGATTAGACCTCAAAGTTTTAAGTAGGGAAAATAAAAAGAAGTTACAAACAGATTTAATCTCAATACAAGCAAGAAAATTCTCACACTTAAAGTTTCCCAAAAATGGAATGAACTACTGTGGAGGTTTGAAATTTCTATACTATTTGACGAGAATATCCTAGAGGGGATCTGAGTGACAGATGAGTGGTTAGAATGTGTTTTTACATGCCTGTAAAACAAATGACTGCATAGATGGAAAGAATGCCTGAGCATAATAAATGCAAATGCTAATAGGGTTAGGAAGTCTGGGAGCACTGAGATCCTGAACCAACAGGCCCTAAGTGAGGGCAGGAATTGTGGGTAGTGGAAGAAGAGTGCTTCCTTGGTTATAAATTGTTAGACCAAAAAGGCACCTTGTAGTTTTGTTTTGCCTTTTGTCTAGGGAAAGCAATATTTTACATCT
>NW_006159700.1:3108914-3133828 GCF_000334495.1 Tupaia belangeri chinensis
AGTTACTGATGATATCTGATGGACAAAATACTTACACACTGTGACAAGAGAGAAGTGGGTAGAGGAATAGCATAGTGGTTATGATTATGGAGTTGAACTGACTGAATTTGATTCCTGCTTTTGTCTTCACTAGCTTTGTATAACCTCAAAAAGGTTATACTGTACCGTATAGCCACTCTTCTATGTAAAATGACAGTGACAGTAATACCTATGTCATACGATGGAAAATCAAATACACATAAAAAGTCATGGAAAGAATTACACACTGTGCTCAGAAATGTTAGCTTTATGATTGTTATTTCTAGGTATTGGTGGAAGATGTTAAAATTCTCTTACAAACTGCCATTTATTTGTTGTATGATGTTGGGGACACGCCTTATCCTCTCTGGCTTATACTTTCTACCTATAAAATGGTAAACACATTTATATTAGGTAACGATATCCCACTTAATATTTTTCCCTCAAAAATTGAGAGTTGGGATGGCCTCATAGTGCAGTGGTTAAGCATATTGTATAGAAAGCAAGATCCCCCTTAGCCAATCATGGTTTGAATTCTGGCTTCAGTGACTTGAAAAACTCAATGGGTAGGTGTGCATGCATGCCCAAAATCTTGATGGGAAGGAGAAATTGGGGGAAAAAGGATTTTGGTACGACCACAATTAAGGCCACAATGAGGGCACACCTTCTCTGGGGAGCACACTACCCTCTGGCAATTAAAAAAAGTAAAACAACAACAATACATGCACACAAAGGAAAACACACACACACACACACACACACACACACACATACACAATTTACTAAGAAGGTCCTTCCTTAGGACCCTTACTTAGGAATCATAGTTCAACAATAATTTTACAAATGTATGTTTTTATTATCACATTTGTTCTTAATTTGTGAACAATGCTCTAGCTTAGGTTTTGAAATCTTTACTAAAGTGTAGTATTTGTTCCATCATCAAACTTTATATAGCCTCACCTATGTTTTGAGTCTGCTATCTCCGGAACTCCATCAAAACTTTTTTAATTTATAATGTCTGGGAGGGTTTTTTTTTTTTTTTTTTTTTTGCTTATTGAATGTCAGAGTAATTCCTGATTTGGTCCTAGCCAGTGTTGGGATTCATGCATCTAGAGAAGAACTCTGCCTCCCAAGCAGTCAGGACCTTAGACACCTCCTACCATATGAACCATTCTCCTTTGCTTGATTGTTTTGAAAAGGGCGTGCCCTACTAATAGGCTAGGGAGGTTCATTATGCCTTACAGTCTATTAAAGTTTTCTTTTGTGTTAAGATGAATTGTATATATGTATTTAATGTGTAAGAATCCATAAATCCTTAATAACTGATGAAGCTTTATATGGGTTATAGGTTTTTGCTTTTAAATTTAGCTTCAAATACTAGGTTAATAGTGTTGGCAAACACACATCAGTAAAACCTAATGGTTTGGACTCCACTATTTCAAAGTTTGTCATAATTGGCTGGTCTGATGTATATGTGTATCTATCTATCTATCTATATATATACATATGTAAAATAAGTCATCTTCTTTATAACATAAATTAATAGCATACCCAAACATTTAAGAGGCTTTAAAAAACTGCTTTTAAGTACCTTGAAGTACTTTATAAATAACTACTAAAATGCTAATTATAAATTACACTTATCTATTCATCATATCTTTTCTTGAGAGGAATCAGCCACCCTGCTTGGCTGCTATTTTAATTCATTATTTATGTGCTCCCGAGTAGACCTGGTGAGACGAAAAGTGTAAACAATACACTCCAATAAAACGCTACACACAGTTTGTAATAGGGCAAACTCACATACTGAAAAAGGCAGGGCTGGTGGTGACTCCAAAGCATTCACAGCTTCAACTCCATGGTTTCCCTTAGTTTATCTCCACCCTACTCTCCCAGGTACCTCAGCCCTCACCCCATGGGAAAGGTTGGGCAGATGGTGACCCAGAGGCAGTTGCAAGTACCATGTATACTCCATGCTCTACATTCTAATTGAAAGCCACCCCATCCCAAGCAAGGCTTGGAATTTTAAGCAGGGGGGTCTGTATCTGTGTTAGGAACCAATCTGTCTTAACAATGGCCAGGCCAGATGAGAAATAAAAATAAGTTATTGTACAGCATAGTTGGGAGAAATGGAGAACCAACAAAGATGACCTCAGTCTTTAGGAAAAAGGGCCAGTCAGCCACACCCTTACATTCATGCAAAATATTTGATAACTAGTCCCAGCTGATTTATGATGTCAGATTTTCCTCAGGCAGTTCAACTGCTTCTGCAATATCTGGGAAGTCTGCCTTTTCTTTGTTACAATGGATTAAAAGTGAAAGAATCAGGAAGGAGATCGCCCCTTTTCAGACTTTCCTTCATTACTAGGAAACTTCTCTGAGACAGACCTCCTAAATCACTGCTGCTTGAAGCTCCACAAGAACTACCTACTTCTTTCTGTAAAATGTGTACTGTATTTCATGTGTGTTTGCCAGAGACAGACAGAGGGAGGGAGATGGAAAATGAGAAAGCACCCCATGTGAGGGGTAGTGACTCCACAATCCCTTTTCCTCCACCTCTCCTTTCAGGACTTTGGGCATATATGCATATGTGCCCAGTGTTGCTCTGGGTCTAGCACTCGAACTGTGCAGTCATCCATGTGGTTTCCAGCTGCTTTAACTGTCACACCACTGGCTGGCCTCATGAACTACCTTTCAGTCCAGCATCCCACCTGCATCTCCATCAGCCCCCACACACTGTCGACCTCTACTTCTTTTACTGTATGTAACTTTCCTCCTCAAAACCAGTCCATGGTTTATAATTTTGCACTTCGAACATTTTCTTTCCCAAAGTTAGACCACACAGAAGAAAGCATCTCTGACCTTGAAGACAAAACCTCTGATTTGGTCCAAGCAACTGAAAAGAATAAAATAATAACTATTAAAAATGAAGACAATTTATGGGAAATCCTGGATATCATTGTGTGGCAAAATAACTGCATAATAGATGTAGAGGAAGACACAGGTAAAGGCCTAGAAAACATCTTACAGAATATACTAGCTGAAAACTTTCCAAGTTTAGAGAGACTTGCAAATATCTAAATCCAGGTGATACAAAGGACACCAAATATATACAAACATAAGAACCTGTCATAGCCAAATTGTTCAAATCAAAGACAAAGAGAAAATTCTAAAAATGGCAAGAGAGAAATTCCTAGTTACTTACAAAGTTTTTTTTTTTTTTTTGGGGGGGGGTTTTTGCTATAGGGCACGTGCGCTCGCCAGACAGACAGAGAGAGACATAGCGAGAAGTCACTCCCCAGGGGGATGGCCACTCCACAATCCCTTCTCCTCCATTTTCCTTTTGGTATCATGGGTATGAACGCACACGTGCCCGGCATGAGTTTAAGCCATTGGGTCCAGGACTCAAACCGTGGTCGACTACGTGGGAGTCCAGTGACATAGCCATTACGCTAACTGCTGGTTCCACAAAGGTTTTTTCATTAGACTAATTTTGAATCTCTCAATTGAAACAATGTAAGCAAGTAAAGAATTGGAAGACAAATTTTAAATTCTGAAAGAAAAGCAATTTCAGCCAAGAGTACTATACCCAGTGCAATTATGCCTCAAATGGGAAGAAGAAATAAAATGATATTTTATTTGGTGCACTCACCATTTATTTATTACTCAGATAAACAAATGCTGAAAGAATTTACCAAAATAAAACCAGCTCTTCAGGAAATAAGTAAGGGACTACTGTACCAGGAAAGCTAAAGAGAGATAAATAAATAGAAGAGAACACAAAACTATTAGAAAAAAAGGGTAAGTACACACATACTGATAATAACATTGAATGTCAGGACTAAATGCAGATTCAACAATTTTTTACCCAATAAGATGTAAGTACAAATCTGCCAATTATTTGATAGACAGTTGTTGCCCCAGGTTTCAATTTATATATTTATTATAACAATTACTCATTGTATAGAACTAGATAATAGAGGAAAAGTCCAAAATGTTATAGTCGAGTCTTCCTTTGGAATATAATAATAATAATAAACTAAAATCAAGAACTTTGTAAAGCCTATAAAATACCAAATCATTGATTTTACCATGTCTTCACTTTTAAACATCTCTTTCCAATTCTGTGTGATTTTTGCTTTCCTGAGGACTTTTTTGTTTATGCTTGGTATAGTACTATGGTCTTACAAGAACTCACAGTGTATGAGTAAAAGTGTACTTTTTTTTTTTTGAGAGGTTTTTGCTATAGAGCAGGTGTGTAATTTTATCTGTCTCTAACTGGACTCTAACTGATTAAGTCCCACAGATTTTTAAGATTATAGACTCTTATCTCCAACAGTCCTCCACATGGAAATGACAAATTCTTCTTTCATTGGCTATGCTAAGATTATCTTTGTTGATTTATAGGATTGTTTGTTGCCTGATTTTTAATCAAGTTTTTCTTTAGAGCTAAACCTCACAGTAAAGAATTCCATAGACTCAGTACAGAGTTGCAGAATAACCATTGGAGTGAGTTTCTAATGATCACAACATAATGTTAAGTGTCAAAGGTGGTGAATATGTTTATGTACTCAATCTATCAATTACACATACATGCTTTTTTTTTGAGAGGTTTTTGCTATAATGCATGTGCGCTCACCAGAAAGACAGAGAGACAGAGAGACAGAAAGCGAGAAATCATCCCCCAGGGGTGGGGGTGGGGGATGGCCACGCTGCAATCCCTTCTCCTCTATTCTCCTCTCAGGATCTTGGGCACTCACGCACATAACGCCTGGGGTGAGTTTAAGCCACTGGGTCTGGGATTTGAATCGTGATCGGCTACATGGGAGTCCAGTGACACAGCCATTATGCCAACTGCTGGTCCTACACACAGTATACATGCTTTTAAAGACCATTCTGTGACCCACAGAGATGTGTAATGAATATGTAAATCATAAAGTACAATAAATATTTAAAGGGGAAAAAATTGAGGGCTCCTAGGCCAGCAAGTGGTATGATAGTTAAGGTGCTGGACTCCCACGTGGCTGACTACGGTTTAAATCCTTGATCTGGAGGCTTGAAAATCACTCTGGGCTCATGTGTTTGTGTGCCCAAAATCCCAGGAGGAGAATGGAGAAGGGATTGTAGTGTGGCCATCCTGCTGGGGGGGTGGGGTTGGGGGGGTTGATTTCTCACTTTTCCTCTCAGTATCTCTCTCTGTCTCTCTCCAAAGAGCAAATGTGCCCTATGGCAAATAAATTTAAAAAATAAAATAATAAATTGAGGGATCCCAGTTTAGTTTCATTCATGAATGTCCATTGATATGCAAAAGCTTCTAAATATTTAAAATGTGTATTGCTTCTTTTAAGACTCTTTATAAAAGGTGAATGATAAGTTTAAGTGACATGGTCAAAAAAAAAAAAAAAAAAAAAAAAAAAAACAAAAACCTCCCATTGCCCCAGCCATGAGTTCCAGCAGCTAAGGTATCAGGAGGAGTGGTAGAGTCTATCCGCTCAGCTCCACTAAGGCTCTAGGCTCACCGCGGGCCCCCAGGCACCCAGCACGCAACCTGTTGGTAGCCATGATGCACAAGAGGAAGGTCAGCACAGCCAAGGGGGTGGCCAAGGAAGAGCCCAAGGGGAGATACGTAAGGTTGCTAAACCTGCTCCTGCAAAAGTGGAGAAGTCAAAAAAGGCTGCAGGGAAGGATAAATCTTCAGACAAAAGAGTGCAAACCAAAGGGAAAAGGGGAGCAAAGGGGAAACAGGCTGCAGTGGCCAACCAAGACACTAAAGAATATTTACCTGTAGAAAATGGAGAAACTAGGGACCAGCAGTTGGCGTAATGGCTATGTCACTGGATTCCCATGTAGTCAACCATGGTTCGAGTTCCGGACCTGGTGGCTTAAACTCACGCTGGGCACAAGTGTGTGTGTACCCAAGATCCCAAGAGGAGAATGGAGAAGGGACTGCAGCATGGCCATCCCCCTTGGGGGAGATGATTTCTCACTTTCTGTCTCTCTGTCTCTCTGTCGAGCGCACCTGCCCTATAGCAAAAACCTCTCCAAAAAAAAAAAAAAAGAAAAGAAAATATGGAGAAACTAAAAATGAGGAGAGTCCACCCTCTGATGAAGCAGGCAAGAAAGAAGACAAGTCTGAGTAATGTCATATACCGGTCTTATCAATGGTCCCTGTCTCCCTTCTTATACAATCCAGAGGAATATTTTTATCAACTATTTCATAAATGCAAGTTTTTTAGTAGCTCTAGAAACATTTTTAAGAAGGATGGAATCCAACCTCATCCCATTTTTTAAAAATTGTACATGCTTTTTTTTTTAAGAGGTGAAATCGTTTACTGGTTTATTTTTCGGTACGACCAGAAAACAGTGGGATTTTGACTGTCTTGCCTGTCAGTTTAACATTCCATAGGTGGGGGTGGGTGGGTAGATTTTATATCCTAAATACAAGCATACTAAATGGCAGTTTGGAGTCACCGTCTTGCATTTAATGTGTCTTGAATATTTTAAATTACTTCTATTATATTTTTAGTAGTATTGTTCACTAAATTAAACCATTCTTTGATTGTTGTTCTCCCTGTCAGAATTGTGTGCAGTCTAAAGACCAGCAGTTAGCGTAATGGCTATGTCGCTGGACTCCCACATAGTCGATCGCGTTTCAAGTCCGGGACCCGGTGGCTTAAACTCACGCTGGGCGCATGTGCCTACATGCCCAAGATCCCGAAAGGATAATGGAGAAGGGATTGTGGCGTGGCCATCCCTCCTGCAGGGGTAATTTCTTGCTTTTTGTCTCTGTCTGCCTGGTGAGCGCACGCGTCCTATAGCAAAAACCTCTCAAAAAAAAAAAAAAAAAAAAAAAGAATTGTGTGCATTATGTAACATCTTTGGTCGTGGTATAGTTCAGTTTTCTTTTTCTTTTTTTTTGGAAAGATTTTTGCTATAGGGCGTGTACGCTCGCCAGACAGAGAGAGACAGAGAGACAGAAAGCAAGAATTCACCCCCCAGGGGAGATGGCCACGCTGCAATCTCTTCTCCTCTATTCTCCTCTCGGGATCTTGGGCACACACGGTGCCCGGCGTGAGTTTAAGCCACCAGATCTGGGACTCAAACCATGGTCGACTACGTGGAAGTCCAGCGACATAGCCATTATGCTAACTGCTGGTCCCGAGTTTTCCTAATACTTTTGTTAATGTGCTGTAAAAAAGTGGAAATTTGAGTATGTAGTGTGTATGATACTAAATCGTGACTTACGTAACAGCTTTCAACATTTGAAGACAATGGTACTTGATATCCTCTTAAGGAAAATTTGCCTACAAATTCGAAGCTGGGATGTCATTAGAAGAACTTAAAAAGAATCACGATCCTTAGCTTTTAAAATTTTTGATTAGTATGTTAAGAACTGGGTACAAATTGAAATGTCTGTACTGATCCTTGATACAACCAATAAATCTCAATTACAAAAGAATGTTTTGAAGCACGTGGTTTAAGGCCTAGTATAAAGTTAAATTTTTGTATTCGGTCTTCCAGATTTTTTTGTTATTAATTGGAAGAGTGAATGTTTCACTTTATGCATTACTTGAGCTTTAAGGATATTTGCATAGCTAGATTGGGTTAATAATGGGAAAACTCCAGTGTCCTCTGAAGCAAAGTAAATATGAAAGTACTAATTTTTCCTTTTTATGTTTGAACTTGTAGGTATGAGATAAGCTACAGTTAACATGGTTTGTACCTGCATATTTTCTAAATTTACTTGCATGCATATCGTACCTGCATTTTACTCTCTAGTCTTTAGAGCTGGTATAAAACAACTGCACTGATTCGGCAAACGTGAAAACAGACCAGAGAGAGGAGCTTGCAAGCTTACTACTAAAGAGAGAACCTTGGAACAGAATTCAGGTCTCTATATTTGGCATGATATTTTGCCTGCAGACTGATTAGCTGACAAGAATGCTTTAAAAACGAGTCCTGTGGGGATTACAGAGCTCTGCAAGGACCACTGAACAGAGTTCATAAGAAATAAGTATAATGCTAAAAAGTGAGGCTACAGGAAAAAAGCAAATGCAAGGACAGTGACTTGGGATGAACTGGCACCCAAAGCATTTGGTTACCCCTCGGAGGAGTGGGGAGATGAGGACAAAAGGCCAGGTTCCCAAGTTCTTGGTGGTCATTATGTTATGGAGGCCTGAAACTGATAAACACAGGTTTGCCTTTAATTCCTATATGCAAGTAGGTTTGTTTAGAATGTGTAAATTTTTAAATTTTATTTATTCATTCATTTATTTTAATTTGACCAGAGAAAGACACAGAGAGAACAGAGAGAGAGAGAGGGAAAGTGAGAAAGCAAGCCACCAGTCCAGGATTTGAACCGTGGTCAACCATGTGGGAGTGTCCAGCACCTTAACCAGCACGCCACCTGCTGGTCTCCTGGAATGTGTAAATTTAAGATTTTTTTTTTTTTTTTGAGATTTTTTTATCCTCAGCAGAGTAAGGTTTTAATGTATATGTATTAAGGGTCATAGGCAGAAATAAGTTCATTGAATAACATGCTCAATAAACATTTACTAAAATGTTACTTTAGAAGCTAACGTCCTGTTTGCTCCTATTTGTGTGAAAATAGTTCTCTCTTTTGTAGATTAGTAACTTTTTATATGTGATGTATTAATACAAATCAGGAGGGTTATTTCTTAAAATTCTACTTCTGTGTTCAGCAGCTGCAGCTACTGGAGGTTCTGTGCTCAATGTTGCTGCCCTGTTGGCATCGGGAACACAAGTGACACCTCAGATTGCAATGGCAGCTCAGATGGCAGCCCTGCAAGCTAAAGCTCTGGCAGAGACCGGAATAGCTGTACCTAGCTACTATAACCCAGCGGCTGTGAATCCAATGAAATTTGCTGAACAAGAAAAAAAACGGAAAATGCTTTGGCAAGGCAAGAAAGAAGGGGTAAGTTTTTATCCCCCTCCCTTGGGTTTTGTTTGTTTTTATCTTAATGGCTAATTGCTTAGAAAAGCATGTTTGAGTTGGAAAACACACGTTTGGGCTTATCTTCCAAGAACCTGTTTGGAATGGTTTCATTTGTCAGTTATTTAATATTGACATAAACATAAATATCAGTTATAAATTTTAATTAAATTTTTTGAGAGGTTTTTGCTATAGGGCAAGAGAGAGAGAGAGAGAGACAGACAGAAAATGGGAACTCACCCTCCAGGAGGGATGGCCACGCCACAATCCCTTCTCCATTCTCCTCTTGGGATCTTGGGCATGTATGGGCACATATGCACACGCACACATGCTCGGCGTGAGTTTAAGCCACCAGGTCTGGGACTCGAACCGTGGTCAGCTACATGAAAGTCGAGTGAAATAGCCATTACGCTAACTGCTTCTTCCTAAATTTAAGATTCTGAGCTAAAACATCTTTTCCATGTATATGGGTTTAAAAAAAGCTTCCAAAGTTTCTGCTTTGCTACTATCCACCCCCAAACAAAAACAAAGATTAAAGATTTCTTAAAAAGAAAAAAAGTTCTTAAAAGGTTTCTTCAGCTCAGACTGAATTGTCTCTTGTTGGGAAATATCCTTGCTGAATACACATAATGGAAATGCTTTTTCCCCTGTTCATTAATGAGCTCTACCCTAAGGTTAATAATATAATTAGGAAACATGCTGAGTTAGAAGGCCACATACTCACTAAACCGGTCTTCAAAATACAACTTTCTGGCACTTTATCATCGGAAATGATTCCATCTATTTGTAAATATGCCTCTTTTAAGTCACTAAGAATTTTTGCAAGGGAACACATATGAGTTTAAATGCATAACATGGGCCAACTACATATAGTTGTTCAGGGCTTGCTTAGAGAGACCTAACTGTGTTTCAAATCCTAGTCCCTGCATGTTGCTTGAAAATGGCATGTGCATACATGTCCAGAAACCCCACTAACAATATTTTTTTAAACTGAAGAAGGGATTGCTGTGACCATGTCCCCATTGGGAGTGCTTTACCCTCCCTTTCTGTCTGGCAAGCACACTGTGTCCTCTGGCAACTAAGACTCTGTGTAACAATCCTCACCTTTGACCACCTGTATCTCGGTATGGTGCCTTTGAAATATACATTTTTGAGGACCAGCAGATGGTGTAATGGTTGGGTCACTGGACTCCCATAGAGTTGACCAAGGTTCGAGTCCCAGACCGGCAGCTCAAAACTCATGCTGGGCATGTGTGTGTGCATGCCCAAAATTCTAAGAAGGGAATGACAGAGAAGGAATTACAGTGTGGACATCCTCCCTGAGGGTGATTTCTCACTTTCTGTCTCTCTGTGTCTTTGATGAACATATTTGCCCTATAGCAAAAATCTTTCTAAAAAGAAATATAAATTTTCTACTTTGTTTCACCTAAAAATTGTTCCCATTGAATAGAAATTTAGGATTGGAACAATTAATAGCTGAATTAACGATTTAAAGGAGAAATACTAAAATATTTATTTTTAAGCATATTTAAAGTTTATGTACTTTGGTATCTTTATATTTGGTTAAAAACTAATTATATTTGAGTCTAGGTTGTTTCAGTTTAAAAAAAAAAATTCAGTGTAGGGCTGCTGTTGGAACAGGCAGGGATGGCTGCCTGTAGACTAGAGGAACAGGAGTGAGGTCCTACCTCTAAACACTCAATAAAAGCCAAACTCGAGGGACCAGCATTTAGAGTAATGGCTATGTCGCTGGACTCCCATGTAGTCAACTGCAGTTCGAGTCCCAGACCTGGTGGCTTAAACTCATGCCAGGAAGCATGTGCGTGCGTGCCCAAGATCCCGAGAGGAGAATGGAGGAGAAGGGATTGCGGCATGGCCATCCCCTCTGGGGGGTGATTTCTCGCTTTCTATCTCTCTGTCTCTCTCTGTCTGGCGAGTGCACGCGCCCTATAGCAAAAACCTCTCGAAAAAAAAAAGAAAAAAGCCAAATTTGAGAGACTAGATCTGATGGTGAATGGGGAAGGGAATTTACTTCAGTGGGGAGAGCTCTGGGCAGGGAGGAGTCATCTCTGCCTGCCTCACTGGATGAGACTTGTATAGGGGAAAAGGGTGAATGAGAGTGTACATGTAGAAGTAAAGAACAAGTTACTCGTCTAGGCAGAATTATGAGGCTTGTTTGTGGTCTTTGGGCAGTGTCACAGGAGACCTGATTGCCTCAGAAGGGCCAAACACTGCCTTAGGAGAAGTTTTCCTTCTGGGCATACAAGGCTACTGGTTTCAGTTCTCTGCAAGAGGCTTGAAGATAAGCAATAATTGACAAGCCTGCAGAAGTAGGGTGAAGTCAGTCACGGGATCTCTTAAGCCCTGGTTTAGCTACAGGTGGCTTTGCAAATGCTTGGGCTGATGGGGTTTTCCCAGCCTTTAAGTGAGTGGAGGCTAGTGTAGTCTTTACCCTCCCTGTTTCCATAGCCTGGTATGTGTAAAGACTTAAAAAGATTATTACTTACATTAGTTAAACATTGGGTTTCATCTGTTGTGAGAGTGGTAAAAGGGTTGGGTTCTATGAGACTCCTTGTAAAGTGAAAAAAAAAAGTTAAAGACCGATTTTCCGAAAGTTTGGTCTATTAAGGTGGATTCCAAGACTGGGTACAATATGGTCACTCTGATTGTCTTATGGCTCAGTTGCAGGACTAATGACTAAATGTGAAAAATAAATCTTGTAAAGGAAATCTTCTATGTGATCAAGGTTGTCTAATATTAAAAGAAAATTAGGTGTAAGATTTTCTAGGAAATTTGGCATTAACAGCATGAGTACACTGATATAAAACTATGTTAAAACAATAAGGCTTTTAAAGTACTGATTTGCGGGACCAACAGATGGCGTAATGGCTATGTTGCTGGATTCCTATGTAGTCAACCGTGGTTTGAGTCCTGGACCTAGTGGCTCAAACTCATGCTGGGCGCGTGTATGTGCATGCCCAAGATCCTGAGTGGAGAACGGAGGAGAAGGGATTGTGGCACGGCCATCCCCCCTGGGGGGTGATTTCTCGCTTTCAGTCTCTCTGTCTCTCTCTGCCTTTCAGGTGAGGACATGTACCCTATAGCAAAAAAACCTCTCAAAAAAATATTAAGAGGTAGAAGGTAGAAAGGACTCTAATAAGTATATGTTTCTGATAACCTAATCACTGAAATTGGTTAAAAATTTCCAGAGCTTCTATGGAGAAACTGATTTGCTTTCTAAACTAAGCTAGTATCAAGCAGAACCAGAATTAACCAAAAACAGGGAAATCCTTTGGAAGAATTTCATGGTAAATCAGCCAATACCAAAATGGTTATGCTATGTATCACTTCCTGGCCCATTGTCTAAGATCAGTATAAATTGCTAAGATTTGCAATTTGGATGAACTTTATAAAATTGATCTAAGTCAAATTACCTGTGACAATCTATTTGATAAGCACTGCTATGCACCTAAAGAGGTAAAATTGGTATTTAAAAAGATATCTCTAAAATTCAGTTTTTTGAAATTTGAAAATTATTTATCTATTAGCTGTCAAGAACTATGGAATATGAGGAAACTTTTTTGATATATAAAGTAAATGTTTGTGGAAAAAATGTAATAAAATAAAAAATAAATGAATAAAAAGGTGTAAATAAAATTCTCTACCTGTTCTAAAAATAAATAGATAAATAAAATTTTAAAAATAAATAAAAAGAAGTAAATCCAATGTTAAGCATTGACTCATAGAGGGTCTGGATGGCCACCTATTCTTTCCTGAGTCCTCTTTAAAGCTCTAATTATTAAAAATCTCTAAAGTACATGATTCATGAAATAGATAAGATGATTGAATTATAAAAAATTGATAAATGAGCCAGCAGGTAGCATGGAGGTTGTGGTGTCTGAATCCCATATGACCAATTGCATTGTTCGAGTCTTCAGCAGGGGGCTTGAAAAACACTCTGGGAGCATGTGTATACATGCCCAAAATTCTGAGAGGAGAATGAAAGAGAAAGTATTGTGATGTGGCCCTCTACTTGGGGTGGTTTCTCCTTTCTCATTCTCTCTCTCCTCCTCTGGCAAGCACACACACTTTATGGTAAAAATCTAAAAAAAAAAAAAATTGATAATCTGTATGGTGGCATTGGTATAGTAACTGCTCTAAAATGGTTAAAATGTCTTATAGCCAATGTTTAGTCTGTCAAACCTACGATAACAAGAAGACAATCAAAACTTCAGGTTCATTTCTATTACACAATGAATCATTTAAATATTTTTTTTGGAGAGGTTTTTGCTATAGGGCAAGTGCACCCTCCAGACAGACAGAGACAGAGAGGCAGAAAGTGAGAAATCACCCCCCAGGGGGGATGGCCACGCCACAATCCCTTCTCCTCCATTCTCCTCTCGGGATCTTGGGCACACATGCACACGCGCCCGGTGTGAGTTTTAAGCCACCGGGTCTGGGACTCGAACCACGGTCGACTATGTGGGAGTCCAGCAACATAGCCATTACGCTAACTGCTGGTCCCTCATTTAAATATTTTAAAAGATATTTCACCCAATTGTCATCTCTTTTCTTCTTTTACTTTTATTTTTCTATTTTTTATTTAAGTTTTTTAGTTTTTTGCTATAAGGTATATCTTCTCACCAAAGAGAGAAAGAAAGGGAGAATGTGAGAAATTACCCCCAGGGTAATGCCCTATTGCAAACTCTTCTCCAGTCTCCTCAGGATTTTGAGCAAGCATGCATACATCCTTGGTGTGATTTCCCAAGCCACTAAGTCCAGGACTTGAATGAGGCAGTCAGTCAGCTATGTGGGATCCAGTCCCTTAACTTTCACGTCACCTGCTGGCCCTCAATTACAATTTTTAATGCATATTTTTAGGTGTATTGAAGCTTTGCCAGGAAGGAAGGTAAATGCTATAAAAGTAGTTAAAATGTAATTAGAAAATGTGTTTCCCTAGTGAGGCATTCCCAGATAAATCTGCGGTGACTGGATTCTGTAAAGTTTTACGCATTATGCCAAAGTGTATTTACACCAGGTAAAGGATTCTTTTAGTGATCCACTGATGGAGGACAGTCAAACCTTTCATGATCTAGAACTCAGACTGGTTATCTGGAAATAACACCAGAGAAAGACTGACCATGAATCCTGTTGGAAGACATCATACCAAATTCTTCTCACCACTCATATGGCAGTGAAGCTTCAAAGCTTTGAACTCTGGGTTCACAATTCAGGAGGGCTACTTCAGACTCTTAGGACTATACACCTGTTGGAGATGGTAAGGTGAAGTTGAGCCAGGGAAATTTCTTCCCTGAAGCAGACATTATCCTAAATACGAACAGTTTTACCCAAGATCATGGATCAAAACTTCTCTGCCATTATGAAGCCATATGCATTTTCCTTTTCCTCATTCTCTACTATCCCAATTCTTTCTTTTTCCCTATAGGAAAATCAATGGGACTATAACCAGTGATTGATTTTGGTTCAAGTTTATGTCCTAGCATAAAACCAGAGCAAATGGATTTGTGGGCCAATGCAGAAAAGATCAGGAAACGATTTCACCAATGCCAATGCCTGTGTTTCAAATGAGAGACACCCTAAAACCTCAAAGAAAAAGTGAAAAGCTATTCCTGGTCTCTTTTCTATTTTCTTTCTTTCTTTCTTTCTTTCTTTCTTTCTTTCTTTCTTTCTTTCTTTCTTTCTTTCTTTCTTTTTTTCTTTTTTTCATTTTGTTTTTGAGAGACTTTTGCTATAGGACTCCAGATCTCATTGGAGAGACAGAGAAAGAAAGCGAGAAATCATACCCTAGGGGAGATGGACATACTGCAATTCCTTCTCTTCCATTCTCCTCTTGGGATTTGGGGAATACATTCACACATGCCCAGCAAGTTTCAAGTCGTTGTGGTCAACTACATGGAATCTAGTGCCTTAACCACTATGCCACCTTTGTCCCCTATCCTTGATATTTTTCAGAAGATAATCTAGTTTATACTTAGGAAAGATTTCAGTAGGGTTCCTGGAGGCTCACTCTTGGCAGTAGTGGGGTACCATTTGCATAAAATTTAAAGCTTATCCCCAAAACTGGAGACATTTTCAGATTGTGTAACCAACCAGATCTCCCAGGGTTTCAGATGGGTTCAGGCCCCTCTCTAAAAGGTAGATGATAACATACAAGTTTAACAATAATTCTGGAATATCCTACAGCTTTAGAGCACCTTTATGCTCAAATTAAGGACTTCTGTTTGACACTGAACAGAACTGAATGTTGTACCCATCCAAGTAAAAAGAAAGGAACAAGTGATGTGTTTATAGGAGCAACTCATACTTGGTTTGCAGGCATCCTAAAGGTAGATGGAAGGCTTGGATTTTTCAAGGATTTTTGATTCTTGCAATTCTTCTAGTACCTCTCCAGGTTATTATGATTTGTGTTACTAGGTTAACAACAAAGGTAAATGTCTTTTAAATCAGGCCTTTTTATAGAGAATGATGGTCCTTAATCATCATCTCACCGTTAACAAAGACCATGACCAGCTAGGCTCAAATACTGCTGAATTACCCATATCTTCTGGTTCTTCACTTGTTTAATTTTGTTCAGAACAAGAGTTCCCATGAAACTCCTTAGGAGTACAATTCAATGTTTTGATATTAACCACTTGATAGTCATATTAGTCCCCCTTATATGTGGTATCATCTCAAGTTTTTGTCTTAAATGTTTCATATAGTTATCCATTGGACATTGAATGGTCACCAGATCAGAAAAAAAATCATTAACAAAAAAGACATATTCCACTGATGAGAGGCTGAGACTTGCAGATTTTATACTGAGACTAGAAGCAGCTTGGGAATTCTATGCCAAGGCCAAATACATTATTTATAAATGGGACAGAAAGTGGACCAATACCCTAAGTTTTCAGGTTGACCAAAAGAGGGGAATTGTTAAACCAGTTTGACCTGAGAAAGCTTCCATATTCATACTTGAGTTCTTATAAACAAACTACTATCTCACTTAGGAGTCTACTTCCTTAGCTTGCCAGAGAGGGACAGAGAGAAATAGTGAGAAACAGTGAGAGAGAAATTGAGAAATCACCTCAGGGGGAATGGCCATATTCTCCTTGTGGAATTTTGGGCATGCACACACACATGCCTGGCGTGAGTTTCAAGTCACCAGGTCCAGGATTTGAACCGCAGCCGACCATATGGGAGTCCAGCACTGTAACTGCTATGCCACCCACTGGCCTTCTAAAATTTTTCTTTTAATAACTTTCCAATCTCTCAAGTTGACTTTTACCTTCACAACAGAAAATGCCTTTGTTGGAATTCCTAGTAACTTTATAGTTGTCAAACCCAGAACCTCTTTTCAGTCCTGACCTTCCTTAACCTCTCTGTAATGTCAAAGATATTGGTTTTTTTTCTCAGTTTCTACCATGTCACCTTTTTAAAAATTATTTTTAAAAATTGGATTCAAATTATTTATTTATTTATTTATTTTTGTTTTCTGTATAGTTGGTGTTTATCTTTACTGGGTATAGTATACAATATAAAATGTGATTTTCTTTTTTTTCTTTTTTCTGCTATAGGGTACATACACTTGCAAGGGAGGGGGAGAGAAAGAGAGAGAGAGAGAAAATGGGAAAGCAACCCCCAGGTGGAAAGGCCCGATTGAAAGCCCTACTCTTCCATTCTCCTCTCTGATTTCAGGCATACTTATGCTTGTGATTGGTGTGGTTTTCAATCCACTGGGCAGGACTTGAACCCCACAGTTGGCCATGTGGAACTCAGTCACCTTAACCACCCCTCCATTGACTGGCTTATACGGCATGATTTTTTAAAGTATGCTACAGTGTATATTAATCAAGGATATGCACATTTTTATCCTTTACATTAAACATTACATTATAATGTGCACATCTGTATTAGTTCTGCTAGTTTATTTGTGTTAAAATATGTATTAAATTGTCCATTTACTGACAATATGACATACTCTGGTGTGATATACCATCCCATAATCTAAATTTTCTTCCTACCTTTTTTTCTTGCTCCTTCTCAGTTTCATTTGCTCTTCCTAATTCTCATCCTCACCTTTTCATGCTTTTGTCCTTCTAGGATTTACTTGGCATCCTCTGTTCTTATTCAGTGTTCTCTTCTTGGGTTGGTTATTTCTGGCAGCAACAATTAGCAATGCACCATCAACTACCAACACCAACCTACTTCTCTCACATTGACCCTTCCTTGAGTCCATTTATATATTAGTCACAGCAGCTTTGACATCCCTATGACCATGGGTAATTTATATGTATTCTAAAATTTTAGGCTTTTTTCAAATCTATAAAATTAAACAATCAAACATTTCTTGTCATGTTCTTAAATAATAAAAGCCAGGGCCTTGTTGTTTTTTATGGCTGAATAGGTATTCCATGGAGCATATGTGCCACAATTTTTCAATCCATTCATCTGTCAGGTAAAACTGATTCTTACTGCTAAAAAGTGTTTCGCTGAACAGTGAAGGTGAAAAGCAGCTTTAGTAAACATGGTGGAGTGGTCGTAGGGGAAGTTGGAACAAAAGACTGTCAAAGAGGGGAAGCACTATATTTTTGCTTAAAGGTAAAATAATGCTGTGAAACCAGGACAAAGCGTGACTGTACCCAAGATAAACATGTTGCTTAGCAAAGATGAGAAAGCAGAACTAGTCCCTAACTGAGCAATCTAAAATGCTGAGTATAGTTCGATTTAACACTAGTATACTCCAAATCAGAAGACATTGTCTTGCATTTTCTGTTGGTGAAAGTGTTTTTCTTAAATGTGTACAGCTGTAAGTATTAACAAGTTACAAATTGAATATTGTCTGCAATCTAAATAACATAGGTTAAACTATGTTGAAGATATAATTTTGTCTGTGATTTATGTTGAACTTCAAGTATCATCAACACTCATTTATCTTTTTTATTTTGGCCAGAGGGCAAGTGGGTTCACCAGAAAGAGACGAAGACAGGGAGAGGGAAAGGGAGAAAACACTCCCCAGTGGGGCAATCCTTTCTCCATTTCTTCATCCTGTTGGGATTTGGGGCATGCATACAGATGCACCAGAGTGTTTCTTAAGTCACCAGGACTGGAACTCCAACTGTGCAGTTAGCCATGTGGGATATGGCTCCCACTAGTTGGTGGGGCTAGCCCTGTTCATTCACTTAAAAAAATCCTTTTTGGATATCATACTGTACCAGGCACTATTTCATGATCATGTGAATCGTTATTATTATTATTATTATTATTATAGTTTTTGCTAGAGGATGCGTGCACTCACCAGAGGGATACAGAGAGAGAGAGAGAGAGAGAGAGAAATGGAAAAAACACCCCCCATGGGCAAAGGTCATGGCACAGTCCCTTTCCCTCCATCTTACCCTCTCAGGATTTGGGATACCCAAGCATACACATGAGTATATTTCTCAGGGCACCAGCTCTGGAACTCAAATTGCACATTTTGCTAAATTGGTTTTGCAGAGTAGTTCTTGGAATAGTCGTTTGCAACCTGACTGTTGTATCCTTGTGACCTCTCAGGTCCATTTTATGTGGGTATAACAAGAGTGCTCTCATTTACGTGCTCAATTTCCATACATCTCAACAGATATTAAACCTTTTATAATAACCGAAACCTGTTCTGATACAAAAATCTGACGAAAGAATTGGTGCTGCCTATATTTTGGTCAGTTCTTACTTCAGGTACTTGTTCCCATGAAACAACATCCTCTTGTGAAGGAAGAGCCAATGTTTCCTTCCTTTCCAAGGGAACTGATTACAGTGGCTGTTTCTATTTTGGTAAGATATGCAAACACATTTCAAAGGGGGGACAAAGCATAGTCTAACATGGTTGGTGATTTGGCAAAAATAAGAATGGATTTAGCCAGAGAAAAACAATCCAGATCTTCCTAGTGTCATTTCCACGAACTTGGAAAACATTGCTTTTAAATTTGCCTTAAGAAAAAAAATTATACTGTTTATGAAAACCCCCTTCGATTTCAAACTTATGATAGAATCATACAAAACTGACTGATAGGATATTTCCTGGAGATGAGATAACAATTCAGTATTCAGTGAGACATTGCCCTCTAGATAACGTCCTCTGCCAGCTTTGAGGTTTCTGTGTATTACACTCTCAACTGTCAAAATAAATGTTTTCATACACAAAGAATAGAGAATGGAATGGCTTTTTGAGCACCTTATAGTTGAGGCCTGCAGGCTTAATCTGTGAAAAATGGTGGTGAATTTACTGTCTGAACCTTTTTTCTCATTTTAGGAGATTGTTTTACTCCACGACCAAGGCAACCTCTTTATGTCTCACTGCAAAAACAGGCCACATCCAGGTGTAAGATTTATAGAGGGATGTGAAGTCTGGTAACGGTAGTATACTGTGGGTATATTTGTATTCTTTTGCAAACAAGAATAGTGTAACCAATCTAAATGAAGGTGAGACACTGCAATGGGATGATTTATTGGAAAATTAGAGTTGGATTATTCATTCATTGAACAAATACGTATTGACCATTCTCTATGTTGACGCAACCTCCAACCTCATAAAGCTTGCAGGCTAATGGCAGAGATCATCAAGCAACCAGGTGTAACCAGGATAACACTTTGAAAATACTAAACAAATGTTATTTTAATCCCCATTAAATCATGGTACTCTACGGTTCCCCACTATGTACACATTGATGGATCATACATTCCACACTTGAGCTAAGGAGGTGTTCTAAAAGGGTGCTAAGTCCTGAGGATGAGTGACAGCTAAGGCTAAATAAAGTCAGGTGGAATCTGAAAACAACTGTGAAATCCTGGATGGCAGTGAGAACATTTGAGGAACTAAAAAGTTCAGTTTGGCTGGAGTGATAATGGAAGTGGCAAAAGATGAGGATGGAGACGTGGGCAAAAGCCAGATCTTATAAGGGGACATCACAAAGTTCATGGAGAATGGATTAAAGAGCCTTAAATGGAATTTTGTTACAAAAAATTTTTGAAATCCAGGCAGTTTTTTTTTTTTTTTTTTGAGAGGTTTTTTTTTTTTTTCACTATAGGGCGCGTGCGCTCGCCAGACAGACAGAGAGAGACATAGAGACAGAAAGCGAGAAATCACCCCCCAGGGGGGATGGTCACGCCGCAATCCCTTCTCCTCCATTCTCCTCCCGGGATCTTGGGCACGTACACACACGCGCCCGGCGTGAGTTTTAAGCCACCGGGTCCGGGACACGAACCGCGGTCGACTACATGGGAGTCCAGCGACATAGCCATTACGCTAACTGCTGGTTCCCCAGGCAGTTTTTTAATAATCCATGTTTTTCATGAACTTTTGAAAGTCCTCAAACAATGCCTACTAATCCATTTACCACATATTTGTTTTATATGAGGAATTGAAAGGCAACCTTTGTGATGGGAGCCACTTAACACCAAATATTCAAAATGATCAAAGTAGTATCTTAGTTGAACACTATATTTTAGTTAATTAAATGTTATTCACTTATTCATGATAGAATGTGTGTGTGTGTGTGTGTGTGAGAGAGAGAGAGAGAGAGAGAGACAATGAGAGAGGGACATCCTCTACAGGGTTCAGTCACATGATCTTTTCCTCCAGTCCTCTAGTGTGTCAGATCTTGAGCACTCATGTATGTGTGTGTGCCTGGAATGTTTCAGACCAACCAAGCTGAGGATTTTAACTGTGGTCACTATGTAGGATCCCTTGGGCAGTGCGTTATCATTGCCCCATTGAGCTTGCCCTAGAGTTCAGTTAATTTACCCAGCTTGGGAAACTGTAAAGTAGTTGAGGCATTCCTCTGATCTGATTAGAATGAGAGCCTTGGGGAGCAAGGAAAAGAAGTAAAAGACTTTGGGTGTTTGGTCAGGTTACCTTCGGATAGAAAGGGATGAACTCCACACAGCATCCTCTGGAAGGACATTCTTAAATATGATGAGGGTTCATTTATGACAAAGAGTGGACTTAGGCCTCCACTCAGGTATAAGCAGATGAAAGTCTGTGTGGCTGCTGAGTATCTCCCACCCTCCCCTTACTAGGAAGAGCCTTGCTAAAGATATGAGAATTAGCATTCATTAAAGGCTTTCCAGGCCAGCAGGAGTCATGGTGATTATGGTACTGGATTCTCCATGACTGACTCCACTGTTCAAGTTCCAGACCCAGTGGCTTGAAAATCATGTCAGACACGTGTGTGAGAGTGCCTAAAATCTCAAGAGGAGAGTGAAGGAGAAGGAATTGCAGCATGACCATCCATGCCTGAAAGATTATATCTCATTTTCCCTCTCTCCGTTATGGAAAAAAATCTAAAACAAAACAAAACAAAACTCTTTGAATATGATCCTTGAAAGAGCTGTAGAACCCTATAATGGAATTGAGGGGAAAGTAGGATGGGACTAATGGCGTACTTTATTAGGTGGTTGCTGTTTATAGGAACCAGAGGTATCCAAAAAGCTTTGTCTAAATTATATATGTCTAAGAAAGCATATTAGGGGTCAAAATCAGAAAAACCAAATCAATTATTGGTCCCAAAGTCAAGTGGAAATCCAGGAATAAGATGATGAGGAGCAAAAGCTTGTGAGTTACAGGGTCTAGGCCTGGAATTTTGTAATGAACCTAGTAATGATGCTTTGATTCTCTTTTATTGGATTGTACTTGCATAAATAGGTCAACCTCAATTAAAACACAGGATCATAGTAGATATATACAAAAGTAAGGGACATTAGTGACAGTATGGTGACTATTGAATTACCATGTACAAGAGCCCTTTTCAAGGAAACCAACGGTAAACATTTGACATTGGGAACTATTATTAAGAGAATGCAATGAAAACCACAGCTGAGAACCTTAAGTGAAAATGGCCTCTAGAAGGATAGATAGAGGATCAGGCTAGAAGACCACATGGCCCCAAAGTCTCCATCCATTTTCTCTGGAATTCCAGTAGAAGTCACTAATGCTATGAGACAAAGGAATAGCCATGAAGAGGAATTGAGAAGCAGATTGCTGGGCTGGGGGTGAGGTTAGGCCAACCAGTATAGAATTATAATCTGTCCTTGAACTCCTGGTAGAAGGTCAGAGAAAAGCGGCTGCATAAATCCAAGAAATGTGTGATTTCCTTTTTCACTGCTTTTCTGTTTGCAAATGAGATTCTTTCAGCGATGACCTAATGAACTTTCGCATCCTGGTCATTTTTTTATTAATAATTTTTTTTTAGTGATTATACGTTTTCGTTTTTTGTGATTTTTTCTTATACCCCAAGCAGAAAATATATTTAGACAGGAGTCACTTTTTTTTTTTTTTTTTTTTTTTTTTTTTTCTGGAAACATTCGTAGGATCTCTAGGAGGGTACTTTCTTTCTTCCTATTTTTTTAAAGGTCTACTCAGGTCAATTACTAGATGAGTTACACTTGGTGATTTAAATGCAGATCCAAGCAATTTGTCTTAAATCAAAAGAAATATATGAAATCATTAAACAGGGAACTAAACATTCTTGAGTCTTAAGTTTTCAAGTGAAAAGAAACACAAGCACATTAAGTAATCCTGCATGTGTCCTTTTGCTAGGTCTATTTCCTTTAAGTATGTTGTTTATCTTTTTGTAAAAAAAAAAAAAAAAAGAGTCAAAATTACTAAAGTACCAAATGAATTTATTATCTTTAAAATAAAGCTAAATTGGCTAAAATCTTCGTTAAAATATTTTTGAAATCTAGTCTCTATGATAAATTATAATGATGTAAATAGGACAGAACAAGGGAGAAAATAGCTGTAACTAAAGTAGTAGATGAGAATTCAACTTAAATCTGATGGGACCAGCAGTTGGTGTAATGGCTATGTTGCTGGACTCCCATATAGTCGACTGTGGTTCAAGACCCGGACCAGGTGGCTTAAACTCATGCTGGATGCGTGTGTGTGTGTGTGTGTGTGTGTGTGCGTGCACGTGTGCCCAAGATCCTGAGTAGAGGAGAAGGGATTGAGGTGTGGCCATCCCCCCCTGAGGGGGGGTGATTTCTTGCTTTTTGTCTCTCTGTCTCTTTCTCTGTCTTTCTGGCCAGTGTACGTGCCCTATAGCAAAAACCTCTCCCAAAAGCAAACAAACGAAAAACTTAAATCTGAGTTTCCAGGTAGTTAGGATAAAAATTAATCATGTTAGATTATATATTTCTCATTAGTTAATCTAAAGAATTATATCTTTGTATTCAAAGGGGCATTTTGTCTTACCCAACACTCTAAAGAGATGTGAAGAGCAATTTATTGTAAAAATCATGCCATATGAAATATTGGATAATATGGTAGACAACATATTTATTCTTAGTTCAAAGAAATGCAGAAATAATCTTCAAAAGGCTATGTCTTAAAACAACCTTTTCTAAATTAGAAGGTAAAATATTAAGTCAAATTTGCAAAAATGTGTCTATTAGAGTAGAATGGGACTTTTAAAAATGGAATCTGATTGCTATAGTGGTAAACTGCTAAGAAGCTGGGAAAATGAGCCCTTCTCTCCTATTCAGGCATCTCAGGTGAGCTGGTGAAATGAGGAGCAGAGGAGAGATTCATAGCCAGGACTGCCCCTGTTGTACAGGGTTCTGGGTTGTAATTGATACATGTTCCTTGCATAACTACTATTTGTGTGGGAAGCAAAGTCAGAGTTCTGTTAGGCAAGTTGAAGAGCCTTTTTCAAACTGCTACCCAGAAGAAAGTTCTTACTTAATTTTCACAGAAGTGGGTTGGAAAAAAAATGGAGGAGTTGGAAAAAAAACCAGTGACTGTGGTTTTCATATGGTAAATTGGCTACTGGCTTACTATTTAAAAAGAATATGAAGCATTCATGGACTATTTCAATGAAAAACTGCTTAAGCTATCATTTTCTAGCCTGTGTGGTGGGATAGCTTTTTGACACAGCTGTTTTAACTGATGTGTGGCAAAGAATTTGATTTTTTTTCTTTTCTTTTTTTTATGAGAAAGGGGAAAAGAGAAAGATAGAGAAGGAAAGAGAAAGAGAGAAAGGGGTATTTTTGATAGGGTCTCACCATGTCGCAATCCTCCTACCCCAGCAGCCCAGTTAGCTAGGATTACAGGTGAGCTACCACGTTCATCCTGCTTAGGCTGATCTAAAAACTGAACCTGAGCCTCCCATGTGGCCTCAGCCTCAGGCAGCAGCACCCTGCCACTTGTGTCACAGCTGGGCCAGAATATTTGCTTACTAATGAGCTTTCTTTATCACCATTTTGCTTAGGCAAGCACTTAAGAAAAAAAAAAATAGGTAAAGAGTGTGTAAAGAAATATTCTTTGTGTTGTTTTTAGTAGTTTAGTTTTTTATTGAAATTGAAAAACAGTTTATAAGACAATACAAATAGAAACCATTTATACTTTTTCCACTTCCCTCCATAGTAGTGTTTAATACAACTGTGGTAAAATGTCACAACCAGGATTTTGATATTAACACAGTTCTCTGATCATCTTCAGATGTTCCCAGTTTTACTTGCATTGTGTGTGTGTGTGTGTGTGTGTGTGTGTGTGTGAAATGTGTGTGCTTTGTTCTATGCAATTTTATCACTTGTTAATATCTTCTATCTACCAGCAGTCAAGACACTAAACAATTCCATCACCATAAGGATATTTCCTGTTCCTTTACTTTTTATTATTATTTTTAATTTTAATTTTTTATATACATTCAATCATATTATTTAGCTTACAAAGTGAACATTTCAATATGTGAACATTTCTCCCCAGTCCAGTTGATCAAAATATCTTCTACCAATAACACCACACCTCCCCATCCCGTCAATGCTCTGTCTCTGTATCCCTCCTCCAAATGTCCTTCCTTAGGTCCCTCTTCTCCACACACCCCACTTCTGGCACTAAAAAAAAAAAAAAAAAAACACTTTTTAAAGATGACATACGAAAAACCAAAAAGCATATGAAAAAATGCTCAAT
>NW_006159700.1:3133956-3143460 GCF_000334495.1 Tupaia belangeri chinensis
CACTGCTGGTGGAAATGTAAATTGATCCAGTCACTGTGGAGAACAATTTGGAGATTCCTCAATAATCTACAAATAGAACTACCATATGGCCCAGCAATCCCACGCATCGGTATCTACCCAAAGGACAGAAGAATTCTTCATTGGAAAAGTGCTTGCATATCAATGTTTATTGCGGCACTATTCACGATTGCTAAGACATGGAACCAACCCAAATGCCCCCGTACAGATGAATGGATTGAAAAACTGTGGCACATAGACTCTATGGAATACTATTCAGCCATAAAAACGAACATAACCCTGGCTTTTGACAGAAAGTGGAAGAATATGGAAGATTTACTGCTGAGTAAGGCAAGCCAGGCTATGAAGGAGAAACATTGTATGTCCCCACTTAATATATACAGAGTGTCAGCACTCTATGACTGAAACTGATTCACCTAAGGCTGTTTCTTTACTTTTTAAAATGAAGTTAAGGTTTAAGTGACCATTCTTTCTTTCTTTAAAAAAATTTACTTATGTCTTCCATGAGTGAGAAATAGACAGAGGAGAAAGAAAGAAACAATACCCCAAATACGGTCTTTTTTTTGGAGAGGTTTTTGCTATAGGGTGCGTGTACTTGCCAGAAAGACAGAGAGACAGAAAACAAGAATTCACCCCCCCCCCAGGTGGGATGGCCACACCACAATCCCTTCTCTTCCATTCTCCTCTCAGGATCTTGGGCACACACGCACACGCAGCTAGCGTGAGTTTAAGCCACCAGGTCCAGGATTCGAACTGCAGTCGGCTATGTGGGAGTTCAGCAACATAGCCATTACGCTAACTGCTGGCCTCCTAGGGTCTTGATGCCACAACTTACCCTCAGCCTTTAGCCATCCCCAGATCATGGGCACATGTGTGCCTGGCTTACTCAGGGAGGTCTCTAGATGAGAACTTAGAATGTTTCCTTATGGATCAATCTTTCAGAGCATCACCTTTTTTTTTCCTTTTTATTTTCCTTCTTAGATTTTTGCCATAGGACATGTGTGCTCACTGGAGAGACACAGAAATACAGAGAGAGGGAAAATGAGAATGAGAATTCACCCTCTGGGGGGATAGCCATGCCACAATTCCTTCTCCTCCAGTCTCCTCCTAAGGTTTTGGGTACAAGCACATGCACCTGGCATGATTTTCAAGTTGTGAGGTCTGAGATTTGAACGGTGGTTGACCATGTGGGAATACAGCATCTTAATCACCATACCACCTACTGTCCCCCCACATTTCTACTGCTATACCACTATTTGGCTCCCTGTTCCTTTTTTATAACAACACCCATTTTTCTCCTCATCTGTAACTCTCACTGCTATCCCTAATCCCAGGAAACTACTAATCTGTCCATTTGGAATTTTTTGTTTGTTTGTTTCAAAAGTCTTATATTAATGGAATCATCTATCAGTAACTTGGAGGCTGGCTTTTCTCATTCAGCATAATTCTCTGAAGATTCATCTGAGTTGTTTCAAGTATTCTAGTTCATTTATTTTTATTGTTGAGTACTTTTTCATGGTCTGGATATACCAGTTTGTTCAATCAACCATCTGTTGAAGGACATCTAGGTTATTTTAAGCTTTTGACTATTATAAACAAAGCTGCTATGAACATTTGTATATGGATTTTGGTGTGAACATAAGTTTTAATTTCTCTGGGATAAATATCCAAGAGTACAATAGTACTTGCTGTTGAAATAGTACAAAGAAGAGTGAATAGAAATTGCATGTTTAGTAGTATAAGAAACTGCCATTCTGTCTTCTGGTAAAAAAAACGTACCTTATTACTTCTCACCAGCAATGTATGTGTGGTCTAGTTTTTGCAGATCCCCACTAACATTCAATGCTGTCACTATTTTTAATTTGGCCATTCAGATAGGTGTGCAGTGTTATTTCATTATGGTTTTAATTTGCATTTTTCTGATGACTAATGATGTTCAATATCTTTTCATGTGCAACTATGTGTTCTCTTCAGAGAAACATCCATTCATGTCTGTGGTCCTGCTTTGTATTTTAAAATGTGTGACTTTCTAGCTTCAGTTGTGATTTTTATTTCATTGGAAAATAGATTCATACTATGTACAAATTATTTGCCACATTTAATTTTATAAAGAGGGGCCAACACATTTCTCTCAAATTTAACCCTTATATTTGTACTCTAGATTTACTTGAGAGGTCAGTAGCCAAGGATCAGGGAAGTGGTTTCCAGAACATTCTTAATTTGTTTTTTTTGTTTTTTTTTTTAATTTTATAAAGTATTTGTAACCCTTAGAATTATAATTGTTTCTGTTAACTAGAAAATATTTTAGGTCAATAAAGGAAGAATTTTACATTTTTTTTACATCTCTGAGTTACAGGATATGCCATATTCCCTATAAACACATAGATTCATCTAGAAAAAAAACTTCTAGGAAGAGACATCTGTAAGATGTTGAAACTATGGGAGCCAGTAGGTTGCATAGTGGTTAAGGCTCTGTACATTGTTGACAGCAGTTTGAATCCCATACTCAGTGGCTTGAAACTCATGCCAGGCACGTGTGTGTGTGTGTGTGTGTGTGTGCCCAAAATCCCAAGAGGAGAATGGAGGAGAAGGGATTGTGGCATGGCCATCCTCCTGGGGGATGATTTCTTATCTTCTACCTTTCTATTTCTTGGGCAAGTGTATGCATCTACATCAAAAATCTCTCAAAACAACAAAACAAATTGTTAATATTCGAAAATAAATAAGTGATGTTGAAACTATGTTGGAAGGCTGGGCTCAGCGGAAGCTGCAAGTCCAACGTCAACTAGTTTCAACTCCTGACATGTGGTTTATTATCAGTGAGAGACAGTAGAGAACTAATGGGAGTGGCAAAAGGGGTTGGAATCTCATTCCAGTTAACAACAGCACAGACCAGCCTGACACTAATGGCTGGAAGCTTGTGGAAGTCTCCTCACAGTGAGAGTAGAAGGAATGAGGGATGGTGACTGGGATAAAGAAAGTAGTAGGGTCTCCAAGTGCTCATACCCAACTAGGACACAATATAGGGAGATTAAGTTTCCAAGCCAGTGAAGAATTGGGTGAGATGAACCTACAGGAAGTGTTCAGTGGTTCAGCTGGTGGCACGGTGGTTAATGCAGCTGGATCCCACATGTCCAATTGCATGGTTTGAGTCCAGAACCTGAGGCTTGAGGGATATGCTGAGAGTATATGTTTAAGTGCCCAAAATATTGAGGGAGGAGAAAAATGGAGAAATGATCACAGAATGACTGTCCCCCATGTGGGGGTGTTTTTTCTTTTTCTCCGTCTCTCTGTTTTTCTTTCTCTCCGATGAGTGTACTTGCCCTCTGGCAAATTAAAAAAGAGAGAAAGAGAAATGTTAGGTGGGATCAGGATATGGATCTCTATATGACAGAAAAGCCTCAGACCTATGTGGGGAAACATTGATTTTTTTTTTTTCATGATCATACCATTGAGAGTGGCTAAAGAAACCACAAACTCTTGCATAGAACTTACTGGTAGTGGGTAGTGGGTAGTGAGTGAATAAGTAGCTCATTCTATTTTCATGTTAGAGTCTATATATATTAGTCCAATCTCCATCCTTCTCAAATACTCTCTAAGGCTATATTCAGGGTAGGACTAACACTACCCCAAATTAAAGGGAGAAAGAAATTCTAGAGCAATAGACTAAGGGACAGACTCAGGATTGAGTGGTGAATAAAATGCTCCAAAGATTTCCCCACCAATTTTCTTCCTCAGCTACCACATTCTTTTACTCCTAATTTTCACAAGCAAATTTCTTAAGCAAGTTGGCTTTATTTCCTTATTCCTTCTCTGTCTTTGACCTGACTTGTTTCCATCTCTCCTTCAACATGGTCTTGCTAATGACCTGCGTGTCAAACAATACAATGAAGGCTTTTGTTCAGTCTTTGTTTTATTCCACCATTCAGTAGCATTTTTTTTCAGTGACTCCATACTTTTCTACTGTTCTTTTTACTTTCCTACCTCTTTCTTTTCAGATTTGTCTTCCTCTACTGAGACTTCAAGATTTATTTCTAAGCCTTTTCTCATAATCTACATCGTTGAAACTATCAAATTCTACATTGAATCATGATTACTGTACTAAACTATTATTCATTCTTGCTCCCCAGCCTCCACCCCCACCCCCCCAGTCCCAGTTTATCTTCTGTAGTTATTTAAATAGTCTTGTCATTCTTCTCTGCTTAAACCCAGCAATAAGGACCCATTGCTCTTGGACAAACACTGCCCCCTACTTGCCTCTCCTATTGCTGCCTAGATGAGCTCCATCCACACATCCACCTCCAAGGTCTTTGTCTCAAGGCCTTTGCTGAGGCTGTTCCCTCTACCTCGCAAATTTCTGCCACTCCTAACTCAATACACACACTCCCTCCCATCTAATTGTTACTTAAATTCTCTATATTTTTTGTTTGTTTTTAAAACAGTCATTTATTTTTTCATAGCCCTGGAGGATAGATGTTCAAGATCAAGTTTCAACATTCACAATTTCTGGTGAGAGTTCTCGTTGACAGTCACATTGTTTTTCTTTCTTTCTTTTTTTAGGTTTTTGCCATAGAGCATGTGAGCTCACTGAGAGAGACAAAGACAGAGGGAAAGTGAGAAATCACCTCTCCCACCCCCAGGAAGGATGGCCAAACTGCAGTCCTCTCTGCTCCATTCTTCTCCTGGGATCCTGGGCACACATGCACATGCATGATTTTCAAGCCACCAGGTCTGGGACTTGAACTGTGGTCAGACATGTGGGAGTCCAGTGTCTCAACCACCATGCCACCTTCTGGCCCTAACATTCTCCATGTTTTAACCCAAATATTACTCAGGAAAGCTTCCTGATAACACTGAAAATAGATTAAGTCCATCTCTCACGTACTTCAGGGCCCCATTTAAAGGCTTTTCACTGTTTTTATGTGCCTGGATGATTATTTGATTAATGTATGTCACTGAACTCCAAAAGAGGTAGTACTTTGGCTCTTGTCTTCTCTGTATCTCCAGAACCCAGTACACAGAGTAAGTGAAGAAACCTACTAGTCATAACTATTAAAGGGCTTGAACATTTCCTCTCCTTGGCCCCAGGTCTTCATGGAGTAAGTCTTCCATTGCCAGAGGGCACAAGAATCTTGGAATAGGATTATCAGCTTTGGAAGGAAGCATGGATCAGGATGGTCTCATATCTCATGTGCTAAATTCAATTTATGGTGTTCTTATTTTCTAGCTATTTATGTAATTCCTATTTTTTGAGAGAGATTTTTGCCATAGGGCCATATGCTCACTGAAGAGACAGAGAGAGATAGAGAGATAGAAAGCAAGAAATCACCCCTCAGGAGGGATGGCCACGCCGCAATCCCATCTCTTCCATTCTCCTCTTGGGATCTTCAGCATACACGCACATGCACGTGGCATGAGTTTCAAGCCGGGTCTGAGACTCACACTGCAGTCCATTATGTGGAGTCCAATTACATAACTGCTACGCCATCTGCTGGTCCCAAGTTATTTATGTAATTCCTAAAAGCCCTGCTCAGCCAGGAATGTATCTCATATTTTATTATTTAAATGTTTTAAGTAACATTTGTAGAGCATTTTATAATTTATGAAGAATATACATTTCCATTATGTTATTTCAATCCCTAGACACCTTCTGAAGTAATCTATTTTTCTTAACTAACAGAAATAGAAAATGCAGCTTAGAGAGATTATGTGACTAGCCCAAATTCTAGCTAATAAGACTGAACAAGATTTCAACCCAGGCTAATTTTGCTGAGAGTCTTAATCATGAAGGGATGTTGTATTTTACCAAATGCTTTTTCTGCAATTGATATGATTATATGGTTTTTAGTCTGTTTAATCTTTCCTTCTGCTAATGTGATGTATTATATTATTGTTTTGTGTATGTTGAACCATATTATGGGTATACCAAAAAGTGAAGAAGTTGTTAAAGGCATGGAAAACCTCTTCCATGAAACACTATCTGAAAACTTTCCAAATCCAGAGAAATATGAAGAAATTCAGACCCCCCAAATAAAAAGAATCAACAGAAGAAGATCCTCCCCTGAAACATAGCTGATTTGGTAAAAATCAAAAACAAAGGCAAGATTCTAAAAATGGTAAGAGAGAGATGTCAAGTTACTTTCAAAGGTTATGCTATTAGACTATTATGGAATACCCATAATATGGCTATTTGGGGATTTCATGGCATCTAGAATTTTCCATTATATCTTTTTCACTTGTTTTGTTTTGTTATTTTTTTTTTATTCTTTTTGATGGTTTGGTCTATGTTGGAGACTTTGTTTTCAATGTCAGAAATTCTTTCTTCTGCATGGTTCGATCTGCTCTTAATGCTTTTGAGGGAAATTTTAATTTCTTGTATTTTACTCATCCTTTCCAGAAGTTCTGTTTGATTCTTATTTCCTAGAATTGATTGTCTATTTTTTTCTTGCATCTCTTTTTTTCACAGTGAGTGGAATTCTTTTTCTGACATTTCTGTGAACTCTTTTGAGCTGCCCTTTGTTGATGAGGGGCTATTGTGTTCTCTAGGAAGAGAGTTATTTCCTTGTTTTCTCACGTTTCTCTTTCTCTGCACTAGTTTTTGGTTATCAGGTGCAGTATTTGCTTCTTCCTATTTATTGGATTAGATTCTATAGTATTGGAGGAGGGGTATTTCTGTTAGAGGCATATGTATTCCAGATTAGAGCAGATAGTCTATAAGGTAGCTCTAGGTTGTTGGCTCTTCCACCAGTCTTTTATCTCCTGATGAGCTGGGATGAGTTAAGGAGCTATAGTTTAGTGAAGAGGCTCAAATCACATACTGTGCACAGGGAACTTTCAGACTGCAAGTTCCTAGGCAAACCTGGGGTGTTGGGCTTCCCTCACTAGAGGCCTGCTGGGACTGGAACCTAAGTATATATATTTTTTTCAATGATATGCATTTTTCATAAACTTTTAAAAGACCCTGTGCAATTTTTTTTTCAAATTTTATTGCCAGAGCATGTGTAAGCTTGAAGGAGAGAGAGAGACAGAGAGAGAGGGAAAGTGAGAAGTCACTCCCCCATGGGTTAAGGTCATGCTGCAATCCCTTCTTTTCCATCTAGTCCTTTATCATTATTCATTTAGTTACACAAAAACCGTTTGCTTGATTATCTGTTTCAGAATTGAAGATTTGTCATTCCCCAATAGTAGATTTGTTGCTGCTGAGAAACCAAGAAAAATAATTGTAGTGCAGAAAATTAGTCTCTTCGATTTGGGCCTACTTAGATCCTTATTAAGACTACCTTACTTGGCAAGGCAAGTTTTATGGTGGCTGTTAAAATCTAATTCTTGGATACATAATACTTATTTGAAGGTCATTTATAAACAGGTCATGATGTTATCACCAATAACATTAATGTCATTAATGCATTCTCTGGGAGGGGGGCTCAGTATAGAAAGAAAGAGGCTAAAAGGAGCTTATTCAACTCAGTTAGGAAGTGCAGACATGGACATGCTCAGCTTCCTGACTCTGGCCACTGCCTCTTGCCCGTGTCTGCCAGGGTCATGCCAGGACCGGAGGAGCCATTCAGAGGTCCAGGCCGAGGCCAATCCCATGAAAGTCCTCGCAGGGGCTGCTTGTCCGCCTTCCTCCCGAACTCCTTCAGTCCGCCATCATGCTGGTGCTCATCTCCTTCCTGCTGGACTGGTTCTACTCTCTCTTCTGGAAGGAGGAGCTGGTGCTGATACTCATGGGGCTACGTACTCCTCAAAGACTACCTTTGTCAATACTGTCGCATCAATCAGTCCGTTCAGTGAAGACATGATACCTACAGTGGACTTCAACATAAGGAAAGTAACTAAAGGAACCATCACAATAAAGATCTAGGACGTAGGACAACCCTGCTACTGGAGCATGTGGAACGGAATAGCAAAGGAGTCAGTGCTGTTGTTTACAAGATAGATGCTGAGATGGTGAAAAGGTTGAAGCTTCTCAAGATGAATTACATAATCTAGATAAACCAGTTACAAGGAATTCCAGTCCTAGTACTTGGAAACAAGAGAGATTTTCCTAACGCCTTGGATGAGAAACAGCTAATTGAAAAACAAAAAAATGAATCTGCTATTCGGGATAGAGAAATTCACTGCTATTCAATTTCTTGCAAAGGTAAGGATAATGCAAAGGTAAGGATAATATAGACATCATATTTCAGTGGCTTATTCAACATTCAAAATCTAGAAGAAGTTGAAGCGCCTCCTGAAGTTTTCCAGTCCTTTTTGGCTATAATCCTAGAATTATTGTCTGTTACTCTGAAGTATTTTCCAGAGTATGGTCCTTCCTAAACCCAGGCGATTGCCTTTTTCAGAATTTATTTTTCATGTACACTGCTGCTTTTTTGTTGTTGTTGTTAATGATCCATTTCTACACAATTAATACAATCTTATTCAACAAAGATGTTATTGACTCATTAGTACTATACCAGAACTAGGAATTATATTCCCATGCATGATAGTGGATTTTCACAGATCCAGCCACACTTGTTTGCTTCATTGCTGGTGACCTTGTAAGTAATTTGAAAGACAGTAGGCAGGGATTAGGAGTGTAAATTTCAGGTGGAGTCTTTAAATTTATCCAGCTGTAGGGACCAGCAGTTAGCATAATGGCTATGTTGCTGGACTCCCATGTAGTTGACCGCGGTTTGCGTCCCAGACCTGGTGGCTTAAAACTCACGCAGGGCGCGTGTGCGTGCGTGCCCAAGATCCTGAGAGGAGAATGAAGGAAAAGGGATTGCAGTGTGGCCAGCCCCCTGGGGGGTGATTTCTTGTTTTCTGTCTCTTTGTCTCTCTGTCTCTCTGGAGAGCACATGCACCCTATAGCACAAGCACATGTACCCTAAAGAAAAAAAAAAAAAAAAAAAATCTCCAAAAAAAAAAGTATCTAGCTATATTCTTGTTTATGGGGTGATATAAACGATATAAACTGGTGAAAGAGCAGGTGCATCATTGTTGCTTTTAGAAAAACTTCATATAATCATTTACAGATAACCCAGGATCAACCACACCTGACCGGGCTGCAGAGACTATCGGTACCTGTAGGGATATATTTATGGAGGGGCCATGAGTGAGGTGTGGGAACATGCTCTGAGCAAACACCACCTGTCCCTTTGGGCTTTGGCAAAACCTTGCAACTTTTCTTTTCCTTGACCCTCGCTGCAGGAAGAGCAAAGGGTGGAAATTGCTAGGGGCATTCCAACAGACACATCTGATGGAAGTCAGGAAACATCTTGACTCCAATGAGCAAAATCCAATCCCTGCTCTGCATCTGAAAGATTCTTTAGCCTTCTCTGGGTGTGGAGAAATTCTTTAGCCTTATGTTTCTTCCCCACACCTGCAGCTAGACTTCTCCCCATTAGAAAAGAAGAAAATGGGATTTTCTCTTGTTGGGATTATCACCAAGGGATACACCTGGCCCAGTATGACTAAGCCCTTATAGATTTGTTACCTGCTTCT
>NW_006159700.1:3143470-3154567 GCF_000334495.1 Tupaia belangeri chinensis
CAACGTATCTATGGAATGTCATGAAATACACATATGTAATGTCACTTTGCACTATAAATAAAGGCATTCAATTTGTCTGGGTGGCTCAAGTTGTTTGGGCTACCTAGGCTCAGGCTGCCTGTGTCCACTGTTACTCTGTCTCTTTGTCTCATTCTTTTCGATTCCCTGGTCCTCTCAAGATGAAGGGCTTGCTCTTTCTCTTCCTATTTCTCTTCATCACCATCAGCCCCCTGATCATGATTCAGCTAGACCTAAGCCCCGGGATGGACACTGACAGATACTCCTGACCAAAAGCACCCAGACAGCCTTTGCTACCTTTTTGTCTTAAATTTCTCCCCACACTGCTTTACCTCTACCTTGAGAATACTGTGGCAAAACTTAAAAACTTCTTCAGCGTCTCTTCTTTTTGTTGCCTTAATGCTTCTTACATGTTCACTGCTCCCATCCAATAAAAGAAATAATTAGGCTGTGCTTTGTAGATGACTTACTTTGGCTCACCTCATTTATTTATTAATACCTTCTGAACTAACTGGTCCCATTTTAATTTTGCCAGATTTTTTATTCTTTAATTACCTTGAAATCCAGTGTACAATGGGTCAGAATAATAAATGTCAATTGAACATGAAACAAGAGATACACTTCATTTCATGTACAAGAATGTATTTAAGGACCAGAGGTACTTCAGATCCAGTGAGTAAGCACTGAGACTGATGCCCAGTAATCTGTTGAGACTACAGCCAGTGGTCATGCTTCCCATTGAAGTTAGGAGAAATTTTCATTGCAGTGTTCTACTCAACCTATTAAATGCTGCAGAGGTATAATTGAAAAGGATCATCAGCATGATGGTTCAGTGAATTACAGATTAAGTGGGTTTTGGTGGCCTGGCTTGGAAGCCCAAGCTCCATCTTAAAATCTGACACAGGAATACTGTTTCCCAGGGAGATGAACAATCAGACTAACATCCAACCTAATACTTTTAAAGTCAGAAATGAAAAGGGACACATATATGCACAACAGAGAGGCAAGGAAAGATCAAACTCAGCCCAAACATGAATAGACAGATTTATATTGTAAATAGTATCTATGGAATGTCATGAAATACACATATGTAATGTCACTTTGCACTATAAATAAAGGCATTCAATTTGTCTGGGTGGCTCAAGTTGTTTGGGCTACCTAGGCTCAGGCTGCCTGTGTCCACTGTTACTCTGTCTCTTTGTCTCATTCTTTTCGATTCCCTGGTCCTCTCAAGATGAAGGGCTTCCTCTTTCTCTTCCTATTTCTCTTCATCACCATCAGCCCCCTGATCATGATTCAGCTAGACCTAAGCCCCGGGATGGACACTGACAGATACTCCTGACCAAAAGCACCCAGACAGCCTTTGCTACCTTTTCGTCTTAAATTTCTCCCCACACTGCTTTACCTCTACCTTGAGAATACTGTGGCAAAACTTAAAAACTTCTTCAGCGTCTCTTCTTTTTGTTGCCTTAATGCTTCTTACATGTTCACTGCTCCCATCCAATAAAAGAAATAATTAGGCTGTGCTTTGTAGATGACTTACTTTGGCTCACCTCATTTATTTATTAATACCTTCTGAACTAACTGGTCCCATTTTAATTTTGCCAGATTTTTTATTCTTTAATTACCTTGAAATCCAGTGTACAATGGGTCAGAATAATAAATGTCAATTGAACATGAAACAAGAGATACACTTCATTTCATGTACAAGAATGTATTTAAGGACCAGAGGTACTTCAGATCCAGTGAGTAAGCACTGAGACTGATGCCCAGTAATCTGTTGAGACTACAGCCAGTGGTCATGCTTCCCATTGAAGTTAGGAGAAATTTTCATTGCAGTGTTCTACTCAACCTATTAAATGCTGCAGAGGTATAATTGAAAAGGATCATCAGCATGATGGTTCAGTGAATTACAGATTAAGTGGGTTTTGGTGGCCTGGCTTGGAAGCCCAAGCTCCATCTTAAAATCTGACACAGGAATACTGTTTCCCAGGGAGATGAACAATCAGACTAACATCCAACCTAATACTTTTAAAGTCAGAAATGAAAAGGGACACATATATGCACAACAGAGAGGCAAGGAAAGATCAAACAGCCCAAACATGAATAGACAGATTTATATTGAAAATAAGAGTACATTCATTGGAGGAGTTAAGGTGAGGAAATGTGCTTTTGGGTTTGCAGAGTTGATCAGGTTAAGACTGATTTCGGCTAAGCTGAGGAGAGAATAATAAGGAGTATCTTTTGAAAGAGGCTGACTCAGCTGTAACTTGGGAAGGCTGGAAGACTTACGTAGAAAGGATCACTTTCCAATGCTGCAGTGTCCAAGGCATGGGTTCAAACTTGAAAAAAAAATATTTTTCTGTCCTTGGACTCTTTTTCCTCATCTGTCAACTGATTCCATTAATTAGTGGCTTGTACAGTTAGTCAAAATGCTGCAGGCAATGCTGATTCTCTACTGATAACCATGGATCTGAATGATCTTTAAGGTCCTTTTTAGTTAAACAATTTGAATTTTCTTTTTTAAAAAATAGAACAAGGGCCATAGTACAGTGGTTAATCCCTGTGTATCCCATGTGATTTATATATCTGTTGGCTTTAAAGAAAACACTCTGGGTATATGTGCATGAATGCCCAAGATCCTGACTCAAAGGACAGATGTTAGAAAAAAAGATTGCAGTGTGACCACAACCATTGGGGGATGCGCTCCCATCTTGGTTTCTCTATCTCTCTATCTGGTGTGTGCATGTGGCCTCTGACAATTAAAAAAATTATTCTAGTTATACATCTAAAAAGATTTAACAATTTCTTTCTGCTTTTGTGGCAGAAAAGCTACTTTGGGGAAGTGGAGTTATAATAAACTATTCACCCACAGTCCTTTATTGTTGCAAAAACTATTCTAGGCTATTTAGTGTGTTTGTTTGTTATGAATTTTATTTTTTATACATTCAATCACTGTATATCATTACAGCTTGCAAAATGAATTTTCCCAGCATGAATGTATTGCATTTTTATTCTCAAATCCTAACCAACACATTAGGATTGAACCACAGCGCCCTCTAGTTTCTATGCTTACATAGTCAGATGCTGGCCTCTCAGATTCTGCAGAAAAGCACTGGGCTTTGTTATTTAGAGATTTTCTTCATACAATATGTTTTCTTATCATTTGTTTATGTAATTTATAGACTTCAAAAGTTTTGCTCCCGCTTCAAGTTCAAGGAAACCATTACTCATTTTAGGGAAACAACACCACACCCAAGGCCCCCTCTACTCCACTTATCTAACATTCTTTGGCAGTTTTAATTTTTAAAAACTGACTTTCAGATATTTTGTCCCCATTAAGAAAAGAGGTTTGTAGCAAAACAGCACTGGATATATTATGATCATATTTTTTGGGAAAAGTAAATGGATATGCATGTAATATTAGATGGAACCATGTTGCCATTTCGTTAAATTATGTTTGATCTACAAAGTTGGCTTTTTTGTATGGTTCACCATAATATATAAAAAGATAAATAAGAAAGTAGCGAGAGGAGAAATGGGAAACTGATAAGCAGACTAATTTTTTTAGAGAGAGATTTTTGCTATAGAGCATATGTACTCACCAGAGAGAGACAGACAGAAAGTGAGAAATGACACCCCCCCCCCTTCTTGAGCACGCATGCACAAGCGCCTGACGTGAGTTCCAAGCCACTGGGTCAGGGATGCGAACCGTGGTCGACTACATGGGAGTCCAGGGACATAGCCATTACGCTAACTGCTGGTTCCCTCTTCTTGGAATCTTGAGCATGCATGCACACATGCCTGGCACGAAGTTGCTGTCACTGGGTTTGGGACTCGAACCATGGATAACTATGTGGGAGTCCAGAGACGTAACTATTACACCACCTGCTGGTTCCAACAGACTAATTTTTTTCTCCATATATTTTTTGAAGTTCAAAGACCCTTTTACCATATGTATATATTTTCTATTACAAAATTAACCTAGGTAGCTGGATGATGGGTCAGTTGTAAAACACGATGTTCTGCAGATGACCCGGATATGAAGGTCCTAGGTTCACATCTGAAGACTTCCCTGGAGCATACAGAGAGACAGATAGAGAAAGTACTTAAGATAGAAGTAGCAGTGTCTCATAACCTAATCTCAGGTTTGATCTCCTATTATTCCTGCTATATACTACACGTAACTATATGTACATGAAACTTTGGCATGCCATGGGAGGAGACTATGCAGAGATGTGAATACCAGGAATAGAGGATCATTGGGGGTCATTTTGAAGGTTGGTTCTCACTGTAATTAATGCCTCTTTAGCACATTTAAATGATCTCCTAACTTTGGAGGCATTTGCATTGTAACTTTTGTTTTCTCTCAGTTTACTTCTTAGATGAAAGAATTCTAAGGGTATTGACTCAAAAAAAAGTTGTTTTTCTTTTTTTTTTAAAGCAAGATGGGAGAATTAGAAGAAATAATATAAAACCTAAGTTTCAATAAATCCTAAAATTTGAGACTCATGTTCTTTATGCTATAAAAAACACTTTGGATACAACACAGAGACCATGTAGTTTAAAGTAGCAGGCCCACAGAACTCTCAACTTCTGGGGTAAATCCACTTAGCTGTGCCCTTCTGGAGTCAGCGTCAATGCTACAGATCTGGAAGCCCCTGCCCTAGAAAACAATATGTAATTCTACCATTTCCTCCTGTTCTCCTCTTCTTACTGCCAACTAACCAGAAAAATAAGTTTAAAAATGTTCTTTCAACTGCTCTAATGTGGAAAATACTACTGGATGGTTACCCAATAGCCATCTTTTTCTTTCCTTATAAACAGGACCCCAGTTTTGCTTGGAAGTAGATAGTAGATTAGACTTTGTTCCCAATTCTTCATTTCCTCTCTGCAACTGAAATGTACATCTATCCATTTTGGTATGTAACTTTGCAGCATTTTCCAATGGAGTAAGTAGACAGAGGATATATATCCTTGCCCCATTTATGTTGGACTTGGCGAGGTGATTTGTTTGGCAAATGGAATGTTATGTGACTTGAAGAAAGTCATGATTTTTTTCTGGGTTCTTCCACATCTCTAATTTGCTAAGAAGAATGTGCTATAGGTGGCCACTAGTACCAGAACAAAGATATATGGTAGGATAGACACACAATCATACACAGAGTAGGTTCAATCCCAGTTGATCTTGGCCAAACCCAACAGAATCACAGATGACTTCCATGTTCATAAATGAGGAACAAATGCTTGTTTTTATAAAATACTAAGAATTTGAGGTTGCTCATTATGGAGAGAAGCAATACAGGAAACAATCTGCTCAGTTCTGGAGAATGAATCATAGTCAGTCTAAGCTAATACTGTTTCCTTTTTTCAGATACTTGATTTCTAGATTCCCTTGGAGGAGGGATGGCCAATTGACCCAGTCTTAGCCAATGAAATACATGAAAATGTCTACTGGGACTTTTGGAAATGCCTTTGTTTCTCTGATAAAGGCAAAGAAGGGACAGGAAGTGGTCTTTAAAACTCATCTTTCTTCCATGAAAATACAATGTCTATCTTGAGACCAACCGTCGAAATGTACAGTTAAGGACGATAGAATGACCAGATAGCTTAGTGATGGTATAGCTTAGTGACTGACCAACATCAACAGCTACTTAGATCTAGACTTCTCATTTTGTCTGGTTTTCTGTTTCTTATTTCCCAGGACATTAGTAATATAATATACCTAATATAGTGTTTGTTTAGTCGTCCTAGTTACTATTTCTCTGAGATGTAATGAAAGAAAAAAGAGAGTCATATGATCATGTCTCCTCACCTAGATCCTAGGGAACCTATTTTCTTATTAATTAGATTTTGCATTTTTGCTGTGCTGCCTCTTTGTCAACATATTTGTAAAAATAGTGAAGAAATCAGTGTATAGTTATTGTTAACCAAAATCTGGTGAGGATTGATTTGGATACAGGGAAATACATCCTGGCTGATGTTGGAAACCACTGTCAAATGGTGAATTCTGAAAAAGAATCTATACCAACTACTAAGCCACATAGTAAGAGCATCTCTTAGACAGTTGCTAAGAAGAGAGCTAACAAAGATGTTAAAGAATTGAGTGTTGTATGGGATACCACCATCTTCAATTTACACTAGGTCCATTCCTAGTCTGAATTTGGAGTGCATATGGATTGCCACCAGATGAAGGAGGGAAATTCCCAATAGGGTGTTCCCTACAAGACTGTCCCTTGGTTGAGATGCATGAAAAGTCAGATGAGGGGACCAGCAGTTAACGTAACGGCTATGTTGCTGAACTCCCATGTAGCTGACCGTGGTTCAAGTCCCAGACACGGGGGCTTAAACTCAAGCCAGGCATGTGTGTGTGCGTGCCCAAGAGCCTGAGAGGAGAATGGAGGAGAAGGGATTGTGGCATGGCCATTCCCCCTGGGGGGGTGATTTCTCACTTTCTATCTCTCTGGCTCTGTCTTTCTGGTGAGTGCACATGCCCTATAGCAAACACCTCTCAAAAAAAAAAAAGAAAAGTCAGATGAGAGGACAAGCAGTTAACGTAACGGCTATGTTGCTGAACTCCCATGTAGCTGACCGTGGTTCAAGTCCCAGACACGGGGGCTTAAACTCAAGCCAGGCATGTGTGTGTGCGTGCCCAAGAGCCTGAGAGGAGAATGGAGGAGAAGGGATTGTGGCATGGCCATTCCCCCTGGGGGGGTGATTTCTCACTTTCTATCTCTCTGGCTCTGTCTTTCTGGTGAGTGCACATGCCCTATAGCAAACACCTCTCAAAAAAAAAAAAGAAAAGTCAGATGAGAGGACAAGCAGTTAACGTAACGGCTATGTTGCTGAACTCCCATGTAGCTGACCGTGGTTCAAGTCCCAGACACGGGGGCTTAAACTCAAGCCAGGCATGTGTGTGTGCGTGCCCAAGAGCCTGAGAGGAGAATGGAGGAGAAGGGATTGTGGCATGGCCATTCCCCCTGGGGGGGTGATTTCTCACTTTCTATCTCTCTGGCTCTGTCTTTCTGGTGAGTGCACATGCCCTATAGCAAACACCTCTCAAAAAAAAAAAAAAAAAAGAAAAGTCAGATGAGTAAACCAGAGAACTTAATGCCTACTCACAGTGTTCTTGAAAACTTCTCCATGTTGTCAGAGACTGTTCATTTTGTGAAAGCAAAATGTGGAATAAAGGCAAATTGTTCTTGTCCAAACAGGCAATTCAATCTCTTTTCAAAGCCAGTCTCAAAGGAAAACATAAAGCGGACTTCCTTAGTTGGAGAAGAACCTATTCCTGGTTCTGTGCTCCAACAGAATTCCTCAGCGTGAAGCCAGCAGCCGCAGCCGTGGGCCAGACTGCAGCTTTGGAGAGAGCCAGCAGAATGAAGCCTGCCTGTCCGGCCAGCCCATCTTTAAACTTGTTGGCAGACTCCACTGGCAGAAGTATTAGAGACGAATGACAGAAAATGGACTCAAGAAAATGCTGGAAATCCTCAATGAAGTCTTTCTTTAGTGAAAAATATATCTCCTAATTTATCTAAGAAGTCTCTAGGACTGATGACAAGCCCATCATTCTGAAACTTCTCACAACCAGGTGTGATTATGACTCATTATGCTTTAAGATCCCAACAGGAGAAACCAGGATGTATTCAGGGAGTGCTGGAAACAACAGCAGCCAGTGTGGGTGCTGGGGTGCATTACAAAATATACACTGGATTTTGGAAACCTGAATCTTTCAGCAAAGAGTTTGGTAATCATGAAGTCGACCTAGTTAATTATACGACCAATGAAATGATCCCACAAGCCATAGTAGGAGGATTTTGGAATGTATTTAAAGTTGTTTCAAATAACTTGAGAATGAAAAAGAATGAATGATATTGAAACCTAAAAACTACCCACTGAGAGAAGATTTTAGAGATATGATGCCTTCTAGGCTTTCTTAATTTAGATGTATTTGATGCAGAAAATGTTATGGACTATGTGGGAATTTCCAAAGGACAGTGTGACCTAGAAGAAGTCATTGAAACTCTCCAAGATGGAGATACTGATGAAATAACAATAAAATAATTAACTGAGGAAAAATAGCAGCCAGGAGCCATCTAGAACATATATGCTTCTAAAGACATGAGAAGGGAGGAGAGTTCCTTTGAAAGATTCCAGAAGCACAAGGCCAAGGAAACGCAGGAGACTGTGATCTCATTTGTGATCAGAGCTGGTCTTTAGACAAATCACTGAGAAAGCATCTTCATCAGGAGCATGAAGCTTGGGCCAGCCAATGGCGTGGTGATAATAGGTGGATCCCACATGTCCAACTGTGTAGTTTAGGTCCTGATCATGGTGGCTTCTAAAACATTGCAGGCACATGTACGTGCATGTTCAAAGTCTAGAAAGGAGGGAGAGATGGAGGAGATTATGGTGTGACCATCCCCCATGGAGGGGTACTTTTTCACTTTCCCTCTCTTTCAGTCTCTCTCCGGTGAGTACACTGGCAAAGGAAAAAAAAAAAAAAAGAAGAAGAAGCATGAAGCTCAAGGCTAGGCTATTATACATTTTTCAGGGGTATGGTATGTATTCCAGAAGGATCTCCACATCAAAGTTATATAGTTCTAGGGACCAGCAGTTAGCCTAATGGCTATGTCACTGGACTCCCATGTAGTCGACCGCGGTTTGCATCCCAGACCTGGTAGCTCAAAACTCACGCCAGGCGTGTGTGCGTGCATGCCCAAGATCCTGAGAGGAGAATGGAGGAAAAGGGATTGTGGCATGGCCCTCCCCTCTGGGGGGCGTGATTTCTCGCTTTCTATCTCTCTGTCTGTCTGGCGAGTGCATGCGCCTTATAGCAAAAATCTCTCCAAAAAAAAAATAAAAGTTATATAGTTCTATCAAAAGGACTGAATATTTTGTTTTTCCAGGCCACGTTAAACAATGCCTATGGCTTACTCAGGAATTTCATTATCTGTCACAGACTCATATCATTCCTGAAGATACAGTACAGGTTTAGAACGTTATCTAACATACAGCGTAAGATACTGCTGCTATACTGAAATCCAGTGAATCCAGTTTTGCTAAACCCTAAGGGCCTTAGAGAGATGTTATTCAAACTCCTCAGGCAGAATTCCTGTGGACCTTTAAGAATCACATTACTTCTTTTTTAAAAAACAAAAAACTGTATCTGAGTTGTGAGAGTACTCTGGCTGATATATATTTCTAGCCTTTACAGATATTAAATATGTATGTGAAGTAACTATTTACAGAATATGTGTCTTAAATGGTGACATCTCACCTAGTGTAGTACTTTTTCTAAGCTCCATAATCAAAACTTTTTACTTAGGAGCAATATCTGCAGTTATTCTCCCAGTGATTTGATTGGACAGCTGAATTGAAATGTATTTTGGACAATTAGGAATCAGTTTGTGTAGTTAACTTGAGTTGTGTTTTGTTAAAATTTGCCTAAAATACACTTCTCCTGTCCTTTGAGGTTCAAAAGAGCAGTAGAGGAAGTGAACAGCTATAAGGCAGGTCTTATTATATTGCATAGAATTGGCATTGTATAGCAGAAATCAACGGCTGTACAGTTCTTGGGGCTAACCCTTTTTACTTAAATGAAATTTTAATTTAATAAAATGTTGCTAATTTTAAGTACTAAGTATTTTTCTTTTCCCTTCCTTTTTTTTTTTTTTTTTTTTTTAGAGGTTTTCCCTTTAGGGCGTGTGGCCCCACCAACCAACCAGAGAAAGAGACATAGAGACAGAAAGCGAGAAATCACCCCCCAGGGGGGATGGTCACGCCTCAATCCCTTCTCCTCTCAGGATCTTGAGCATGCACGCACACGTGCCCCGTGTGAGTTCTAAGCCATCGGGTCTGGGATGCGAACCGCGGTTGACTACGTGGGAATCCAGTGACATAGCCATTATGCTAATTGCTGGTTCCCAGTACTAAGTATTTTTCATTAAAGCATTCATCCAGTAAAAAGTTTATAAAAAATCTTTATTAAGAAAAAAAGTGATACCATTTTAGATTGTCACAAACCCAATTAGCCATTTACTGCCATAATTTTCTAGTATTGCAACTATGCCTTTGCCAGTAAATGGGGTTTCAATTCATTCTCAAATAATTTCTTAAGCTGGACTGGTTTAAGAAGTGTTAACATCTAAAAAAAAAAGTGTTAACCTCTTAATGTCATAAAAAGTAGGATAATAACTGTATTCTAATAATGAACATTATATTGGGTTGCCAGAAAAGTCATGATGTATTTTTTTTGTTTTTCTATACAAAAGTGCATCATGACAACTCAATATATTATATTATTAACATTACTGAAGATTCTACAGTCTCCTTAGAAAGATAATGTGCCTGTGAGAATCCAACCACCATCTTAACCTTCATGCCATTAACCCACATTCTGCTCAAGTTATTTCTAAAGATCCAAAAGGGTGAATCTCTCCCTAATTCATTCTATCAAGCCTCTGTCACCCTTATCCTTAAAACAGGTAAGGACAGGACCAGGAAGGAAAACTACAGACCAGTATCTCTGATGAATATAGACGCAAAGATTCTCAACGAGATACTAGCAAATCATATCCAACAACATATGAAAAAGATTATACATCATGATCAGGTAGGCTTTATTCCAGGAATGCAAGGTTGGTTTAACATATGCAAAACTATAAATGTAATACACCATATTAACAGGAAGAAAAATAAAACCATATAGTCATATAAATTGATGCAGAAAAAGCATTTGATATGATACAAAATCCCTTCATGATCAAGACTCTCAGCAAAATTGGCCAAGAAGGGTCATTTCTCAACACAACAAAAGCTATCTATGAAAAAACCACAGCAAACATCATCCTGAATGGAGAAAAGCTGAAAGCTTTCCCATTAAAAACGGGTACAAGACAAGGATGCCCACTTTCTCCACTCCTTTTCAATATGGTACTGGAAGTCCTCGCCAATGCAATTAGGGAAGAGAATAAAATAAAAGGCATTCAAATAGGAAAAGAAGAGGTGAAACTCTATTTGCAGATGACATGATTGTGTACATAGAAGACCCAATGGTTTCCATGAAAAAATTTCTGG
>NW_006159700.1:3156026-3168724 GCF_000334495.1 Tupaia belangeri chinensis
GTACTATTCACAATTGCTAAGACATGGAACCAACCCAAATGCCCCCGAACAGATGAATGGATTGAAAAACTGTGGCACATATATTCTATGGAATACTATTCAGCCATTAAAAAAAAAAAAAAACAACAAAACCCTGGCTTTTGACAGAGAGTGGAAGAATATGGAAGATTTACTGCTGAGTGAAGCAAGCCAGGCTATGAAGGAGAGACATTGTATGTCCTCACTTAATATATACCAAGTGTCTACACTCTGTGACTGAAACTGATTGACTAAAGGATATACAAGCACAATAAATGGGTGTAAAAACAAGATCTAGTGTGTGTGGAAGAGTAGGGCCTGAGGAAGGACATTTAGAAGAAAAATACGGAGGCAAAGCATTAATGGGACAAAGAAATGTGGTATCATCTGTTGAAGATATTTTATAGTTTAACCAACTGGACTAGGAAGAAATGTTCACATATTGAAATATTCACTTTGTAAGCTAAAAAGGTAATCGTATGCATAAAAAAATGAAATAAAAACATTTTTAAAAAGAAAGATGATGTGCCTGATTCATTGCTCCTTATGCAATAAAGCATAGAACAAAGGTAGTAGAAAGGATTCTGGTTTTGTAGTAAAAAAATCTGGATTATAATTTGAGTTCTATCACTTATCATTTGACTTTGAGCAGGTCACTTAACTTCCTCTGAGCTATACTAATCACTCTACCTGCTTTCCAGTTACTGAGGTGAATGAGGTATTCTCACAGGGTTTGCATTTATAAATTGCAAAGGGGTATGGATTGATAAGTTTCTGTTAATAGTACATGTCTGCAGGACAGCTTTGTACAGGGACACTGAAACAGCAATTTTCATGTGATTGTTTGGAAGCAGGACATCTGGTTAGAATCTCTCTTGGTTTGTAACATTAAGCCTTGCTTACATGTGATGATGATATGTGATAATGACGGGCGTTCTCTGAAACTAGGTAGGCTTAGTTTCAGGTCCCAACAGCCTACGTCAAATTGATCATAATCATTGTTGCAATTCAAGAACAGGAACTGGCTCTTACTCAAGAGAGAAGTCTAACCTCCTGATGCTTTTCACATATCATGAAAATTAGATGTGGACTCACTTGTCTAGTTAATGGCTCTAATCTCAAATGATAATAAAATTTCTCTTTTATCCCTTAGAGAACAACATAGACTAGGTCCCTAAGCTAAGCCCCAAGGTACCAGGAGGATGGCAGTACGATCTCCCTTGGTTTGAAGTCCAGACCTTGGAGACATCGCTGCATCATTAAAAATGAGACACTAGAGGCTATCTGGCCCTTGGACAAGTTTTATTGTAAAAGGAGCAATGAATCAGGCTCATTATCTTTCTAAGGAGACTATTTTTGGAGAAGTTTTTCTATACGGAGCATGTGCTTGCCAGAAAGAGAGAGACAGAGAGACAGAGAGACAGAAAGTGAGAAATCACCCCCTAGGGAGGATGACCACGCCACAATCCCTTTTCCTCCATTCTCCTCTTGGAATCTTGGACACGAACGCACATGTGTCTGGCATGAGTTTAAGCCACTGGGTCCGGGACTAAAACCACAGTTGACTACATGGGAGTTCAGTGACATAACCATTACGCCAACTGCTGGTTCTCCTTCTTCCTCTTTAGGAGCAGAGAAGCATCACTTTTTCTTATCACTTACCTGGCTCTCACTGTGACATCCTAGAGGGATGCCTATTATTTATTGTACTTAAGAAGAAATCTGTCTCTAATTCAGAAAACTTTGTGCATATACTTCAGGTAAGAATAATAAAGATGAATATTAAATGCACCATTGTCTTTGACATAATTATAAAATTATCTTGAGTTTCTAGCTAAGGAGATCGATGGCCAAGGTGTGACTTGAATATGATACTTCTTCATATTCTTTTTTTTTTTTTTTTTTTTTTTTTTTGAAACGTACAACAATTTGTTAGGAAAAAAAAAATGTATGGGTTCTTTGGTAACTTGTTTGCTGTCATTCTAGGAACCACACCCCTGCGTGCTGATGGCAACAACTGAGAGGCCTGAGGGAAGGATAGTGTGTGTCTCTATAGGGCCAAGAAGGCCCCTCCCACAGCAGCTCCTTCCAGAGGCAGACTGTATTTTCAGGAAAGCCAGGACAGAAAGCTGCCCTTCCCACTGGGCTCATAGCTCTGTTTTCTTGCAAGGTAGGAAATGACCAGGATCTCCAGTTTCCATAGCTTAGGGGAGGCATGGAAAAAAAGCCAGACATTTCAAAAGATCATCTCTTGTTCCATCATCTGAAGGTGAGAACACCAGCATCAGAGTCCAAGGTGGGAGTCAGAGTCACTGTCTTGGCTCCTTCATCAATGGATTAAAAAACCTACAGACAAAATTAAAACAACTAAAAGCAAAGAAAGTCAATCTCAGAGCTATCAAGTAACACTGTGTTTTTGATGACTCCTGTTCAAGAGGGGAAGTCTCCATGACCAAGGGGGTTGCCATTCTCCCATCCTCAGATGTAATTCTTGGTGCAATATTCAGAGGTTCCCCAAAAGGTAGCAGGTCAGGGCAGAGGCAGAGTAAAAGACCATTACTATTGAATGAATGTTTGTGTCACCTCAAAATCATAGTTGAAATTCTAACCTTCAATGTAATAGTATTAAGAGGTAGGCCTTTGGAGGGTAACAAGATCATGAGGTGGAGCCCACATGAACAGGATTAGTGCTCTTGTTGTTGTTGTTGTTGTTGGAGAAGAAGGGAGTTTATTCTGCAACTGCTATAGGGAAACAATAAAAAAGTACCATCAAACTCTGGAAAAGCTCAACATGTTCTTGGTATTTATAGGTACAATATACATGTCATTCCTCATCACAATGAGTCAGAGGCTATTTTTTTCCCTTGAGTAACTATCCTGATTCCTTCAAGTACCCATTCCTGATTTCTCATCTGACCACTCCTTGAATAGATCTCCCTAGGACTCAGTATTTGTTCAGATTGTTCTCATTAGAGGTCTTTCTTAATTTTAAAATGACTGCCATCCTGCTAAACTTTAAACTGGCCTGCTACAATCTTCACTGTCACATATGCCAACGATTTCTATTATGTTTGTATTTATCATGAAAAAGCTTAAAGACCTCTCTCTGATTACTTCTGGTCTTATAGAATGACCTGGTCATGAGCTTTGCTATATTCAGAACACAGTACAACATCTTTGAATATCAGGTATCCAAACAATAATAACAATAAACCAGTAATGATCAATTTTCTGATTTCTATAAGTATATTTATCAGTCCATTTGTGAGCAAGGAAAATATATTAGTCAACCAATCAGCAGTTTTCTTTAGCAATGGTGCTCTGATTAAAGAGACTCTAAGGTGGAGAACTCCATCTTCTCTTTCATTATTGTGAGGACTCAACAATGGCTTTCTATGAAGAAAATGGCTTTTACCAGATATGGAATCTGTGGGCACCTTGATCTTGGACTTCCCAGTCTTCAGAACTGTGAGGAAATTTCGATTGTATAGAAGTCATTCAGGCAATGGTATTCTGGTATAGCATTCCCAAGAGATTAAGACAGCCCTAGAACCTCAGAGCGACACTGATGGTCTTTATTTTTATTTACCCTCCACACAGCAAAATGTGGAAGGCAGAGGCAGCCCAGCCTAGGCAGAGAGTGGCCAACTGCCACCAGGTGCTTGTTAATGTCCCATATGATAATGTAGGTTGTCCAGCAGATGAGGATCAGGGTCAGTTTCAGGATGAGGAACATAATCCTGGAAGTAAGCACCATGTGGTCTATTGATACCTTGTTCTCCACACAGGTGCTGTACTTGGCTTGGGAGAGTGGCCCAGCAGGTTCAGCAGGGCTCCCAAAAGGGTAGGATACAAAGGTTGTGGGCACCTGAAGCTCTGGGGACAACACCAGTACCAAGGCCTGCACTATATCTGATCCATGCTCTGTACCATGCAGGATATCCACGTCCCTTCTCGTGCCAACTTGAATGACAATTGTCTCCTTCCACAGGGTCCAGGCATTTACTCAGCTCAGCAGTTTCCAGATGAATGCAGGGTTTGCAGAGCAGCTGAGGTGGAGGTGATAATGAGGTTGAGAGGAGGCATGAAGGAGACCAAAGTCTTAAGAGACTGAGTTGAGGGCATAGATGAGCATCACTCAACCACTGTAAGCTATGCAGGGAGGGGCAGAGAACAGCCCCACCCTGTCTTGTCAGAAAGGGAATAATCCAGATTAGGGGTGCTGTTTTGCAGGAGCCCCCAGAGGCAGTGATGAGGATACTCTCTTTCTAATGGCTGATGGAGCAGATCGTAGAGCCAAGTAGAGTTGAGTCTCAGTCCCTCCATTTACTAGCCTTGTGACCTATGGTAATTCACGTAAACTTTCTGAGCCTCAGTGTCCTACCCTGGAAAATGGAGACAGCATAACTGCATTTTAATATGTAGCTACATCCTTAGGTATGGATTAAATGGCACATTTAATGGGGCCAGACCATGGTGTGGTGGTTAAGGTGGCAGATTCCCACATGGCAGACTGTGTAGTTTGAGGTCCAGATCCACAGCCTGAAAAACAAGCTGGATACATATGTGGGAGTGACCAAAATCTCAAGAGGAGAATGGAGGAGAAAGAATCTCAGCATGGCCATCCCCATTGGAGGGTGCTTTCTCACTTCTTTTCTCTCTCTCTCTCTCTCTCTCTTTCTCTGGCAAGCACACGTGCCCTCCAGAAAATAAAAACAAAACAAAAAGGCACATCATGAGCCCTAAATAAATGTTGAGTATTATTCTTATTGCTCAGGATTATGTTATTACACCTCTGAAGAAACTTGCAATGGGAGGAAGGGAATTCAGGGGAAAAAAGAAAAATTACAAAACATTTAGGGGACACAAAAATGATCTGTTGATAATAATGTGAATGATATCTTTAACTGGACTAATACACCAGTGTATTCATGCTTGGAAAATTCATTTTGCATACTGTACTTATATACAGTGATTGAATGTATTAAATGTATATATACACACACACATATATATGCATATATGGAAGGCAGAGGCAGCCCAGCCTAGGCAGAGAGTGGCCACCTGCCACCAGGTGTTTGTTAAAGTGCCAGATGATAAGGTAGGTCATTCAGCAGACAACCTACATAATATATATGGAACCTAGACATACATGATATAAATGTATATGTATATATTTATGTTGTAAGTTATATATATATATATATACACAAATATATATATACATAAACATATACCTGCAGACTCAGTTCTTGAAGAATAAAACTTACAATGACTTGCAAAGACTATCAGAGCTGAGAGGCCCCTGAGGTGGCCCTGTGGAAGTTTAACTGGTTTCCCCAGTAACTCAGCTGACCTCTGTGATGTGCTAGGCATGAAGCTACACTGCTTTTGCACTCTAAGTGCTCCTGGGAGGTAGATTATTCCATAGCATTTGGAATAGAGAAAGTGGGCACAGAGTGTGTGGTGAGCAGATTGCTCCTGTTATAAAGATATTCCAAAAAAGGCTGAAATATTCACAGTGGTTGGATGTTCCACTAAATGAGGAGATTGGATGAGTAAGGAAGAAGGCAAAAGTAAGCATATAATGGGAATTTCTTACCCTTGGCTTGAGACATTCCTAATTATAGGAGATACTAGTAAAGGTGTGTCCTCTGGGTTGTTAGGTTTTTCAATAGCCAATTGCACCTCTCTCTTCATTGCATTTCTCTCTACCTCTTTATAAACGAGACATAGATATACATGATGTGTAGTGTTCATTGTTTCCTGTAGGTTGTTTTACATAGTCACTAAGATATTTTCTGCCAAGCTTATGATTTGGTTACGAGAGAAGAATGTTATATAGGTTGGATACACCAGACAGATGGAACTGAATGGAATCAGACATACTAATTGACAGGAGTTTAAAAAAATCCTTCCAGGGACCAGCAGTTAGTATAATGGCTATTTCGCTGGATCCCATGTAGTCAACCACGGTTCGAGTCCTGGACCCGGTGGCTTAAACTCACGCTGGGCGCATATGTGTGTGTACCCAAGATCCCTAGAGGAGAAAGGAGGAGAAGGGATTGCGGTGTGGCCATCCCCCCCGGGGGATGATTTCTAGCTTTCTTTCTGTCTCTCTCTCTTTTTTTTTTTTGAGAGGTTTTTGTTACAGGGTGCGTGCACTCTCCAGAGACAGAGACAGAAAGTGAGAATCACCCCCCAGGGGTGATTGCGATGGCCACACTGCAATCCCTTCTCCTCCGTTCTTCTCTCGGGATCTTTGGCACACACACACATGCACCCAACGTGAGTTTAAGCCACCGGGTCTGGGACTCGAACCGCAGTCAACTACATGGGAGTCCAGTGACATAGCCATTATGCTAACTGCTGGTCCCGTGTCTGTCTGTCTCTTTCTGTCTTTCTGGCGAGTGCACGTTCCCTATAGCAAAAAACTCTCAAAAAAAAAAAAACCCCTTCCACTCCCTACTCAGGATTTTGAACGAGCATGCAAACACAGCAGGCTTGTTTTCAAGTGCCTATGTTGTGAAATATTTCAGTGGTGTATGGGAGTACCAAACTTGGGAAAAATGCTTACAAAGGGTGAGCTTTGGCCATTCACTTTCACTTGAAATGAAAATGTAAATGTAAGTAAAGCTGTTATAACCTCATCTTCTCTTACCTTCTTCATCCTATAGTCTCCTTCATTCGACAAATACAAATGCCTTGTGGCTGTCATTCAGCCTGTTCCCTCATTCTATTTTCTGCTTTGCTCATTTCTGGGGGTGTTGCTCATGAGTTGTGACTACAATCCTGTGCTCTGGGGTAAAGTATGCAAAGATTTAGGCTAAGGACGTCTTGAGCCTATGTAAAAGCATGGTATTCTCTTATTCAGAAAAAGTCTGTGAAGCTGCTTGTTTTCTCTTCTATCCAGCATCAAAGAGGCTGTAATTAAATAGCTAGGCCATGCAAATATTTTGGTATATGACCAATGCATTTCTGAGCACTTTAGAGAATCACAATTTGAGAGTCAAGAAAGGCCTTGGGGATACCATCCAATGAAGCCAGCCCTCTCATTTTAGAGATCAAAAATACAAGGAATCGGCCCTATGGCCTAGTAGTTAAGAGAAGTCAGCTCCTATAAAGCCAACCATGGTTCCAGTCAACCCTGGCAGCTTAAAAACATGCCAGGTGTGTGTGGATACATGTTCAAAACCCTGAATGGAGGGAGAGATGGAGTAAAAGGATTGCAGTGTGACCAAGCCCCACTGAGGGGAATACTTCCTCTCTGTCCCTCACTGTTTCTGCTGAGCATATGTGCCCTCTGGCAATGTGAGAAGGTAAATAAATAAGACCTCAAATAATACTAGTATGAGCTAAATAAGAGTCAGAGCTGGAACTAGTGGTCTCTAATTCTTAGGCCTCTGCTCTTTTTGCAGACATTGCTCAGCAAATAAAGCTGGGCCAGGGAATTCGAGTTTCGTAACCGTAGACATAAACAAGGAATAGGAGTTTAATTCTACCTTCCTATGTGAGCTAGATAGAAATACCAATATTTGCATTTAAGGTCCGTGTTTTCACAGCACATATGCTCATCCTTCCGTTAAAACAGGCAACCGCTGAGTAACAAAGATTATCAAAACTCACCAAAACAATGGGAGGAACTGGTGCACTTTCATGTCTGATTATTTCATTTTGCAAACCAAGTACTCTGATCTCCCAAGGAGTTTTTAAACCAGAGGCATGTCATGCCTGAAGATGGGAAGCTAAGGTAGCTGAGCTGCATTTCTATATATTTGTATATACATATCACACATTTAATACTTGCAAGATCACTTTTCTTTGGCATCTGGATGCATGGGATGGGAATGGGGGGGCTATACTACATCACTCTGGCATCTAACTTAATGTTATGGTCACAGAGTATCAGAGTTCAAATGGGTCATTTTGGCTAACTTTGCAATTTAGACGAAGGAACTATGACTCAGAGGTTAAGTCGTTTCTTTGCGGTTTTTGGAAAACAAAAGTAGTTTGAGTAACATAATCATGGATTGCATCTCTGTGGATGAGTGGCCCATTCTGAGTTATTCTACTTACTCCAGAGTATAGTATACTACTATCAAATCCCAACGACTTCGATTTCTGTTTTGTTTTAACCTAAAGGGTATTTATCAGTGATAATCTACCTGGGATTCTAAATCTTTCCCAGGTGTTATCTTTTACTATCCCAGTGAGGACCGTGTGGTTATGCAGAATCTCAACTTTGGTGTCCTAAGGCCATTTTGTCATTTTCATGTCTAGCAAGAAACACAGCTAACAGAGGAAAGCACAATTTTCCGTTGTGGTTCAGATAAAGCAGCCTCTCAGATGAATCAGCGCCATTTATAAGATTCAGTTCGTTTTTACTAGATAGTTATGCTTAACTTAATAGGTGCTTGTTCAAGGCCTCACAAACACCTGATATTTATTTAAAACATTGTCCACAGCATGACCACATATTTTATAATTTAAAAAAAAAATTATTTCTTACTGTCATGGGAAAGGATGGTAGAGAAAAAGAGAGAGAGGTAGAGAGAGACACCTCCAATTGAGTGTTAACACTGTAATCCTAACTTTAGTTTTTGCTAGGTAGGATCATGGGCATGCACGTGCATGTGTGTCTGGCATGCACAGGGAGATCTCTGGACACAACTGGCAACTTCATGTATGTTCTTGGTCTTACACAGAACTGAGTTATTGCTGTGCCACTGTGGCTGGCCATATTCTATAATTACCATTCTTTTTTAGGTACCAGAGGGTGCACACGCTTGCAAGAGAGAGAGAGAGACAGAGTAAGAGGATGGGAGAAAAAGCACCCCCTAATGGGATGTGGTCATACTGCAATCCCTTCTTCTCCATTTCTCTATTCTGTCAGGATTCGGGCACTCATACAAATGCTCCTGGCATTATTTCAGCTGCCAGGGCCAGTATTCAAATCATGGTCAGCCATGTGGGATCTGACTCCCTTAATCACTGAGCAATGGATTGGTCTTAAATTATATGGTTTCTATACTGGATGCTAGTCTGCACGAAAACAAACAAACAAACAAAGAAACAAAAAAACAAAAACAAAAAAACAAAGAATGTTTCTCCAGCACATTAACAATAAGCTATTCTAATCAATATCTTAACTGTTGAATTAGTGTAGACTTTTTCACCCAAATTTTGCATATACTCAAATGTGTAATTTTGCACAACATCCAAATTTTACATATTTTTCTTATATTTGCAAAGTAATAGTATAAGTCAGGGAAAGAAAATCATTTGCATGGGGAGGGAGCATCATTTTAAGATGAGAGGGTTGAAGTTTAGACAGTTTAAAGAAATTGGGCCGAGACAGAACAAGCAGCTCTTGTTCACAGTTGGGATTAAGCTGTCTATTTTGTTTGATTCTTATCACAATTTTTCCCCAATTATAGATGTCTTTGTAGTAATGCTGACTAGCTGTTGAAATGCCTGGGATACCATGTGCTCTTCTTGAAGGGAATAGGACTTGGGAAGGACTTCTCATGTTTTAGTCCCACTGTCTGATAGTTCAGTGATCCAGGTAGGTTTACTCTGGAGCCAGTTTCCTCTTTACGGTAATGCCTGACACGTGGAATTAAGTATAATGCATGTGAAATGCACGGTACATCGTAGCTGGCTAGTATGTGTTGCATCCCCCGGAGAGGGTGAGATTTACACTTCTTCAATCACAGGCTATGCCTTTCATCATAGATACACCAGTGAAAGCACCAAGGGTAACATGTTCATGTCTTGATATAGATGAGCAGTGAGACTAGGTGAGTACTTTTTTTTTTTTTTTTTTTAAATGTGCACTCACCAGAGAGAGACAGAGAGAGCGAGCCTCCCACAGCCCCAAATGAGGTATGGTCACAATGCAATCCCGTCTCATTTCTCCATCCCATCAGGATTTGGGGCTCACATGCACAAACACTTGCGTTTTTCAAGTCCTTAGGGCGAGATTTGAACCACAGTTGTCTGCAGGGGATCTGGCTGCCTCCACCATTAGGCTACATGGCTGGTCTGAGAGTGAGTACTCTTGTGGGCTCACCTACTATAAGGGAATTCTTTCCTGTGGGAAGGAATCTGAAGGACTGCACTACAGATCACTGGAGAGAAGGCCAGGTTTTCAGGAACTGAGCAGTCATTTTCCTTTTATCTGTATGGTTTGAAATAATTATATGTATGTATATATTTATAAATATATTAATATATAAACTTACAATACATATATTCTACATTTATAAATGTATAATATATACTTTTAAATATACATGTTAATATAAATAAATAAATATTCATTGTTTTTTTTTCTTGTCAGAGGACATGTGCACTCACCAGATAGAGGAAGCAAGTGAGCAAGAGAGAAAGTGAGAAATCACCTCCCATGTGGTCAAGATGTAATCCTTTCTTCTCCATTTTGTCCCTCTCATGTGGTCATGATGTAATCCTTTCTTCTCCATTTTGTCCCTCCTGTTGAGATTTTGGACATGCATGAACACACCCCCAGCATATTTTCAGGCCAGAGACTTGAACCACACAGTTGGCCATGTGGCATCAAGTGCTTTAACCACTATACCACCAGTTGTCCAACAATATATGTATTTTTAAAATTTATCTATCTATCTCAAGAGAGACAGGAACAGAAAGACTGGCATCCTCAACTCACAATGCGATCCTCTCCTATCTTCCCAGTCAGAATCAAGGATATGGGTGTGTGCTTGATGTGTACAGGTTGACATGGGAACCAAACCCTGATCTAAACAGCTCAGCATAGCAGAGTGGCACCTACCACTATGCCACTGAGGCTGAGTGAAAAAGCTTAAAAAAAATATTGGAGGAATTATAATAGATTGTCACATTTCAATGTAAGAGCGATAAACTGTTTAGAGCAAGTATTTAAACCCATAATTACACAGTGATTTTCCAAGTTACGTAGAAATCACTCACTAAATATGACATCTCAGGCCAGTAGGTAGTATGGTGGTTAGGGTGGCTGGATCCCACATGGTCAACTGAGCTGTTGGGAGTCCATGACCTGGCCACTTGAAAAACATGCCAGGTGCATGACTGCCTCAGATCGTAAGACTAGAGAAGGGAATGCAAAATGGTCATCCTCCTGGGTGCTTTCTTACTTTCCCTCTCTTTCTCTTTGTCTAGTACACATGCCCTACAGCAAATTAAAAAAAAAAAAAAAAGTATGTCCCAAATGTAAGCTATTTGATAGGAAAGTATAAAATCTTCCATGCACAAGTGCAAAAGTTAAGTATTTCTTGAACTTGGTGGTACCATGTCAATGTCTGAACATGGCAAAATAATAAAAAAATGTATTTGAAATTATGTCAATATGCCCCATCCTCCAGAGAAAAGTGGGTAGGCTGACCAGATTAAAACTAATGTTGACACAGAGAAGACACCTTCATAACTCCTGAGAACTAGTGATTTCAGGGGAATAAGCGAAATGAAGATTTTCCACTGATAATTCAGCCTCCAGTCCACAAACTCGAGTGGAGAGGCAAGGGAGCAGGACTTCAGAAGATACCTTTATGGCTCCTGAGAACTAGTGATTTCAGGGGAATAAGCGCAATGAAGATTTTCCACTGATGATTCAACCTCCAGCCCCAAAACTCAAGTGGTAGGAAGCCTTTCATGCCTTCTGTCTCTCTCTGTCCCTGTCTCTCTCTCTCTACCTCTGTCTCTTTTTTTTTTTTTTCGTAATTTTTCCTTTCTAAAATTCTTTAAGGTAAAGTATTTTCTTGGCTTTCAGACCCTCCTTTCCCTTTATCTTGTTAATAATCCCTTCTCCTCCTCCCAACCCAGGAGAGGCAAGCAGGACTTCAGAAGACACCTTCATGGCTCCTGAGAACTAGTGATTTTGTGCGGCGTGCTTGCAAGCTGCACAGTTTTCTAATTTTTGCTTTTTTTTTTTTAATTTTTTTTCTTCTCTTTTTCTCTGTTTCTTGGTTGTTTTTGTTGCTGTTGTTTCTCTCTCTCTGTTTCCTTTTCTGCACACTCCTAGACACTCAGATTGAACTTCAAGTGTGGGAAGAAACATACCATCCATCAGATGATTAGAAATCTCTACAGGGTCACAAGAAATATGGGAAAGCAAGAAAATACCCTCTCCTCCAAGGGAAAAGAATAACTCCTCTTCATCCAGACAATTCAATGGAAATCATGGAAATGTCTGATAAAGAATTTAGAACATTCATAATGGTGAAGCTAACAGCGATGGGAGAGAAGAGAGACAATGAAGTGCAGAAGAGAAAGAAGAAAGGAGCTGACAAATTCCAGGTGAGGAAATTCTTGCAAGACCTCAAAGAGGAATTACACACTTTACAAGCAAAGAATCAAGTGGAACTGTTAGAGATGAAGGCTATAATACAGGAAGTCAAAACCTCCCTTGAAAGTATAAAAAGCAGACTAGATTATACAGAAAATAGAATCTCAGACATAGTAGAGAAAAGGGCTAGCCTACAAGAATCCACCACGAAGACTGAGAAAATTGCCCAAAAATTTGAGAATAATATACAAGAAGTACTAGATACCATCAAACGTCCAAACATCCAGATAATTGGCATCCCAGAAGGCGAAGAGACTCATAAGGGCATTGATAATCTATTCCATGAAATCCTGCAAGAAAACTTTCCAAACCTAGA
>NW_006159700.1:3169964-3177884 GCF_000334495.1 Tupaia belangeri chinensis
ATTTCCATGACTTCCATTGAACTGTGTGCAGATGAAGAGGAGTTATCCTTTTCCCTTGGAGGAGAGGTATTTTCCTCCTTCCCCATATTTCTTGTGGTCCTGCAGCGATTTCTAGTCATCTCGTGGATGGTCGATTTTGTCCCAAACTTGGAAGTTCAATCTGGGGGTCAAGGAGTGTGTAGAAAAGGAAACAGAGAGAGGGAAACAAAAGCAACAACAGCAAAAAAAAAAAAAAAAAAAAAAAGCGCAAAATATACAGGAAACAAGAAATGGAAAATTATTTGTGGACGATAACACGTATGTTGATGTGCTTGATTGAGCCAATATACAGTGTATTCTGGATGGGAAATCTCATTTTGCATGCTGTAATGATGTATAGTGAATGAATGTAAATTAAAAAAAGAACTAATGTTGACACGGCTTTCTTTTTCTTAAACCATTTATTATTATTATTTTTTAATTTACTGTAGGACATGTACGCTCACCAGAGAAACACATACAGAGGGGATTTGAACTGTGGTTGGCCAAGTGGGAGACCAGTACCTCAACCATCATGCCACCTGTTGGCCCTGACACATTTTTCTTATATTAGTTAAAATTCCCAAGTTACATAAGCCTCTAGATTTGTGCTGTCCAAAATGGTAGTCAGAGGCCACACACGGCTACTGAGCAGGGGAAATGTCGCTGGGGTCCAAATGGAGATGTGCTGTGTAAATACACACTGAATTCTAAATTTTGAAGACTTAGTATGGAAGAAAGTTTGAAATATCACAATAAATATTAGATCCTTGGAAAAGTCATGACACATTTTTACATACAAAAACAGAAAAATACGTAAGACTTTTCCAACAACCTAACATTTTCAAAACTGATACACTGGGAACCAGCAGTTAGCATAATGGCTATGTCGCTGGACTCCCATGTAGTCAACAATTTTGAAGACTTAGTATGGAAGAAAGTTTGAAATATCACAATAAATATTAGATCCTTGGAAAAGTCATGACACATTTTTACATACAAAAACAGAAAAATACGTAAGACTTTTCCAACAACCTAACATTTTCAAAACTGATACACTGGGAACCAGCAGTTAGCATAATGGCTATGTCGCTGGACTCCCATGTAGTCAACCGTGGTTCGCGTCCCGGACCCGGTGGCTTAAAACTCACGCCGGGCGCGTGTGCGTGTGTGCCCAGGATCCTGAGAGGAGAATGGAGGAGAAGGGATTGCAGAGTGACCATCCTCCCTGGGGGATGATTTCTCGCTTTCTGTCTCTATGTCTCTCTCTGTCTGTCTGGCAAGCGCACGAGCCCTATAGCGAAAATCTCTCAAAAAAACAACAACAAAAAAAAAACCTGATACACTGTGGGGCCAGCAGGTGGCATGGTGGTTAAGGTACTGGACACTCCCACATGGCCGACCATGGTTCAAGTCCCAGACCTGGTGGCTTGCTTTCTCACTTTCCTTCTCGCTATGTGTCTTTCTCTGGTCAAATGAAAATAAATGAATGAATGAATAAAATTAAATAATTATTTTTAAAAAGTTGGTACACTGTTAAAATAATGTTTTAGATACATGGAGCTAAGTAAACTACAAGGGTACTTCATAAAATCACAGAAAAGAATAAGGTATGAGTTTATTTTGGTGCAAAAAAACCTTGAAGTCTAAGCATAGTGTTTTTTTTGCCAATATGCACTTTCTATGAACTTTATTTTTTTAAGAGAGGTTTTTGCTACAGGGTGCATGTGCTTGCCAGAGACACAGAAAGTGAGAAATTACCCCCCTTCCCACTGGAGATGGCCAAGCCACAATCCCTTCTCCTCCATTCTCTTCTTAGGATTTTGGGCACGCATGCACATGCACCTGGCGTGAGTTTTAAGCCACCGGTCCAGGACTTGAGCCATGGTCAACTACGTGTAAGTTCAGTGATGTAACCATTACTCCATCTGCTGGTCGCTTCTATGAATTTTTTAAAGAACTTTCATGTCATTAGCGTGAGGGTTGAATAAAATATATTAACATTAATTTTGTTTACTGTAACTTACTAGAAAATTCTAAATGATACATAGGATTTGAATTGTATTTCTATTGGATAGTGCTACTCCACATACAACTACTAATATAGAAAGAACAGATCTTGTTAGAGACCATAAAAGCAATTTATCTGTGAAAAGCTTACAGGGCAAACTCAATTTCTGCAATAAACTGTGCACAGAAAGGGGAAAAGAGAGAGACAAAGGAGAAAATACTGATTGCTATTTGAGAGCTCTCCTGGGATTGATATGAGATTCCTAAGCCCGTTCCTCAGAACAACAGATAAAAATTACCTAAAAAATAATAACTATCAATCTCCAGAAACCACCCTAACAACATAGAAAAAACAAACATTTATTCAAGAAAACTGAATAAACCTCAACAGCAAAAACAGCGAGAGTCTGCGACACTTAAATCACAAGCTGCCCCCTACTACCCAATCCAAAGCAGCATGATAGAGGCCCCAACCTAGGCAGGATTGACTGAGAGAGGAGTCTCCTTCTAGTTCCCAGAGGTAGGCTCTTGCTCTTCTTTTTCTCAACTCTCTGTTGCAAAGGCAAATTCAGAGTGCAGTCTAGAAGTGGAGTTTGCCCTCCTCTGCAAAGCTTAAACTCAGCATGGAGCCTCCATCTCCGGTACAGAGTGCTAATATGGTAACCCTGGTCTCCCTTGCCCCAGCTTGCTCATAGGGCAGAAGTTTTATGCCAGGAGAGACGAGACCAGTGGCTGCTGCCTCTGCCCAGTTTAGACAGCACAGCAGGGGTGTTAGGCCTTTGTGTCTATTATGATTCTGGAGCAATGAATCAGAAATTTTGCCCAGGGACAAGAGGCAACAATACGACATTATTTGAATTTGATATTATTTGAAACCTAAGTGTGCAGAAGCTTAAACCAGGGAGTGTTCTTGATAACAACGGCGATTTTGGTGGTGAGCAATGAAGAGAAGGCAGACAGCCAATGACAGCAACGTACCAAACCATAAGTCAACTTACCAAGAAAACTAGAAAAAGACAGCTAAAAAGAATCACCCTTGGTGGCAGATGGTGATGGGTAAGGCGCTGGACTCCTACTTGACCGACCATGGTTCGAGTCCCAGACCAGGCACCTTGCTTTCTCTCTCCCTCCCTCTCTCTCTCTGGTAAAATTCAATAATAATAATAATAAATTAAATAATTCTTAAAAAAAAAGTCCTTTAGCAGAACGAGCCTTAAAAGAGTTGGCTCAAAGTCTAACTCAGCATTTTTAGGGCAATACACTGTTATAAAATCACAATGATAAGTACAGGTCATTATAATTTGTCCAAACCCACAGAATGTTCAACATCAAGAATGAACCGTAATGTAAACTAGAGTGTGAGTAGTAACAATGTATAGACGGAGGTCAGTCAATAATCAGTGTACCACTTTAGTGGGGCTATACTGGGAACCAAGGAGGTTCCACATGTGTGGGAAGAGGGTTTATAGGAAGTCTCTGTATCTTCCTCTCATTTTGATGTGAATCTAAAACTGATCTAAAAATAGATTTAAACCAAAACAAAAAACATCCTGCAAACAGATTTAAATTTAGTGGATCAGACTGTGCAGCCTTTATGTGAACGATGTAAAATGGTGCAGCTCATTAGTAAAACAGGCTGGTGGTTCTTCAAAAGATTAAACAGCGCCACCAATGATCTGTTCATTCCATTCCTAGTTATATGTCCAGGAGGAAAGAAAATAAAAAAGGAATAAAATATTGATACAAGTGACAACAGTGATGCTAAGTGAAATAAGCCAGTCACAAAATAACCACATACTGCATGAATCTATTTATAGGAAAAGTCCAGAATAGGCAAATTTCTAGGGATAGATTGTTGCCTAGGGAGTATGGTAGGGGAGGCTGAGGGAAGTATGGAGGGAGTTTTAGAGTGATTCAAGTTGATCGTGGTGATAATGAACTACTTGGCATATATTAAAGCCATTTAACTGCTCACTTTAAATGGACAAACTGTATGGTTATATCTTCTACACTGCTGTTATTTTAAAAATGGTATAGACCTTACTAGAATACTGGTTCATATATATATATATAAGACTTGAATGGCTGTTGTAACAAAACACCACATGACTGACTACAGTGTGAGTCCTAGACTCACTGGCTTGAAACTCATGTGTGTGCAAGCCCCAATCCCCAAGAGACTGGAGAAGGGACTGTGGTGTGGCTATCTCCCCAGGGGGTTATTACTCACTCTCCCCTCTCTCTGTGCCTGTCATCTCATCTCTTCTCTTCTCTTTCTCTCTCTCTCTCTCTCTCGCTGGTAAGCCCATATGCCCTAAGACAAAAGAACCTAAAAAAAGAAAAAAAAAAAAAAAAAAAGATAAAGCAACTTGGCTACTTTAACACAAAAGGGAGGGGACCTAGTTGTGTATTATTAGCAGTGCAACTTTGGGTCAAATGATTTGAATTTATATAATTCTTCAGATTTTAGGCAATCATATTATGATATAATCTCAGTGGGGTTCATGGAACACCACATAATCAAATTATCCCTAAATTTCTCTAAGGAAAAAAAAATACACTAAGAGAAATTAATTAGGACTAAAAAAACCTCACATCAGGTAGTCATATCTGTCTACCAAATGAATTTTGATACCAAGCTTAAAAATAATAATGGTACTGACAGTGTCTTTTGATTTTCAAAATATTTATCTCCAAATTGCAAATCAAGGTGACATATGCTATAAACTGAAGTCCCAATTCTGCTCTATACCCTGTCAATAAAAGTATTCCCTATTTTGTAAGGCTGATGGGTAGTTCCAAATGAGGTGGCGTGATACATGAGTGTACCAGCGACTGCAAATATGACACGGATACAGCTTCATATCACCAGTTTCGCTGTTTGCTTTCTTAATGCTAAGTGTGTGCGCATGAGAAAGACCCAGGGATCTGAACTCGGGGTGGGCCGTGTGAATTCCAGCACTGCCATCTAGTACACTTCAGAGTATACCACATAGGCTGGGCCACATTACCAGACTTTTAACAAGTAAAGCCTGTTAATGTTTAATATCTTATTTTGAGAACAGAAATAACAATAAAATACATGTGTTTGGAATATCAACATATAGTAAAAAACACGAAGTGCAAGAACCCTCCATCACCAAGGCCTAAAGAGCAGCTATCCAGCTGTAGTCCACTTTCCTGAATTTTCTCAGTTCTTTTTCTTCAGATTTTGACAACTGATGTCTAATGTCTTCTCCCAAGTCTGTGCTATTTGTCTCCTGGGTCTTTTCAGTAAAGGCATTTTCTTCATCAGAATCATCACTTTCTTTTTCTTCTTCCATTTCTACATCATCAGGAATTTCTTCAGGACTATAATAACAATAAAATATAAACACACTTACAAGGCATTAAAAATATTTTTAGGGCCATGTAATAATGTCTCCTGGTGGTTAAGGCAGCCAGATCCCACATGGCTGAACACATGGTTCAAGTCCCGAAACCAAGAGCTTGAGAGACATGCCTGGCATGTGCGCGTGCATGCTCAAAATCCCAAAGAGAGGGAGAAGTGGAAGGGCCTGAGGCATGAGTGGGCATAACAGAGTGTGCTTTCTCTCCCCACCCTATCTGCTTCTCGGGCCAGCACATGTACTCTCCAACAAAATTACAAAAGAAAAGTCTAAGCAATAACTTTCTAATGGAGCACCTAACTATTCAAAGTAAATAAAGAATCTTGTTACTGAGTGCACTGTAAAAATTATACGTTATTTAAAAAGAGCATATGAATTTGTAAACAGTTCCATTTAAAATTATATACCAAACACTAAGGACATACCCACAAAAGATCTCTTTTCTGAGTCTTATTTTCAATGTATTTTCAATTGCCTCATTATTACTATAACCCTTAAAAGAACTTCACTTAATAATTATATATTCTTTACACTTTAAAGAGAAACACAGCTGAATAATATTCTAATAAAGGATAAAAGAAACTGTCTCGTTTTGCAAAACAGAGTATCTGAACATACTTTAAGAACTGCTTTACCTCTTAGTCTCTTCTGACAGTAACAAGGAATTTATAAACATGGAGCACAGGAAGGAAGCGGATGGCAACACATGGGCTGGAGTGTGAAGAAACTAGAGTAAAAACAGAAACATTTGGTTTCATTTAAAAAGATCCTCCTTTGACACAATTTGTTTCTTCAACTGTCCTAAGTACTTTTTACTTTAAATTCTAGGACTCAAACACAAATGGCTCTCCCCACAGAAAAAACCAACCAACCAACCAAAAAAAAAAAAAAGGATTTCTATTTTCCTACAATTATACAAACCACCCCCAATGTTGGCCTTACACCCCAGGTCCAGGTCAAAATAATTCCGAATCATAAGGTTATACTGTTTGGTTCAGGAATTAGTGTTGTGCAGCATACAAATTAAAGTTTTCTGGGGCTGGCCCCATAGCTGGTGTTTAAGGAAGCCAGATCCCACACAGCCGATCATAGTTTGAATTCTCAATCTGGCAGCCTGAAAAATACACTGAGAGAGAGATTGGGGGGAGAGGGGGAGACGGAGAGAGAGAGAGAGAGAGAGAGAGAGAGAGAGAGAGAGAGAGAGAATGTGTGTGTGTGCATGTACCCAAAATCTTAACGGAATGGCAAAACAGGAGAAGGGATAGCAGCATGACCACGCACTGGGGAGTACTTTCTCCCTCTCCCTCTGTCTCTGGTGAGTGCATGCCCCTCGGACAAATGACAAAAAATAAAAAAAGGGTCAAGTTTTCAGTTACAGATTGTATATGAATTCTAAGTCAGGGTGGCTTAATGACTTTGATGTGTTTCACGTGGTTTCTTTAGTAATTACCCACCTCATTAATTGCAGGGATGTTTTCTGTTAGGGGTAGTTGTACCAGCTGATTCTCTGAAGTTTCATTTAATTTTCCATCCTGCTCTTGCCTGTGCTTTCCCAATATGTAATAAAATGGTGTTGCTGGAAGACTTTCTTCTGCTATTAGCTGTATGAATTTAAAAAGAAGGAAATAATTTCAATAAAAAGGAGAAAATGCCTTTAACTAAACGAGTACTACAGAATCATAAAATGTCTGGGATAAAGAGAATTTTAGAAATATCTAGTATTTCTTATTTTACAAGTGAAACACCTAAGGCTTAGTATACCATTCACTACGGTCAAAACAGTGGACTCAAATGACAAAATATGCATTTATTACAGCTTCTTCACCAAATACTACAAAAATGGCAGCAAAGGAGTTTTCTAGAGTGCATAAACCCACAATGACAGAGAAAGGAGGAAAAGGCCATAATGGTAAAATGGAAGCTGAAAAGCAGGTTGAAGGATGCCAATTAACTTAGCAGACTTGGTAAGTAAGAATTCTAAGTTGGCTGTGGGGAAAGCCAAGAAGCATCTGGATTCAAACTATAAAACCCATAAACGGTCAGTGACTGGTAATAACAGTACCTCTGTAAGTGGGGGTGAGAGTGGGGTGAACAAAGCCAGATAGGCTTGTTGAACTAGATATCTACTCAGAAAGTGCTCAGATTCCCACAAATTTACCCAGCTCTAGCAGCAGGGTTTGAAGTCTATTCTTTGGAGAGAGAGAGAGAGAGAGAGAGAGAGGGAGAGAGATAGAGAGAGAATAAAATCATGTCTTTAGACTGGGGTGGGTTATGACACTGTTGTTTCCCAAGCGGAAGGCAGCTGTTTCTCAGAACGCTGGCAGTTGAGACTTAAGTGCTTAAGCAAGAACTTAGAAGAAATTTATCTGTGCAATTTGACCCACTTAAAAATAACGATACTGGGAGCAGCAGTTAGCGTAATGGCTGTGTCTCTGGACTCCCACGTAGTGGACCGCGGTTTGCGTTCCAGACTCGGTGGCTTTAACTCACGCTGGGGCCGTGT
>NW_006159700.1:3177996-3188268 GCF_000334495.1 Tupaia belangeri chinensis
GCCTAAGACCAACCCCCCCCCCCCCCAAAAAAATAATGATACTGAAAAATTTTCTCAATAAAATATCTCAGCCAGAGAGTGGAAGCCAGAGGACAGGGGCCCCATGTACAGTGGACTTCCAGATGGTTTTCCATCACTTTTAAATAAGAGCAGATAGCCAGAAATCATCAGACTCTGATGAAAGCCCCTAAAATGAAACAAGCAACCAAAACAGGCTAAAAACAAACAAAAATAGCATAAAAACAGACCATACGAGAAAGAGGGGGGAAAAAAAAGGTTTGACAGTAAGGACAAAGAATATCTCTCAGAAAATAAGAAACAAAAATATCCAAATAAACCCTAAGACAAAGCAAGAATATTAGAGTGCCATTGTAGAAGACATAATAATAAGACACCAGAAAAAGTTGAGAAATGAGTGGTGAAAAAATGAATTTTTACTTAGTTCTCTGCACAAAATCCTTCTATTTTGATCCGAGGAAAAGTCGAAGTCTTTTCAATAAGGCCTACCTTGACGTACCTATTTGATATTATACACTATAGCCCATATGCCTTTCCTCTACCTTTCACCTCACCGTAATTCTGATCGCCTTCTAAAATACTACCTATTTTAATTTTCAATGCTTGTTTACTGTCTGAATTATCCTGTAGACTGTGAATACCACAAGTTTAGAGACTTGACTATTTTGCTCACTAGTATACCCCAAGTATCCAGAAAAGTCTCTGGCACAAATTAGTGGCAACAAAAAAATTGTAGAATTAACTCCATGAGTTTTCAGAGGAAAATAAACAAACTAAGTTACACATAAGGAATCAGGAATAAGAAAGAATAAAAGTATTGGACTTTTAGTAATACTAGGAACTAAAAAATAACAGTTATCTTTACTGTTATATGGGGATTCTCAGAATGCTGGCAGCCAAGACTTAAGTGTTCAGGCAAGAACTTAGAAGAAATTTATCTGTGCAATTTGACCCACTTAAAAATAATGATACTGAAAAATTTAGTGATCATTTAAATACGGAGAAAAAATGTTTTTAATCTAAAATGCTACGCCCAACTAATCAATCAAGTAAGCAGGAGAGAATAAACATTTCCAAACATGTAAGCTTCTTAAATTTATCTCTTATGCATTAGCAGAATGTGTCTCATCAAAGAAAGGGAATGACTCAAGCAAAAGGAAAAGCATAGTTGTAGAGATTCCTTTAAGTAAGGGGATTTAATGCAGTAGAGGTGAAAGGAATCCCCACAATTTTCCTAAGATGACTATATGCAGCAGATTTATAAGACAAGCAGTCTAGACTGAGGCAAATCAGAAGGTTCTCGGAAATACTTCTTAATGATATGAAAGAATACATAACGTACCTGAAAATATTGGGAGTAGACTTAACATAATTTTGGATAAAGTGTGGGGTTGAATTAAGTGAGAAGTAAATAGAAAACTAAGCAAATGAAAAAGAAGGCAATCGTTAACCCCACAGGAAAAAAACAGTCACAAATGGAAAAACCACCTGTGTATTCTACCATGGCATGGCTATATTTATGTGGTTATGATAATGAATACTAACTGGACCAATTTAAGATTACCTACAGGGACAAGTAGTTGGTATAATGGCTATATTGCTGGACTCCCATGTAGTCGACCACGGTTCAAGTCCTGGACCCTGAAGCTTAAACTCATACTGGGCGCATGTTGTGTGTGTGCCCAAGATCCCAAGAAGAGAATGGAGGAGAAGGGATTGTGGCATGGTCATCTCCCCTGGGGGATGATTTCTCGCTTTCTGTCTCTCTGTCTCTCTCTGTCTTTCTGGCAAGCGCACGTGCCCTATAGCAAAAACCTCTAAAACAAAAACAACAAAAAAGATTTATCTACATTGAGAAACTTGAGAAATAAGTAGGAAGAGTGTGTGTTGTGTATACCAGGGGAGTGGTGATGTCAAAAAGCTAGAATTTCAGCTTTAACAGAGTAACTTAACAGATAATACCTAAACCTAGAAACAAACAAAAAAACCCCACTGTTTCCTAGAGCTATGAGGTTTAATAGACTCTAGCTAACAGATGAGAGTAATTACATTTGTGGGTAATAGTAATATTGGAGTAGTTTTGGGACCAGCAAATGGCGTGATGGTTATGTCTCTGAATTCTACATGGCTGACCACAGTTTGAGTCCCTGACCTGGTGGCTTAAACCTCATGTGGGCATGTGTGCATGCATGCCCAAAAGAGGGAAATGGAGAAGTGACTGTGGCATGGCCATCCCCCCTGGGAGATAATTTCTTGCTTTCTGTCTCTCCAGCAAGTGCATGTACCCTATAACAAAAATCTCTCTTTAAAAAAATATATATAAATAGGGGACCAGCAGGTGGCATGGTAGTTAAGGTGCTGGACACTCCCACATGGCTGACCATGCACGCCCACATGGCTGACCATGTTTCAAGTCCTGGACCTGGTAGCTTGCTTTCTCACTTTCATTCTCTCTCTGTCTCTCTCTCTCTCTCTCTCTCTCTCTCTCTCTGATCAAATTAAAATAATGAATAAATAAAATAAAATTAAAAATAAAGTTAAAAAAAAATAAAAGTAGTTTTTCATGAAGAGCCTTACAGAATTACCCAACTTTAAATAACAAGCATTTATTATTGATCTTATAAAGTAAAACAATTTTACAACACTATAACTTCAAAAGAGGCATATCAGTCTATAATTATATGGTTTTAAATTTCATTTAAGGGCCAGATGAAACATTTTTCTCATAGCTGAGTTCTAAAAGATAACCTTCTTTTTTTAGGAAGGCAAACAGCCTATATTCTGAATGACTAAAACATACCTGTTTGCTTGATGGTGTGAGTTTCTCTTCTGGAGACTTTGTGCTGAATGTCAATAAACTCTGAAAAGAGATCAATTAATGATTCAAAAGATGAACTGCAAAGTGTGAATCTAAAGAAAGTATTAAGATGTTTAAAAAAAATGGGAAGGTCAATTTTTCTCATATATATTGGTCATCAGAAAAGTCATGACATGTTTTTCCATGACAACAGAAAATAAAAAATAAAACTTATTTAATAACCACTGTGAGAGCTGTAAGATTTTATTCTTAAGATATATTTAAGAGGGACCAGCAGTTAGGGTAATGGCTATGTCGCTGGACTCCCATGTAGTCGACTGCGGTTCGAGTCTCGGACCTGGTGGCTTAAAAACTCACGCTGGGCGCATGTGTGTGCGTGCCCAAGATCCCAAGAGGAGAATGGAGAAGGGATTGCGGCGTGGCCATCCCCCCCGGGGGGTGATTTCTCGCTTTCTGTCTCTCTCTTTCTGGTAAGCAAGCGCACAGGCCCTATACAAAAAAAAGAGAAGATATATTTAAGAACTGATAATGAAATCAACACGCTGGGCGCATGGTTGTGCGTCCCCAAGATCCCAAGAGGAGAATGGAGAAGGGATTGCGGCGTGGCCATCCCCCCCGGGGGGTGATTTCTCGCTTTCTGTCTCTCTCTTTCTGGTAAGCAAGCGCACAGGCCCTATACAAAAAAAAGAGAAGATATATTTAAGAACTGATAATGAAATCAAAGTCAACTGACACACCAAATTCAAGCCATCACTCTTTTTTTTTTTTTTGAGAGGTTTTGCTATAGGGCACGTGTGCTCACCAGACAGACAGAGAGAGACATAGAGACAGAAAGCGAGAAATCGCCCCCCGGGGGGGATGGCCACGCCGCAATCCCTTCTCCATTCTCCTCTTGGGATCCTGGGCAGATACGCACACATACCCGGCGTGAGTTCTAAGCCACCAGGTCCGGGACACGAACTGCGGTCGACTACGTGGGAATCCAGCAACATAGCCATTACGCTAAGTGCTGGTTCCCAAGCCATCACTCTTATAGGCAAATCAGATACTAAAATAATAATTAAAAAGAACCATGCTAATAAATACCATTTAAAGTATTTTAGTTTCTTCTCTTTGTCTTTTTGGTTGTCATGGAGTTAATGCAAATAATACTTACAGCACCTCCAAGGTGTGGGGTAATTAAAGGGGTACATACATGCATACTAGTAATCCCACTGTACTGTGCATGTTAAACCATTTATTTTGGAAAATAATCCTTTAACGAAATGGTTCCATCTAGAAACAAACTCACATCAATAGTTCCTGGCTGATTTTCTACTCTGTAAACTGCATGTACAAGGTGACCATCTTTTCTGCGGGGAGCAGTTACCTGTGATTTTGTTAGGAAGTAAAACTGTGATCTATTTAGCCACTGGTAAGCTTCTGAGGTGAATGATTCAGGGACATCTCGTGGAACAAACACTCCCCACTGGACTTCCTCTCTGGAGATATTCTTCTGAATATACAATGGCCTTGGCTCACTAGGTTTAAATACAAACACTAGAGGGAAAAAACAGACAGACAATAACATTTTGCCTGTGGAGGCTAGTTCCGACTTGAGACTGGCAGACAGTGAGTCCTGGGACTCACTCCATTGAGTACACTGCTGCAGGCTTTGATTCAACAAGTATCTACTGGGTGTTCACTAAATGCCAAGCAGAACAGAAACAGAGGCTATGAAAATGAAAAAGAAAAAACAATCCTTGTTCCAGAGACTAGAGCCTAGGGCCAAAGATAGAAGGTAAAATATTATTGCAGTATTTGTCTTAAGTACTAGAAAACAGTAATACAGAGATGTACGAAGAACATACAGGAGAACCAACTAAAGCTATGCAGAGGAGCTGGGAAGGCTTCGAAATGGTGAAATCTCTATTGGAGTTTAAAGACTGAAAAGGAATTGACCTATGACAACCAAACGGAGGTTTTGGAGCCCTGCAGAACCAAGTATGAATATATATGTAACAAGGTGCTGGAACAAGAAAAAAAGGGCCATTCTCATGCAAATGGCTTCAAATAAACTTCTGATTTAAAGGCCAGTTTGACTCATATTATATTAAAATCATTAAAAAGATAATTTAGCTCATAGATATCCTCTTACTGTCAAGGTATGGTCTGTACTTACAATCTGAACCCACTGAAGACTTAGAGACTGCAGCAATATTCTCTGATTTAGGGTCAGGTTCCATAACTCTAATATTTAATTTTGCACTCCATTCCACTGAAAAATAAAACAAACAAAACAAAAAACGTGATTCTAAGAAGAGATTTACCGAAAGCATTTTAAAGCAGGTCTTCTTAATCTTTATTGAGATAATCAACTCTATTGTGATGCATAAAATCCTTCTTCCGAAGAATAATAGAACTGATGTGAGGATAATATTGTAGAAGCTTATATATTGATGATTAGGGAATTTACAAGTATTCTAAATCTATCGTGGGCCCAATACCCCAAATTTTGGTGGTATAATATGTCATGTGAAAAACGACATATTCTCTGGGTAGAGACAAGATAGCTCTAAATCCTAAAAAGCCAAAGTTTAATGTCAAATTCCTAGGCACTTTGCCCAGTCACTTTAAAGTTAAAAATATCTTACATGCACAACTGAGCAGATTCCAACAGCAAAGAATGCCATTTTCAGTAGCACCAAGAAGATACTTTGAACATGTCAATCTCCCAAAGCAAAGGTGCCTAGGTTAAAACATAAAGACATTAGCAACAGTCAGATAGAACCATGTTTAGTTACAAAGGAGTTACAGGCTTCAAGTCACTATGTTAACTTTATGCAATATAGACTTTTTTTTTTTTTTTAAGGTTTTTGTTATATGGTGGAGGGCGAGAGAAAGAGAGAGAGAGAGAGAGAATGAGAAATCATCCCCATCCCTAAGGGGGGGGATGGCTAAGTACAATTCCTTCTCTTTTATTCTCCTCCTGTGATTTTAGGCATGCATTTACACATAGCTGGTACAATTTTCAAGCTGCCAGATCTGGGATTTGAACAGTGATTGGCTACATGGGAGTCCAGGGCCTTAAACATTACACTATATGCTGGCCCGACAATGTAGACTTTTTAATAGACACGTGTTTATGTTTATAATTATCCTAGAAAATAAAGCAGCTAAGGAATATAAAAGAAAAGGTATATTTAGATATTTTATTTCTTTAGGAAAACAGTTTTTATTACCAATGTTTGGGAACTAGCAGGTAGTGTGATGCTTAAGGTGCTGGATAATCTCACATGGCTGACCATAGTCCAAGTCCTGGACCCCTGGTGGCTTGCTTTCTTACTTTCTCTCTCTCCCTGTGTCTCTCTAGTCGAATGAAAATAAATAAATGAATAAATAAAATTAAAAAATTCTTAAAAAAGAAAATAGTTTTGATTACCAATTCTCTAGGATGTTGTGCCATAGATCAATTAACATATAACAGGGAAAATGTAAACATATAAAATCATTAAACAAAAACCCTATTTTATTACCTTTACCTTGAAGAGGAAAATCTGCAATGTGAACTCTGAAGAATGCTTTACAAAACATATCAGAATGAGACAGGTTGGGAATTAGAAACAATTTCATTAGCCTAATGCCATTCTGTCCTCATGCCCGGTTATGTGAAATACAATGGAAAACACTGCTGTTATTTTCCCCTGCCTTTTCCAGAAACAATGACATTTGGGCATTACATTGTGAAATACACAGAAGTTAAGCATAGTTTGGATTCACTGAGAATTACTGGGTTGTTGGCAAAGTCATGACTTTTTTCCCCTATGTCTTTCTATGGAAAAATCCATCATGACTTTTTTCTGACAACCTATTATCTATAGCTTCTACTAAGATGTAGCACATCCAAGAAAATATCTATTTCAAAGAAGAAAATACATAGGCCAATCTTTACATATTAATCTGGATTTGAGAAACGGTGGCGTATTGTCTGTGTCCTCTAAATTTTCAGCTTTCTAGCACTTTGATAGCTGCCTGCCCCACTTGCCTATACGTTTCCCTGGGAGAAAGCATAAAACACTAAGACCTGAAGAAGTGTCTAAATGAATGAATAAATAGTATTACATACTCTCAAATGATTTGCCTACCTTATTTCCCCAGCTCGTTGGCAAAAGGTACATTTCAGTTCCCACGTTTCTGAATCCCATATTGTGACTATTTCTTCAAAACTAACTGCTAGTAATGAGCCATCTTCAGAGAAACAACAGTTAGTTGCTTGATACTTGTGATAACTTCCCACAAAATCACAGGTCCAGCCAACAGCTTTTTCTGTGTAAATATAAGCCATACTGTTCAGAAAGGACATAAGTACTAGGTAATATTACAGGGATCTTAAAAGCATTCTAAGACACAAAACAAGAAAACTTTCCCATCTTCCTTTAAGTTACAAGTACTACAGAGTACTGATTAATTTAAAAATTATGCTCCTTCCTGGAGACCTTGACCTCCCCCTAGTGGAACAATGAAAGGACTGATGGCAAGAGTCCTTTTTTTTTTTTTGAGAGAGGTTTTTGCTATAGGGCGTGTGTGCTTGACAGAGACAGAGAGAGACAGAGAGACAGAAAGTGAGAAATCATCCCCAGGAAGTATGGCCACGCCGCAATCCCTTCTCCTCTATTCTCCTCTCAGGATCTTGGGCACGCATGCACACAAGCCCGGCGGGAGTTTAAACCACTGGGTCCAAAACTTGAACCGCGGTCAACTACATGGGAGTCCAGCAAATAGCCATTACACCAACTGCTGGTCCCAAATGCCCTTTTTATTACACTTTCATAAGCTAGAATAATCAGTACTTGAGTAATCAGGAGTGCCATTTGAAAAGTAAAAATTTTGGAAAAAGGCATGTAAAAATGTAATCTCTTAAACTTATTAAAATTAAGTAATACCCTATAGAATTCCTCAAGGTAAAAAGTCCTTTCAGAATGAATGAGTCATGAGATAAATATATCAGTTCTTAAAACTGTACGTTCTCTAAGTGTACTGCATCATATTTACTTACTGTATATGTCAGAATCATCTGTTAATATCCACACTTTGAAGTGACCGTCTTTACTAGCTGTAACCAAGGTGGGGTTTTCAGATCTTTCTGCATTACAGAAACACAGAGCTGTAATGTGGTCTTCATGAGGCATGTTAATCTTCGTGTTAAGAACAAACCTAGTAGGAAGAAAACCACAAATTTATTCTTCCATCAGACAGTATGATACATTTTCATTTAGGAATTTCTTACATATTGTACATGTTACAAGGTCATCATTAACAGGCAACTGATAGATCATCACCCAGAATGACAAGCGCTCTCTTTCCAGTGGTCGTAGGACGCAGAGTTATAATACATCATCTGTGTCCGACTTATAGAGAGATTATGATACACAGTGGCCAACCCACTGGAATGAAATGAGTACAAAACTGGTGTCATCGATTAATGATAACTTGAAAGGGCACAGCATCGAACTGTAGGAAAATGGCAGAGAATCCAGATTACTGTCTACTTTTTAAAATGAACAGAAAATAGAATGACTGAAAAGCCTCAACTGTGGCAAGAAAATATGCAAAAGAAATGACCTATTCAAATCGTCCTGGTCATTATTATTTTCAGTCACCGAAACAACCTCTTAAAGCTTATATCCAGCTTGAGGGCAGTGCTTTGAATAAAAAATAACCCACGGCAGCACTGTGCTCTTAAAAGAACATCAGGGCAGCACAGTGTTATGATCTAAAGATGTACAGGGTGCAAGAGAGGTGACTGGGACAACTAATCTCTTTAGGCATGTTTCTTCATCTCTAAAATGTGGACAACAGGCGTATCTCACAGTGTTCTGAAGATTAAGACAATGGGTATGAAAGTTTAGTTCTCGGCATGCATTATATGTTATTATAGCCAAGCACTAGAAACCAGTGGGTTCCTTATCCAATCATAACGCATGTTACATTGCATTACCCCTCTGCCTACACTCCTTACTTTTCCAAACGTTAAAGAAAGAGCAGATCCTAACTGTGGATTAGCCTGGAATTAAGTATATGTACTTACAGAGGTGTCACTTTTCCAGGTTTCTTCACCTACCCAAAAGATGACATTATGACTTAGAGGATGGACACCAATATTTTCTCAGAGCAGAAAGCTTAAATAAAGGCTTTATAAGAAAAGTTAATAGTTTCTCCGTATCACTAAATCTAAAACTTATCAAAATAATACATCTTAAAGACAAACAATAGAAACTATAATTAGGAAATCAAATATTATATACTATGAAATTAAGAACTGATTATATAGACAGTATTACCCTTGTGTTTTCTTATTATATAGCCACAGTTTCATCTGCAATTCAAGCTCAGTTTCTTTTTCTTGTCGTTGTTCCACGGTTGCAAGCCAGTTTCCAAAGCAGCCAAATGCAGCCTTTGTTAGTTCAATTTGGGTCAGACCATAATCATTGATATATTCTTGCTGTATAATATCTAACTGCAGGGTTAAAAAGAAAACCCAAAATGTTTATTAAACACATAAATGTTAAAGCAGTCAAGGAATAATTAATTACATCCAAAATAACTTTTAATAAGACTTTTACATAAAAGGAAAAACAAACTAATTGTTACTATGGACAACAAAACTGCCATTAAAAAGGGCATGTATAATATTTTATCAATTAAATAGAGATTATTCTTCAGTGACACTGAATATCAGCAATGACTAAGACAATACACGATACAACAGATGTTCAATATACAGTAATTCTTTTTACTTGTTTTAAAGAATACACAGTTTTATGCAAAAATCTCATGACTATATTCTACTACAATAGAAAAGAAGAGATCAGAAATAAACCTATGACCTTTAAGATATGAAAGAAGACTAGCAATGCTGTAAAAAGGCCAGCATTTTAGTTGTGGTTGTTTTTCAAACCCCATATCTTTGCCTATTTACCAAGTAAACAAGAGTACCTACTCTTTTGTGTACTAAGTGCTTACTATTTCAGGCACTGCACTAGATAATGAGTGTATATAGATCAATAAGCTTCCTTTCTTTGAAGGTTTAAAGACCCTAAAGAGAAAGAGATATTAACTGTTATGGCTGCTATGATAGAAATCTGTAAATACTGTAGGGCACAAGGAAAAAGTGGGATCCAGACTAGATTGCATTTATCAAAATTAAAAGAAGTGTTCCTTGGGGCCAACAGGTGACATGATGGTTAAGGTGCTGGACTCTCATATAACTGACCATGGTTCTAGTACCAGACACAGCAGCTTGAAAATCACATGTGCATGCCCAAACTCCAGAGAGGAGAATGAAGAAATTGTGTCATGGCTACTACCCCCCTTGGTGGTGATTTCTCACCTTCCTTCTCTGTGTCTCTCTGGTGAGCACATGTGCACTATGGCAAAAACATTAAAAAAAAAAAAAA
>NW_006159700.1:3190711-3200113 GCF_000334495.1 Tupaia belangeri chinensis
GGAGTTTAAACCACTGGGTCCAAAACTTGAACCGCGGTCAACTACATGGGAGTCCAGCAAATAGCCATTACACCAACTGCTGGTCCCAAATGCCCTTTTTATTACACTTTCATAAGCTAGAATAATCAGTACTTGAGTAATCAGGAGTGCCATTTGAAAAGTAAAAATTTTGGAAAAAGGCATGTAAAAATGTAATCTCTTAAACTTATTAAAATTAAGTAATACCCTATAGAATTCCTCAAGGTAAAAAGTCCTTTCAGAATGAATGAGTCATGAGATAAATATATCAGTTCTTAAAACTGTACGTTCTCTAAGTGTACTGCATCATATTTACTTACTGTATATGTCAGAATCATCTGTTAATATCCACACTTTGAAGTGACCGTCTTTACTAGCTGTAACCAAGGTGGGGTTTTCAGATCTTTCTGCATTACAGAAACACAGAGCTGTAATGTGGTCTTCATGAGGCATGTTAATCTTCGTGTTAAGAACAAACCTAGTAGGAAGAAAACCACAAATTTATTCTTCCATCAGACAGTATGATACATTTTCATTTAGGAATTTCTTACATATTGTACATGTTACAAGGTCATCATTAACAGGCAACTGATAGATCATCACCCAGAATGACAAGCGCTCTCTTTCCAGTGGTCGTAGGACGCAGAGTTATAATACATCATCTGTGTCCGACTTATAGAGAGATTATGATACACAGTGGCCAACCCACTGGAATGAAATGAGTACAAAACTGGTGTCATCGATTAATGATAACTTGAAAGGGCACAGCATCGAACTGTAGGAAAATGGCAGAGAATCCAGATTACTGTCTACTTTTTAAAATGAACAGAAAATAGAATGACTGAAAAGCCTCAACTGTGGCAAGAAAATATGCAAAAGAAATGACCTATTCAAATCGTCCTGGTCATTATTATTTTCAGTCACCGAAACAACCTCTTAAAGCTTATATCCAGCTTGAGGGCAGTGCTTTGAATAAAAAATAACCCACGGCAGCACTGTGCTCTTAAAAGAACATCAGGGCAGCACAGTGTTATGATCTAAAGATGTACAGGGTGCAAGAGAGGTGACTGGGACAACTAATCTCTTTAGGCATGTTTCTTCATCTCTAAAATGTGGACAACAGGCGTATCTCACAGTGTTCTGAAGATTAAGACAATGGGTATGAAAGTTTAGTTCTCGGCATGCATTATATGTTATTATAGCCAAGCACTAGAAACCAGTGGGTTCCTTATCCAATCATAACGCATGTTACATTGCATTACCCCTCTGCCTACACTCCTTACTTTTCCAAACGTTAAAGAAAGAGCAGATCCTAACTGTGGATTAGCCTGGAATTAAGTATATGTACTTACAGAGGTGTCACTTTTCCAGGTTTCTTCACCTACCCAAAAGATGACATTATGACTTAGAGGATGGACACCAATATTTTCTCAGAGCAGAAAGCTTAAATAAAGGCTTTATAAGAAAAGTTAATAGTTTCTCCGTATCACTAAATCTAAAACTTATCAAAATAATACATCTTAAAGACAAACAATAGAAACTATAATTAGGAAATCAAATATTATATACTATGAAATTAAGAACTGATTATATAGACAGTATTACCCTTGTGTTTTCTTATTATATAGCCACAGTTTCATCTGCAATTCAAGCTCAGTTTCTTTTTCTTGTCGTTGTTCCACGGTTGCAAGCCAGTTTCCAAAGCAGCCAAATGCAGCCTTTGTTAGTTCAATTTGGGTCAGACCATAATCATTGATATATTCTTGCTGTATAATATCTAACTGCAGGGTTAAAAAGAAAACCCAAAATGTTTATTAAACACATAAATGTTAAAGCAGTCAAGGAATAATTAATTACATCCAAAATAACTTTTAATAAGACTTTTACATAAAAGGAAAAACAAACTAATTGTTACTATGGACAACAAAACTGCCATTAAAAAGGGCATGTATAATATTTTATCAATTAAATAGAGATTATTCTTCAGTGACACTGAATATCAGCAATGACTAAGACAATACACGATACAACAGATGTTCAATATACAGTAATTCTTTTTACTTGTTTTAAAGAATACACAGTTTTATGCAAAAATCTCATGACTATATTCTACTACAATAGAAAAGAAGAGATCAGAAATAAACCTATGACCTTTAAGATATGAAAGAAGACTAGCAATGCTGTAAAAAGTCCAGCATTTTAGTTGTGGTTGTTTTTCAAACCCCATATCTTTGCCTATTTACCAAGTAAACAAGAGTACCTACTCTTTTGTGTACTAAGTGCTTACTATTTCAGGCACTGCACTAGATAATGAGTGTATATAGATCAATAAGCTTCCTTTCTTTGAAGGTTTAAAGACCCTAAAGAGAAAGAGATATTAACTGTTATGGCTGCTATGATAGAAATCTGTAAATACTGTAGGGCACAAGGAAAAAGTGGGATCCAGACTAGATTGCATTTATCAAAATTAAAAGAAGTGTTCCTTGGGGCCAACAGGTGACATGATGGTTAAGGTGCTGGACTCTCATATAACTGACCATGGTTCTAGTACCAGACACAGCAGCTTGAAAATCACATGTGCATGCCCAAACTCCAGAGAGGAGAATGAAGAAATTGTGTCATGGCTACTACCCCCCTTGGTGGTGATTTCTCACCTTCCTTCTCTGTGTCTCTCTGGTGAGCACATGTGCACTATGGCAAAAACATTAAAAAAAAAAAAAAGTGTTCCTCTTTAATATACACCAAAACTTTTATATTAAATACGTGAATATGACACTATTTTACTACAAAGTACAGATTTACATAATTCGTATATTCTCATTTCATTATCTCTTGTGATTCAGAAGCATAGATGTTTGGGACAGCAAACTAGAATGCGTTCTGAAACAAAACATGGAAAGAGAGAGAATGCACACATGTAACATACCAACTAGCTTACATGTACATGCAACTGTGGCCTAATTAAAATTATGTTCTAGACAACTGCAAAAAGAAAACACAGATAATATCAACTATGTTCACAATCTTGTTTTAGAAGCTATCATATAAGCTACTTAACCCTAGTGGTACTGCAGAGAACTTCCATTAGTTTTTAAGGCTAGTTAATAGATCAAAATCTTACATTGTACAACTGCTTATCACTCTGGAGAGAATAAAACTGCAGGTGGCCAGGTTTCCCATTTAAAACCAAAGCTTTAGTTCTTGGATCTATCATCAAACCAGTGAAGATACTCCTGTCTACAAGAGAAGTGATAAACAAAATTAAAATTACAGAAACATTTATTCTTAAAATATGCATGATTCTAAAGTCATTGGGCTCTACAATACCTTTCACTAGGCCTTGAATTACTGCAGACGCCTCAAGGTTTCGGTGGATAACTATTATCTCTGGGGATTAAAAGAAAAGAAAAAAAAATGTTTAAGCATAAATAATTACGGCCAAAACTTCAAGATGAAGAAGTCATTTGAATTGATATCATTCTGAAATATGCCAAAATGCAAAACTACCTTGTTAGCTCAATTAGCTTTGAGTATAATTGGAAAATCAGGAAGATATTATGTGATTTAGTCGAGAAACCAGAAGTGGATGGGGGCTTTTCTGTTAAGAATCTTGTTTTATCAACTGTGCCTAGGAAAACATTTTAAGTGCTGTTTCAGAAACTATATATAGAGAGTATATCTAAAAGAGTTTTGCTTTCAAGTAAGTCATACCCCTAATGGACTGCTCAGTTATGTTCTTTTCTGAAAGTATAAAGAATATAACAGAGCAAGTCATTAGTAATAAGACTTTTTCAGTGGGATCTGGAGTTTACAAAGAGCTCTAGCCTGAGCAGCAATAAGATGAGCAAAGTTTGGAGAAATACAAGAATGCCTCTAGTCCTATCAGAGTTTACAGTGATATTCTCACTACACCGAAACAGAATCTCACAGGAATCTTTTGAAAATGTCACTATATTTAAAAAGACACTGATATCCACTTCAAAACCTTCCCATATTAAAAGGTTTTGCAAACATTAAGTAACACAAGAGTAACTAAATACACGTAAGTCTTCCATTTTCATAAAAAGCAATTATCAAAGTGCTGGATTCTGAGTGACATTTGGGGGTAAAGAGGCTGGAAATAAGGAATACAATTAAAAAATGTTCATTAAATCTCATACTACTACTCAGTTTTAGGTCTCTGTATTTCCCATTCCCTACAGAGGTTAGCTGATTTATGGCATTACACAAATTACGTTTCCTCGCATCTACAAAGATGTAGACATACTGTTATCAGAGTGAGAAGTACAGAACAAGTCTCCTGCAGGTGAGACTGCAATATGCTCAATCGTCGCTCCAAGACGGGGGAGAAACTCCTTATTCTTCTCCATCGCATCACGCCACTCTACGAGCACAGATTCACGGCCTCCACTCAGCAGACTGGTGCCTTTGCGTCATCCAAAGAGGGAAAGGACAGAGTTTGGGGGGGACAAAGTTTAATTAGCACTTTCATGTGTTTTACCATATTTCAGGAATAAACTATTTAAAAATTACACAAATGACATATAAATATCTTTTAATACACTTTCAACACAGGATTTAAAAGGTACTAATTCAGAAATTTTCTTTTCCTGTGGTATTTGATTAGTTTGTTGCCAGAGCCATTGACTTCTGCCAACAGCTAGAAAAGTTGGACGCAACGAACACCCTCTATCCAGACGGCTTCACTGATAAATTTTTCCAAACACTTAAAGAATAAACTGATCTCACTCTTTTTTTTTTTTTGGAGAGGTTTTTCACTATAGGGTGGATGCGTGCGCGCGCCAGACAGACAGAGAGAGACATAGAGACAGAAAGCGAGAAATCACCCCCCAGAGGGGATGGTCACGCCGCAATTCCTTCTCCTCCATTCTCCTCTCGGGATCTTGGGCATGTACGGGTAAGCGCCCGGCGTGAGTTTTAAGCCACCAGGTCCGGGACTCGAACCGCGGTCGACCATGTGGGAGTCCCGCGACATAGCCATTACGCTAACTGCTGGTTCCCACTGATCTCACTCTTTAATGTAAAAAAAGCAAAGAAGACTTCCCAATTTGTTTCATGAGACTATCATAATGCTATAATAAAGCCAGTCTACAAGAAAAAAATAATAATAAGCCACCTCCATGACAGACACAAATTCCAAAACAAAATATTAGCAAACTGAATCCAATGAGGCATTGAAGGAATAACACATTGTAGTTTACTGCAGGAATGAGAGTCATTTCAACACATTAACAAACCAATGTAATTAACTTCATTTATAGAATAAAGGAAAAAAATCATGACTATCCAGATAGATGCAGAATAAAAGAAATGATTAGAACTTGGCATTCATTCATGATTAAAAAAAAACAAATCTCAGTAGTAGTAGTAGACAAATGAACTGAACCTGTAAATTTTCCCAAGGGCACCTATGGAATATCTACAGCAAACATCTTACTAAGTGGTAACATACTGAAAACTTTGATATGCTGTTATCCTTTTAATATATCATCTGATTCTGTTTGATAATATTTTGTTTTGAAAAAAGAAAAACCTTTTTTTAATTTGTTAGCAGGACCATGAGCTTGTGAGGGAGAGAGATGAAGAGACAGAAAAAGAGAGAAAGCACCCCCTCGAGGGGGATGTTCATGCTGCAATCCCTTCTCCATTCCTCCCATTGGATTTTGGGCACGTGTACTTATGTGTCTGCTGTGCTTTTAAAGCTGCCGGGTCTGGAACTCGAATTGTGTAGTAGGTCATGTGGGATCCTGCCACCCTAACAAAACAAAGATCACAAAAAACATAACTGGTTTGGAGTGGTATTCTCTCCATCATGCCACCAGATGGCTGTTTTCAAATTTTTAATCTGTCAAGGAGTGGCTTTAATTTTCATTTGTTTTCTTATAATGTGCTGCTTTTAGTACAGAATGATAATGGTCTTGAGAACTTTGACCCTGTCGTTAAGAGCGCTATTGCCATTTTAATTCAACATTAACTGGATGCCCTAGTGTATTGAAATTGGAATAAGAAAGGCTGAAGAACTAGAATGAATAATTATTTCAGTGATTAATAATTCAATAATTAATTCAGACCTCAAGATTACATCAAGGCACAATTTGTAAAATTTTAGAGAAGCTTTCACAGTAAGTGAATTTAGCTAGGCAGTGAATGTAAAATAATTGTATGCAGTTGGGACCAGCACTGGTAATGGCATAATGGTTGAGGTGCTGGACTCCTACATGGTTAACTGCAGTTTGAGTCCCAGATCTGGTAGCTTGAAACTCACGTTGGATGTGTGTGCATGCCCAAAATCCCAAGAGAAGAAGGAGAAGGGACTGTGATCTGGCCATCCCCTTTGGGGGGTGATTTCTCACTTTCTGTCTCTCTGGCGAGCGCACACGCCCTATAACAAAAATCTCACTTCCAAAAAAAATAATAATTGTATAAAGTCAATTTGTTTTTAAATACTACCAAGTCAATGAGAATATGAAGTGAAAAAATGCTATTAGCAATATCATCAAAAAACCAACAAACACCCAGGAGTAAATCTAGTGAAAGATACATGAAAATCCTACGGAATTTCAAAACCTAAGTCATTGAGATAAATTAAAGACCAGAAAAATAGAGATATCAACTGTGGTTACAGATAACAAATAGAAGTTGGAGGTATATACGGGTTTATATAGATACATATAAAAACCTCTGTACTGTTCACTTTGCCTTTTATCATATTTTTCAAAACAACTAAAATCTGCATTTCTTTTACATAGCTTATTTCCTATTAACTCTTATACAGAATCAATATTGACATTTCACAATTATATTATGTAACTATTCTCATTTCTGAATATTCATACTACTTGAAATATAAAATTGAGAACTGTCTAAAAGACAAGGTTGCCTATTGTACTTCCCATACTAAAGCTCTGACTGGGGGTGAAGTGTTTTAGATTCTTCCTGTTTCTTTCTTTAAGAGCCCATTAGCTTTGGGACTGGCAGTCAGCGTAATGGCTATGTCGCTGGCCTCCCACGTAGTCGACTGCGGTTCGCGTCCCGGACCCAGTGGCTTAAAACTCACGCCAGGCGCGTGTGCGTGCATGCCCAAGATCCCGAGAGAATGGAGGAGAAGGGATTGCGGCATGGCCATCCCCCCTGGGGGATGATTTCTCGCTTTCTATCTCTCTGTCTCTGTCTGTCTAGCGAGCACATGCACCCTATAGCAAAAACCTCTCCAAAAAAGAAAAGAGCCCATTAGCTTTAACTATTCTCTCTTCCCAAATACTCGGCTTAAAAGCAAGTAAGGCCACTATAGAAAGGTGTAACTACTGATCACAGTGAGAGAAGGTAGACAAGGTGAATAAGGGCAGCAAGGCAGAGAAAGAAACTGAAGAGAAACGGCAGAAGAAAAGACCCTGGGGAAGAATAAAGTGCCTGGGACATTCATGCGCACATAGACATAGCACATGAAGAGGAGTGTGGAGAAGATAAATGAGTTATATTTTCCTTTTACTCTGTGGGGTTATGCCTCTTCATTCCCTTTCTAGTCTCAATCCCCATATGTCACAACCATACTCCTCCTCTACTACATACACTAGTCATTGCGCCTCCAAACCAAAGCCTCAATAGCATGAAGATGCCTCCCGCTCCCTGGAGCTCCTGTGAGTTAAAGCCCAGGAACATTCTAAGGAGTAAATCTAGTGAAAGATACACGAAAATCCTACAGAATTTTAAAACCAGAGCAACATCACAGTATCATCTAACTTGTCCTGTAGCCTCCAAAAAACGGAAAGAAAAATCCCTTTTCCTGCCTTCCCATTTTTCGGGCATCTAGCATCTTTTTTCACAGTACCAGTCACAATACACTTACTTAACTTCCACATGGTGTGAGGGTGCTAAAAGTAACTGAAGAGAAAATGTACTTCTCCCTATTTTTGTGGAATACCTTTCTTTCTAGGAGATATTTTTAACTCATGATAGTCACATTCTCATACAGTTTACATGGGACAAAAATAGGATCTGAATTAAAAATTTAAAACTAGTGGGGTTGGACCTGTGTGGTCTAGTGATTCAAACCAAGTGATCAACGTGTGGTATTAATCTTGGCCCCACAGGCTTAAAAAAATGCAAGGTACATGTGTGCACGTCCAAAATCCCAAGAGCACAGAGAAATAGAGAATAAATTGTGGTATGCCTCGGTCTCACAGGAGCTATGCTTTCTCCCTCTTTCTAGGGAGTGCAATATACACTTTGACACTTTGAAGGAGCTGGAAATCTCAAGTATTGTGATATATATGTGTTTATAATTCATTTGGCCCATGCTATTTAAGTCTTTCATTGTTAAATATAGTAAATTAAAATATTTGATTCAGGGCCAGCTCTGTGGCACAGTGGTAATGCACTGCTTAGAAGACAGATACCACATGGTAACCATGGTTCAAACTCCTGGCCTGCTCAGCCTAAAAATGCCAGGCATACATACCAATACCCAAGATCCAATGGGCTATATAAAAGGCATCGTGTATAACCAGATTCTGTGGAGGAGGCCCTCCCTCATTCTCTTTTGCTCACATGTGTGTACATGCATTCAATCATAAATAAATAACACTTGATTCATAAACGTTTTTTGGAGAAGTTTTTGCTATAGGGTGCGTACGCTCGCCAGACAGAGACAGAGAGACGGAAAGCGAGAAATCACCCCCCAGAGGGGATGGCCACGCCGCAATCCCTTCTCCTCCATTCTCCTCTTGGGATCTTGGACACGCATGCACATGCGCCCGGTGTGAGTTTAGGGCACCGGGTCCGGGACTCAAACTGCGATTGACTACGTGGGAGTCCAGTGACATAGCCATTACGCTAACTGCTGGTCCCTTGATTCATAAACTTTTAAAAGCTGATTTTAATTATTAAACCTGCACTTACCTGTCACTGAAAAAGCCAAATCCATAACCATGTCATGGTGCCAGTGTAAACATGTATATGTGTATTTCTTCTCATCATCAAAATTCCTCCTATATGAGAAAACCAAAATTATTACTTTGATTACAGTTGTTATTAATTTAGAAAAATAATGACATACTAAGTATAACACAATATATGCTAAATACAACAAATCATATTGAGCTTACTGGTTTTAATGTGCAAAAAGTGTATTTTCTATCAAATCCAGAGTCACTTTTCCAAACAATATACCATCTAAAGTATAAAGTACTCTATGAGATATTCACTATTGTCAGTCTTTTCTCTTTGGTCAAGGCTGACTTTAGTTCTCTTCAATAAAATAATTAAAGGCGACATGGAATTTTTCACAAGCCCAGCGTCAGACATCTTAAACAGTAAATATAAAATGAGGAACCCAATAATAAAAGCAAAGGAGGGGCTCAGCAG
>NW_006159700.1:3200123-3285226 GCF_000334495.1 Tupaia belangeri chinensis
GTGCTTTAGGCACGGAACTCTCACATGAACGACCATGGTTCGAGTCCCGAACCTGCTGGTTTGAAACTCATGTTAGGCACAGGTGCATGCATGCCCATCCCAGGGTGGGGTCGGGGTCTTGATTTCTCGCTTTCTGTTTCACTCTCTGGCAAGCGCATGTGCCCTATAGCAGAAATTTCTTAAAAAAGAAATAAAAAAACAAAGGAGGATGTCAGTTATGCCTCATCTCCTATACTGCTCTTCTTCCTAGACCAGAAATAGCCCTCTTCTGCAGGACTAATAAAACAGTAATAAATGATCACCATACTCTTCAGGAGTTAACTGACCAAAGACGTATTTTGCCATCCAGGTGACCAGTTGCAATGCAGTCTTCCTTTGGGTGACATGTTACACATGTAAAATTGTTCTTAGCATGTTTCTTATTTCTTGAAGATGATAAAGTAAACCTAGGAGAAAAATAAATTTCCTGGATTACTAAAGTTTCTTATCTCTTGGTAAGTGATAATATAGCTAGGTATTAAAGGAGTCCCTAGCCTTATCAACTAACTCGGAATCTGAAGACTATAAATCCCAGGTGTTTGTCAGGAATTCAGCATTTTGTTTTATAAAGAAGTATTAACATACAATAGAAATTTCATGACTAATATTCTATCATAATACCTTGTCTATGGAACCCACTGTCATTGAAATAAAGAAAAATATTTAAAGGACAACAGGTGGAGGTTAAGGCACTGTATCCCACATGGCAACTCTGTGGTTCCAGTCTCAGACCTGGCAGCTTAAAAAACACTCCAGGCACATGTGTGTACATGCCCAAAATCCCAAGAGAAGAATGAAGGAGAGGGGACTGCAGTATGGCCATTCCCACTGGGGGGATGATTTCTCACTTTCCCTCTCTCTCTATATCTCTCTCATGTGCCCTATGTCAAAAATCTAAAATAAAAAAGAAAAAACAGTTTTTTTCACTGTTTTTTTTAGTCTAGACAAAGTTTGTTCAAATTTCTCATTGAACCTAAATTTCAGCAAGAGGTATGGACAAGCCTGGGGAATTTTCTAGGCTATTTTCTATTTGTAGGCTGAGTATCTGTCAACCATCTACACTTTTTAAAACCCATTTAAAAATATTTAAAATACTATTTAAAATATTATTATCCTATGGTCATAAAATGGAATTGAGAATAACATGGTATAGGCTTTTCAAAATGTATTCATCCTGACACCAACTATGCAGACCAGAATTAAGGAGTGCTAAATTCCTGGGCTTTTGGCTGGAAAAAGTTCCCTAGGATTTTGTGACGAACACTGTCACACCCCCACCCACTGGGGGTTAAAAACTGTACCTCTGCCCCTCAGGGTCTCACAATGCCTTGTTATATGAAACCAGAAATATCACTGGATCACAGGTGTGAGGGTGAAACAAGATAAACTCTGAGTAAATGACATAAAGCTAACAAAAAGGAATTCTTACCTTGAGGTTGTTTTCTTTTTGAAAAAATAAACAGACAAGTAAAAGTCTCGTACTGCGGCAACATATTCCCCCTGGTATGGCAAAGAAAAGGCAACATTCACAGAATAGTCAGCACTCTTTAAGAAGAAATATTCTCATCATGAAAGTTAACACTAACGGGACCAGCAGTTAGCATAATGGCTATGTTGCTGGACTCAAATGTAGTCGATCGGGGTTCGAGTCCCAGACCTGGTGGCTTAAAACTCATGCTGGGTGCATGTGCATGCATGCCCAAGATCCCGAGAGGAGAATGGAGGAGAGGGGACTGCAGCGTGGCCATGCCCCCTGGGGGGTGATTTCTCGCTTTCTGTCTCTATGTCTCTCTCTCTCTGTCTGTCTGGTGAGTGCACGCACCCTACAGTGAAAAAAAAAAAAAAAAGAAAATAAAATGAAAAAGAAAAAGTTAACAGTAACAATGGTTTTTGTCTGGCACATTAAGATCATATTAGGGGAACCAGCAGTTGGCATAATGGCTATGTCGCTGGACTCCCACGTAGTCGACCGCGGTTCATGTCCCGGACCCGGTGGCTTAAAAAACTCACGCCGGGCGCGTGTGCGTGCGTGCCCAAGATCCCGAGAGGAGAATGGAGGAGAAGGGATTGCGCCGTGACCATCCCCCCTGGGGGGTGATTTCTCGCTTTCTGTCTCTATGTCTCTCTCTCTCTGTCTGTCTGGTGAGTGCACGCACCCTACAGTGAAAAAAAAAAAAAAAGATCATATTAGTGTAAGAAGACAAATGGAATAGGGATAATGTTTCCTTCTTACTGGCCGCAATTTAAGTCCTGGACCTGGTGGCTGGTGGCTTGAAAATCATGCCTGGTACCTGTGCATGCATGCCTAAAATCCCAGGAGGGTAATGGAAGAAAAGGGACTGTGACATGGCATCCACCATGGGAGGAGGGGGTGATTTCTAACTTTCCCTCTCTCTGTTTCTGTCTCTCTGGCAAGCGCATGTGTCCTAAAGCAAAACCCTGAAAAAAAAAAAAGATATTGGTATAAAATGATACATTATACTTTGGCTATGGAAAGAATACTACTACTACTTTTAAAACCATGATTAAAAAAAAATAAAAAAATGAACTTAGGTCCTAAATTCTAAAAAAGATTCTCTACCTTTAACTATAATTATTTAATCTTTTCTATTAAGGGATAATTTACATACAATAAAATGCAATGTTTGACATATGTATACACCCATATCGCCACTATCACAATCCAGATCTAGAACATTTCCTTCATCTGACTGTATCCTCATTCCTCTTCAGTCAATCCTCCATGTTCCTACCTGAGCCAGTAACTATTCGTTTCTATCACTACGTTTATTTTTCTGCTTGTAGAACTTCATGTAAATGGAATGATACAATATGCTCTAACTTCTGAGTATGTATTCTTTAGTTCAACATCATCTGAAGTTCTTTTTTAATGCAGAAAAGCATCCCACTGAATATGCATCATGATCCGTTTATTCTCTTGTTAATGAACATTTGGGTTATTCACATTTTGAGGGATTTACAAATAATAATCACTGTACACATCATTTGTGGTTTCCATTTCTCTACCTAAGAGAATTGCTGGGTAATGGTATTTATTTATATTTGATAAATAACTGGCCAACATTAGCTGTTCTAGTAGATGTGAAGGGGTATATCACCTTTTTTTCCATTAATGAAAGCATGGTGTGGGAGAAAGGGGAGGGAGGAGGAAATAGAGTACAAAATGCCATAACGTGGGTACTTCTCAGACAATTAGAGGGCTTACTAGGGCAACAGGAAAGAATACACAAAGTAATAATGGACCTAAAAAACTATACTGTAAATATATGCTAAACCAATAAAAGAGGCTTTGTAACTACTAGCAAAAATACCGTAATTCAAGACAACATAAAATCACTGTAATATAAAATGCTCAGAGAGAAAGTGTGGGGAAGAGATTTTATGTGCAAAATAGAAAATCAACAAAACAAAATTTACCGCATTTCCAAAGGCAATGTACTTTGGTGACTGATTTATGTAATCCAAAACAAAGGATATCTCCTTAGCTTCTACTTCCTGACTTGAGGATTTTGGCAGCTTCACTGAAACCAGCTGAAACACATCTAACCAAAGAAAGCTGTGTTAATGTAAAGTTTCTCTGAAGAAAGTGAACATGTGCATTCATTCACATGAAACCGTTAATAAGTACCCTAGAATTCACTTGATGCCTAGATAATAATTCAAGGCTCTATTGAACAAAATGTACCTTAAAGTTGAAGTCTTTGTTTGGCAAAGAAAATTTCTTTGTGGCCAGCAGGTGGCATGGAGGTTAAAGAGAGATGGATCCCGTATGGCCAACTTGACAGTTTGAGTCCCGGACCCAGTGGCTTCATGTTGGGCAGATGTGCATGCCCCAAATCCCGAGGGGAGACTAGAGGAGAGGGGACTGTGGTGTGGCCATTCCCCTGAGGGGGAGATTTTTCATTACATCCCCACCCCCCTGAGGGGGAGATTTCTCATTACAACTCCACCCGATCTCTCTTTGGTGAGCACACACACCCTATAGTTAAAACCAAAAAGAACAAGTATTTCTTTTAATATTTCCTTCATGTCAATTTCTGTGGTACCAAATTCTCTCATCTGATGAAGGACAATTATTTGTAATCACTGAGAGTATTACGAGATTCCTAAAATGTTTGAGTACACGGTAACTTTAATGAAATATTATTCCAGTGAAAATATAATTACTAATAATTTAACCACATTACTGGTTTTAAACATCAATCTATTTTGAATACCATTTTCTATACTGATTCAGGACCAACAAGCAGGGGTTGTTCAAGGTTGGGTAAAATACTACTGATGATTAAGAATGATAGATTTAAGTTCAGTAGAAAAATAAATTCTAGCCCATCTTTGTAAAATAGCTTTAAAATTTGAGTGCTACAGCCTATTATTACTATCTAAAATAATCATTCCCTCACTGCATATTTCATAACTGAGTCTCCCCCAAATTAATGTAGGGACAACAAAAGCAACTGGAATGGTATCTCCAAAAACTTAGCTTTGGATTAAAACCAAAACATTGTATTTTGTGAAACTATAAAATATAAAGAGCCATTCAAGGCCATATAAAAACAAAGTAAGTTAATTATACTCTACCTGGTTTTTCTTTATTTATTGTAACAAAGACAGAATCTTCAGCATGGGTAAGAGTAAAGAGGGCATGAAGTTTATGTCCAACTATGAAAGTCTGAAAAATAAAAAGCACCATGTTGTTTATTGTCCATTTCTACCCCCCCCCAGGAGAACATTAATTCCACAAGGGCAGAGATTTTTATCTGTTTTGCTCACTATTATGTCCCCAACATTAGTACCTGGCTTACAGAACATAATACATATGTCTGAGTAATCTTTTTTTTGGGGGGGGAGAAGGTTTTTTGCTATAGGGCGCATGTGCTCACCAGACAGACAGAGAGAGAGACAGGGAGACAAAGCAAGAAAGCACCCCCCAGGAGGGTGGCCACGCCACAATCCCTTCTCCTCCATTCTCCTCTCGGGATCTTGGGCATGCATGCACACGCGCCCGGTGTGAGTTTTAAGCCACCGGGTCTGGGACACAAACTGTGGTCTACTACATGGGAGTCCAGCAACATAGTCATTACGCTAACTGCTGGTACCTGTGCTGAGTAATCTTTCAAGTTTATACAGTATTCTACTCAAAGAATAAGGTTTTATTTAATTTTCTCTTACCATAAATAATGTTTTTAAGGTTTTTGCCATATGGCATGTGCACTCACAGGAGACAGAGGTAGTGAGAGAAAAAGTGAGAAATCACTCCCAGGGTGGATGGTCACTCCCTTTCTTCCATTCTCATTCTCCTCCTGGGACTTTAGACATGCATGACACATGCTTGGCATGATTTTTCAAGTCACCCAGTTTAGGACTTGAACTGTAGTCAACCATGTGGCAGTCCCCTTGCTAGCCACTACATTTGTCATTATTTCAATAAGAAATTTTTAGGTGAAAACACCATACCATCTGCTAGCCCCTATATATGCCATTATTTCAATAAGAAATTCTTAGGTGAAGTTGCTGGAGAAAAAGGTATTTATTTTTATATTTATTCTCATTGATTGTGTACAAAAGTGCACAATCTCTACACTTTACCTAACTCTAGATTTTTTTCCATCTGCAATTTGGCTAAATTCTTAGGGAAAAACGCCACATCATTGTTTTGTGTTTCTTTAATTATTAGTAAGTTTAAGTGTCTCTTTAGGCTTATTGGCTATTTGTATTTCTTTTTCTACAAATTTATACCTTCTTATCCTATTCCCATTTTTTTCTACTGGGCTATTTGTAGATATTTTTCTCATGGAGTTTTCCTTATATTTTGTCTTAGAAGTTCAAAATTTGGGGGTGGACCAGCATATGGCATAATGGTTACATCACTGGACTCCCACATAGTTGACTGCAATTCGAGTCCCAGACCTGGCAGCTTAAAATTCACTCTGGATGTGTATACTTGTGTGCCTAAAATCCAGAGAGGAGAATGGAGAAAGGATTGTGGTATAACCATCTGCCCTGGGGGGTGATTTCTCACTTTGCATCTCTTTGTCTTTCAGTGGGGAGCACATGTGCCTTCTAGCAAAAATCTCCTAAAAAAAAAAAAGTTCAAAAGTTTTATAGTCAATTTTGTCCTTTTTTAATGGTATATGAATTTTACAACTTGTTTAAAAATGTCTATCCAAAGTTGTTGCCTTCTAAAGGGGAAATGTGCATCTTTCATTAAATTACACATGCTGCCATTCTTTTCCATGCAAGGAAAACTGAAGACTGGTATACATACCTTTATCAAAATGCCATCTATGTAGTCCCATAGTTTAATTGTGCCATCAAGAGAACACGAATACAGCTAAAAGGGTAAAAAGAGTACAAAACAGATTAAAAATACAAAAGTCTATTAAGATAGCAAATGAATAATTAAGTGCTAATACAGAGGAATTTTCTGTTCATGAATTCACTGCTAGCCTTACAGTCATTTTTTATACTGTGGCTGTAAAACAGACAATCTTATCATAGCAGTTTGGAGGAAAGAGACCCATCAATTTCAAAATCAACTGAAAGTCAATTTTCTACCTTCAAGAGGAAAATGGTTAGATACTGAGTTATGAAAAGCACTCAGGAGCTTGTTGCAGACAGTCATGGTGGCAGCGGACAGTGTGCCGCACAGTGACGCTGTATCCATACGGAAGATCACAGGTTGGGTCGTGAGTTGACGTACATGTCAGGGGTGCTTTGTGAGCCTGTGATTCTGGTTGGCTTGGAAGGCTCGAGGAGGATTGTGTCTTGAGAGCATATAGACAATCACTGTCTTACTCTTTCGAATGAAGAAAGAAACTTAAAAAAAAAAAAAAAGATCTTGCTATTTCTCTCAAAGCACAGTCCTTTTTTTATTAGCTGAACTGCTTTTATCTTACATGTTTCTCAAATGAACAAAGAATTTCTTTTTTTCCTTAATTTCTTTTTATTTTTAGAGAGGTTTTTGCTATAGGGCACGTGCGCTCGCCAGACAGAGAGAGACATAGAGACAAAAAGCGATAAATCACCGCCAGGGGGTATGGCCACACTGCAATCCTTTCTCCATTCTCCTCTCGGGATCTTGGGCACGCACGCACACGCGCCCAGCGTGAGTTTTAAGCCACTGGGTCCAGGATGCAGCCATTATGCTAACTGCTGGTCCCAGCAAAGAATTTCTAATTAAGAAATTATAAAATAAAAATCTGGCCCACTTGGGGTTGCATATTGATCTGCAGTGCCAGAAGTCACTATATCTGTAGGTTCAAATCCTGAGATGACCTGAAACACACCATGTACCCAAGATCCTGACAAGCTGGAAGGTTGGGGGAAGGGGACTGTGGCATGACAAGACTCTATCAGAAGTGCCTATCTCTTGTTCACTCATTTTAAAAATCCTGGTCCGGCTGGTAGCACGGTGGCTAAGGCAGCTGGGTCCCACAAGGCTGGCTTTGCAGCTTTACTAACACATAGGCTTATTTGTCCCCAGTGCTTTTAAATTTACTAAGATTTTACTGTTGTTGCTGTTTTGTGAAAGTACTTTGCTTATAATGTTTATAAAAAATGCTGGAGTAAGACAATATTATCTAAGTAAAATAATTACATTTAATTACATTAAATGGATAACATACACCATAGTTATTATGTATAAGAATCATAAACAGAGATGAGTAAAATATAATCACTGTCAAAGCAATAATTAATACATAAAAACTGTGACTTCTAAATCCACAGAACCTCTGCCCAACCAAACCTAATAAAGTTGCTCTCTTTAAATTTTTACTTGTATTCACCTGATATACATTTTTAAAAATTTTTTAAACTTTATTTATTTATGTATTTTGGAGAGGTTTTTGCTATAGGGTGCGTGCGCTCGCCAGAAAGACAGAGAGAGACAGAGAGACAGTGAGAAATCACTCCCCTGCGGGGATGGTCATGCCACAATCCCTTCTTCTCCATTCTCCTCTCAGGATCTTGGGCACGCATGCACACGTGCCTGGTGTGAGTTTAAGTCACCAGGTCTGGGACTTGAATTGCAGTCGACTAAATGGGAGTCCAGTGACATAGCCATTATACCAACTGCTGGTCCTAGATTTATTTATTTATTTTAATTTGACTAGAGAGGTGCAGAGTAAGTGGGAGAGAGAGGGAGAAAGAAAGCCGCCAGATCTAGGACTCAAACTGTGGTCTGTCATGTGGGAGTCCAGTGCCCTTAACCAGCACGCTACCTGCTGGCCCCCCACCTGATACACATTTTATGTCACGTGTATATGGCTTTTGTTATGAAGCTCAAGAGTTCACAAACTCTTAATTTTTTTTAAAGACTTCCAATCTTATTTTTTAGAGCATTATTTTATTTAAATTTATTTATTTAGTTAGTTAAATTTGACCAGAGAGGGACAGAGTAAGAGAGAGGGAAAATGAGAGAGCAAATTGCCAGGTCTGGAACTTGAACTATGGTCGGCCATGTGGGAGTCCAGCACCATTAACTACCATGTCATACGCTGGTCCCTAAAAAGTTTTAATGTTTAAAGCATGTTTTTGTTTTTAAAACATACAAATGCTACATAAAATAAACTTAAACCTTCAGAGGATGGCAGGATAAAATATATGCTTTGATCCAGCAGAAAAGTTACTTTTTCTTTCTTTCTTTTTTTTTTTTTTTTAAGGTAGAGGGGGTTATAATAGCTATTTTCTGACAGGGTCTCACCATGTGGCAATCACCCTACCCTAGCCAGCTAGCTAAGATTACAGGTACCTACCTCCCCGTATGCCTGGGTTGGTCTGGGATCAGAACCTGGACCTTCTATGAGGCTCCAGCTTTGAGTAGCAGTTCCTATCCACTGTGCTACTATGGTTAAGCTTTCACTTTGATTTTTAAGAGTGGCTCATTTAATTTTGGAAAGAAAAGATCACTATTATCTTATGCTCTACTTTCTTTACAATTCAAATCCATTTTTTTTTTTAAGAGAGAGATTTTTGCCAACCGGTACATGTGCTGACCAAAGAGACAGCGACAGAAAGTGAGAAATCACTGCCCCTCCCCCCACCCCAGGGGAGGGATGGCTATGCCACAGTCCCTTCTCCATTCTCCTCTCGGGATTTTGGGCCCACATGCATAAGCACCCAGGGTGAGTTTTAAGCCACTGGGTCTAGGACTCGAACCACTGTCAACTACGTGGGAGTCCAGTGACATAACCATTACACCACCTGCTGGTTCCATCAAATCCATCTTAAATGAAGCATTAACTTCCAAGTCAGCTGTGACTAATCCAGAGAAATAGAACTCGACTGAAAACTAGAGTAAGAGCAAAATATGCTTGAAACAAATTTTTAGTAGCTTTGTTAAAACATAATAACAGAATTAAAATGACCATTTCAATATTTTTGAATTCTGAGAAGCAAAGGCTACTTTGTGGAAGAAGTGGGGTGGTCTGGTCTAAATTAGATTCCCAACTTTGTCTTGAAATGAACTGGACAATCCACTAAGTCAAGAAGCCCTTCTTGTCTAGACTCTGGTCTTAGGGTTATGTAAAACTTGCTTTAATCCTTAGGAGCCTCATCTCTAAAAGAATCAATCTGCCAATCATTACTTTTTGGCCTATATTTTTCAAAATGTGTTCCAGAAACCCAAGGGTTCAGAGGTCAAATAAGTTTGAGATACACCAGATACTACATGTACCTTTTGAATATTCACAATGCATAGAAGGAGACTTGAGAAGATCTCTAATTAGAAAATTCACATAACCTGGCCTAGATCTGAATTTCAGACACACAACCAAGATCATCCTTGTCAAGTAAGTAACTTATTACCATCCAGTGGAACAAATGGTTGCAGAAAACACTATGGGCAATGAAGTTCTACGCTGTTATCCTATTATTTTATTTTGCTATAGGGGACATGTCTTCACCAGAGGAAGACAAAGGACAGACAGAGAAGGAAAGTGAGAAATCACCCCCACCCCTAGGGGGGAGTGGTGGCGGGGGTGAGGGGTGATGGCCAGTCACAATCCTTTCTCTTTCACTCTCTTCTAGAGATTTTGGGCACACATGCACACACACGCCTGGTATGTTTTTCAAGCTGGTAGGTCCAGGACGCTAACCACATAGCAGGTCACGTGGGATCCAAAATTGTAACCACCACACCACCTGCTGGCTTCTGTGATCCTATTTTTTTTTTTTAATGCTCTTTTTCTTTTTTTTGGGAGAGGTTTTTGCTATAGAGCACATGTGCTCCCCAGAAAGACAGAGAGACAGAAAGTGATAAATCAGCCCCGGGGGGGGGGGGGTGGGCCAACCACAAATCACTTTCCCTCGGATGGCCACACCACAATCCCTTTTCCTCCATTCTCCTCTCGGGATCTTGGGCACGCATGCACACGTGCCCGACGTGAGTTTAAGCTACAAGATCTGGGACTCGAACTGCAGTCGACTACATAGGAGTCCAGTGACACAGCCACTACGCTAACTGCTGGTCCCCTGTGCTCCTATTTTAACAACTAAAAATAAGTGAAAAATACCTTGAATCAGAAAAGCAACAGAGACTTTCCTGATCATTACCTGGAACATTTCCTAGCCAAATACAGCTCAAAATTTATGTCAACTATAAAGCCAATGTTAAAAAGTTCAATTATCAACTTTTTGGCACCTGTAGGTGGTTGTTGGGATTGAGCTGGATTCCAGTCACCAGATTTCTGTGTCCATGTAATATGTGCACACACTCTTCAGTAGCTGTACTATAAACTTTAACAAAGTCTCCAGAGACACAGAAGATATACCTGGAAGAAAAGAAAGAAAAAATAGGTTTCAGGTACTCTGTGGGTAGTAGAAACGTTTTATTGCCCACGATAAAAATAACATGCAACAAAGGTTTCTTTCAAAATAGGTTAAGAGCTGTGTATTCAAAGCTTTGTTCTGTATAAGTCTATGAGGATTCCTAGACAGATAAGTTTATTAACTCAGGGCAGAGTATGAGGCCAATGTCTTTTCTCTTCCATAGCTGTATGAAATCATCCTACGAAAACAGTTGACTTAAACAAGTTGCTTGGTCACTAAATGGACATATGCCATGCCATATACTATCAACTATTACTATTACTCTTTAGTGGTTCTGCTAACATTTGTGTTTTCCCTTGTCCCCATACTCTCGTAGTTCATGGGAAACACCACCTTACAAATACTAAGACAAACGTAGCTCTGCGGCAGAGTGGCTGCTTCAAGAGAAGCTGGATCACACATGGCAACTGTGGTTTGAACCTTTGGTCAGCCTGAAATACCCCAGGCATACATGTGAGTGCCCAAGGTCAGACAGGTTGGAAGACTGGAGGAAAGTGACTGCGGCATGACCCGATCCTATGAAGGGTGTTACTGTTTTTTATGTGCATATGCTCTACCATGAATAAAGGGAAAAAAAATTCAAATGCAGTCAAAGGCTATAGTCCAGTTGGTGAGGTTCAGAACTCTCTTGTAGAGCAAAGCACAGACTTTATGCCAGTTTTTTTTTTTCCTTCTTGCTGAAAGGTGAGTTTTGCTTTTATCTTTGTAGATTTGTAGATTTCTTCCAAAAAAGCAGGGGTTATTAAGTTACAAAAAGTGGTTAAGTTGGGGTAATATTTGTTTGACTCTTTTCATAATAAATATTACCTTAGGGCAAAGCTCAGAAATACAAATTTAGTTGTTTCTCAAATAAAACATGTTTGTTCTATGCCTATCATTTCTAACTAACGTTCTTTCTGTAGATTGTGGAAGGCAAAAAACCCTGACAGAATCCTTGGGCCAGACTTCTCTGTGATCCCAAAACACCCTGCATATGATTTTATCTTAGTGTTTTTAAAACTTTACATGTATATCAATCTTCTTTATCTAGCGATACATTCCTATATGGCAAAAGCTGTATTTACTTTTGATTTCCAATGTCCAATACAGTTTGTTGAAGAGAACTTGCCCTATCTTGAAAGGTTTTATAACATAACTGGATAAAATGAATCAGGAAAAACCAGTCAAATCTTTTCCCCATCTTCAATATTTTCTCTGGGTGGGCCAGTCATTTCTTGTTTAGATACCTGCATCAGCCCTCTAACCTCTGGCCTCTACTCTTCCGAATTTCACTTCCAACATTTCCCTATATCCTATACAGCAATTATACTGACTTTACATAAAGGGCCAGTTCAAACCTCCACCTTTATCAAATTTCCAGCTGCTCCCTCCACCTGGAACGCCCTCCCTCTATATCCTTGATGAGGGAACTCCTGCCAGTGCTGCAAGATCCTCTACTGAGGGAAACTTCACAACTTGGAGCATACCAGCTTACTTACCGCTCTTTCCACTTTGTAACACTTACTACAGAATTTCACAGATTTCAAATTACTGTTCTTCAAGATTTGCATATTATTACAGCCTTTGCATTTTTAACTAGAGAAAGAAAACACCCACTCTCTTTGGACGGAACAGTAACCAGTAACTTGCTCCAAGTCCCCTTTCTAAGCTCGTTTCCCCTGAGCTTTTCCTATATTATTTCTACTAGCTAACAGTACCAGTCTGTTCAATATAAATACAATTTTACCACCTTGCTTATACTGTGCCTGAAATGCTTTTTTTTTTTTTTTTTGAGAGAGATTTTTTGCTATAGGCATGTGCACTCGCTGAAGAGACAAGAGACACAGAAAGTGAGAAATCACCATGTGTGCTCGCTGAAGAGACAAGAGACAGACAGAAAGTGAGAAATCACCCCTCAGGGAAGAAGGCCACACTGCAATCCCTTCTCCTCTTGGGATTTTGGGCATGTACACACACCCGGCTAGCATCAGTTTTGAGCCACCAAGTCTGGGACTCCAACCTTGGTGGACTACGTGGGAGTCCAGCGATGCCAAGTCTGGGACTCCAACCTTGGTGGACTATGTGGGAGTCCAGCGATGTAACCATTACACCATCTGCTGGTCCCCAAACGCCTTCCTTCTATATCCGCTAGTCAAAACACCATCCGCCCATCTACGGTTAGCCTAAATGTCACTCCTTCAGCCACCTTCTCCATTCTTCTCACTTTGACGTCATCTCTTCTGAGCTCCTAGAGCATCACAGTATGACAGAGGTTGCTAAACATTTCCTTTTCCTACTAGAGGTGCACAGCTTAGGTCATTATCAGAATTCTTAGTTTTTGTCATCTCAGCTTGTTATGTATAACACACAGTTGAAAAATACTTAAAAACGAATTGCTGGGCTTAGCAAATGAAACATACAATGGACCTCATTCGTTCTGAGCCTCTAAGGCAATTTATGAAAACTCCTTCTGCCCTGCATGCATTCAACGCCTATTTCCAACGCACACAATGGCAGGATACTGTGGAGCACACAAACTCTCGCTAGCATGCTATATTCTTCTAAGACAGAAACGGCTGTCACTAAATGTCACTCTCAGTGATTTGAAAATGTTTTCTTACTATAGCATTTCACTTCCAGATGATGTTGAAAATCCTGCAATGACGATGACAGCTGACATATATGAAATGCCAAGCATTTTTGTTCGTGCTTTATGAGTATCCAGGCATTTAATACTTTCGGCACCCTTACAAGATGAATTATTAAACATTATCCCCATTTGACAGATGTGGTAATTGACAAGAGATTAAGTCTCACGATGTAAAGAACCGAGTTTCAAACCAAGGGAAGTCTGGTTTCTTGCTACACTAAACTGCTGAGGAAAAAATCTAAGTCTTACCACATTTTAATCTCGTATATGGAATCTAACTTTGGTTTATCTGCAGAGCTCCAAAAAAGAGTCTGACAACATGCCTTTTCCTGCTGGGGGACACAGGTGAAAGCGGAATATTTAAGTTTGGTAATTCCAAAACGAGATTCTATAAGAAAGAGTAGGAATGCTCCTTGGGGTACTGCGAAAAGCATCGTGCACTCCCATGCCTGGACCAGCCGCCTCAGCGCACAGCCAATTCTAGACACGTGGACCCACCCCTGCGCCCCTCAATCTACCTGCATGTAAACTGTCCAGGGAGGGGGAGGCTCACCCCAAGTCTGCAGGGCTGCAGGAGTAAGGGTTCTCACTTCTCTTACAACTCAGGCACCGGCTCCCTGCTGTCTACCCTGGGTTATCCCGCGCCAACCCCTTAGAGTGCCCAGACCTGTCGGCTGGCCAGTCCCGTCGCGCCTTTTAGTCCTTTCCTCCCGCCCTGCGGGGCCTCACGGCCCTCAGCCATGCTGACCATGCGCAGTGCCCTCATACTTAGAATCCGCAGAGAACACCGGTCTCCTGAAGTTCAGCTCGCTGCCGCCGCAACGAACCACGCGGACACTCTCCTCCTCCATCTTCGCGCAGACGCAGGAAGTCCTAAGCGGGACCCGCCCCGAATTTCCTCTACGGAGCCGAGTGACAGTGCGAGTTTCCCAGCCCACAGAGCCCACCCGCAGGCTCCTCTAGCCTGAGACTCTATGGTAGGCCCAGGCGCCTGTGCCGCCATTTTTTGTTTGGGCAACTGAACTAAAACACGTGTTAAAAAGGTAATAGCAAAAGAGACCTGGAGGCAAGGGATTAGATATGTGTACACAATTCTTTATTACATATAGCTTTCTCTCCGGCTTTGTCAGTCAGACTCCACAGCTTCTATGGAAAGGTAAAGGTAGCGCACAAGGTACTACGTAACCCCGACGCTCGAAGATGACGCAAGCGTCCCGGCGCCCATGGGTTTCTTGGCCGCATATTTGGGTTCTACCGTGGAAAGGTAGCCTTGTATCCTACCTTTTTGCTTCTCTTGCTAGTCGTCACGTTGTCCTGTTGTGAGCATCGCATACGTTCCTACAGAATCCCCGCAGCTCCGAGCGCCTTTCCCCCCACTTTCTGAATCTGGCTTCTTCTCCGCATTGTGGAGCATCCTCTCCTGCTATTACTGGAGATGGAGAGGATCTGACATTTGTCTCACAGCCGCAATGTTCCCGGGCCTCTGCTCTAGTGTACGAAGCCTTGGGTCGTTCTTGTGGCTTCTGTTAGTCGACTGTGCCTGTGGGTTAAGAGTCCTGAACGCCAAGGATACTTATTATATAACTCTATGTCCAAGTTTTAAAAAATTATGAGTATAATTTTCGTGATCCCTGTGTATTACAGGATACCTATTTTTAGTGACTCGTTCAGTTAACATTGACCTTGGCGCGGGCCCTAAGCCATGTGGCAGGTGGCGTGGTGGCTAAGGTGCTGAACTTTCACGTGGTTGACCCAGGTTTGCGTCCTGGACCCTGTGTCAGGCCAGGTGTGTGCCTGCGTGCATGTGTGCCCAGAATCCCAAGAGGAGGATGAGGGAAAGAACCGAGTTTCAAACCAAGAGAGGTCTGGTTTCTTGCTACACTAAACTGCTGAGGAAAAAATCTAGGTCTTACCAAAGACCATCCCTCCTGGGGTGGTTTCTGGTATGACTATCCCTCCTGGGGTGGTTTCTCACTTTGGTTCCTTTCTCCTATAAGTGCAAGCACCCTTTGGCAAAAATAAATAAATAAGCCTTTGCTGTATTTGCTTTGGGCCAATCATTGAGTCACTGCTGCAAGCCATTTTTCTTTTTCTTTTTTTTTAAATAATTGTTTTATTTTATTGCTATTATTATTTTTTAATTTGACGAGAGAGCGAGAGCGAGAGAGAGAGAGAGAGAGAGAGAGAGAAAGAGAGAAAGAAAAGAGGAAGTGAGCCATGTCCAGGATTCAAACCACAGTCAGCTATTTGGGAATCCAGTGTCCCAAACACCACACCATCTGCCAGCCCTGAAAGCTGTTTCTTGGCAAGCAGTTCAGTGAGAGCTGAGCTGTTGTGTCTCCATCTTAAAACTTAGCCATTCAGGGAACCAGCAGTTAGCGTAATGGCTATGTCGCTGGACTCCCACGAAGTCGACCGCGGTTTGTGTCCCGGACCCGGTGGCTTAAAACTCACCCCGGGCGCGTGCGTGCCCAAGATCCCAAGAGGAGAATGGAGGAGAAGGGATTGCTGCATGACCATCCCCCCTGGGGGGTGATTTCTCACTTTCTGTCTCTATGTCTCTCTCTGTCTGGCGAGCGCACGCGCCCTACAGTGAAAATCTCTCTAAAAAAAAAAAACAAAACAAAACTTAGCCATTCAATGATTCCATTTGGGGCCTATATCCTAGCTATATTCTTAGGGTCTCTGTCTCCTACCTGAAAGCACTAAATAAACTTGCAATCAAATCAATTTAGACTTCAGTTGTTTTACTGTATGATTTTTTTGTTTTGATTATTTAAAAAAGAATCATAAATCCTGATATGGACCGAGACTAGCTGGATTGACAAACCAGTAAGATTATTTTTACACAGGGTTTTAATTAAGAGTCCAGAAAAGTACATCATTTGTATTATGATTTCTTCTTTGCTTTCTTTTTTTAAAATTTGCCATAGGTCTCCTGCACTTGCTGGAGAGGGAGGGAGGGATAGTGAGAAAGTGCTCTCCATGGGGATTGTCATATTACAGTCCCTTTTCCATTTCTCTCATATTTTGGGATTTTGGGCATGCATGCACACATGTCTGGTGTGTTTTTCAAACCACTGGGGCAAGGACTTGATCTGCACAGTCAGCCATGTGGGATCCAGCTGCCTTAATCACCATGCCATCATACTACTGGATAGCCGAAACAACTTTTTATATAATCATTTAGAAACCAAAGCCTTGAATAACTGCTTAATCAGTAGTTACTCATTTTGTCATTGACAAGGTGGAGTGCAGTGTTTCATTAATGCCACCTGGGTCCTATGCTTTATCTACTTTGTTCTCTCCATTTGTCATCTTTACCTTTGTTTTTTGTCCTCATATTCAGGGTTTACATTCCTTTCAGTGTGTGCGCTCACTGGAGAGACAGAGAGACTGAAAATGAGAAGGAGAGATGGTCACACTGTGATCCCTTCTCCTCTATTCTCCTCTTGGGATTTTGGGTACCCATGCGCACATGAGGTCTGACGTGAGGTATTTTTTTAAGCCAGTTGGTCCAGGACTCATACCGTGAGAGTCCAGTGACATAACCATTAAGCCATTTACTGGTCCCAGGATATTGCATTTTAAAAGGGTTTAGGGCTAAAAAGAAAATTCAAAGCAAGGAAGAGATCGTAAATCTGAGTTTTCAATTTAGAATGGGTTTTCAGGGAAAGCTTCACTGAGTAGATAGAATTTAAAATGAAGACCTGAAGAAATTGAGAGTGCAAATAGGCATGGATATAGCCAGAGAAAGTCACCCAGAGAAAAGAATATGTCTTTCAATGTTCGAGAAGTCAAGAGGCCAATGTGGGTAAGACAGAATAATCAAGGAGGAACAGTGAAAGGAGGATCAGGTAATGAAGGCCAGTTCTTAGAGCTTTTGTTGATCATTGTAACAGCTTTTGTCTTTACTGTGAAAGGGAAGCAAGTAGAGTTTGTGCCAAGAAGTGGGAGTAAACTTTTTCAAGAAAATGTACAATAAAATCCACTCTTTTTGTTGTTCATATCTGTAATGCATAGATTCTTCTACACCCCCCCCCAACCTCAAATACTGTTGTTTTTTGAATTAAAAAAAAAATTCCCTTTGGGGCCCTCTGCCACCACCTTGAGTTGGAAGTTCCTTTCTTTGGTTTGTTTTAGATGCTATTTGTTGGGGTGTGGTTTACTGTCACTGTCTCTCAATGTGGGTGAAGGGTGATACAGGCACTTCCTGGCTTTGGGGGACTCTGGGGAGTCAGACTGATGTGGGAGCAGAAACGCAAGTGGATCTCGTGGGCAGGTTTATGTGGAATTCCAAAGGAGACAAAAGATGAGGAGCATACTGGACGGTCATCAGAAGTTGACAGTGACCATTTGAGAGCAATCATTGAACCTGATCCCCTTACAGCTACACAAGAAGTTGCCAAAGAAGTCAATGTTAACCATTCTATGGTCATTTGAAATTTGGAGTAAATTGTGAAGATGAAAAGACTCAGTAAGTGGATACCTCATGAGCTGACTGAAAATCAATAAAATTGTTCTGAAATGTTGTCTTCTCTTATTATATGCAACAACAGTGAACTGTTTCTTGATCGGATTGTGACATGCAATGAAAAGTGGACTTTATATGACAGTCAGCAATAACCAGCTCAGTGGTTGGACTGAGAAGAAGCTCCAAAGCACTTCCCTCATTACACCAGAATGAGGCCATGGTACCTGTGTGCTGCTGGTTTAATATACTACAGTTTTCTGGGTCCTGGGGGGAAAGCATTACATCTGAGAAGTATACTCAGCAAATTGATGAGATGCACCCAAAACTGCAGTGCCTGCAGCTGGCATCAGTCACCAGAAAGGCCCAGGTTCTTTTCCATGACAACACTTGACTGCACATCACAGAACCAACACTTCAGAGGTTGAACGAATTGGGCTTCAAAGTTTTGCATCATCCACCATATTCACCTGACCTCAAGCCAACTGACTACCATTTCTTCAGGTATCTTGTCAACTTTATAGAGAGAAAATACTTCCACAACCAGCAGGATGCAGAAAAAGCTTTCCAAGAGTTTGTCTCAAAGCACAGATTTTTACAATACAAGCATGAACAAATTTATTTCTCGCCTGCCAAAACGTGATGATTGTAATGATTCTTAATTTGATCAATAAAGATGTAGTTGAGCCTAAAAAAATTCTTTTTGGTAAGGGCATAAAGCACTCTATAATTCAGCTCTATTAATTTTAAATTTATTAGCAGTGTGGTACTAGCAACTATTCGAATATATAGTGAAGAATACAATGTAGTGAACAAAAAAATCAATTCAGTAAAAGTATATGCCACAGGGCTGGCAGATGGCGTGGTGGTTAAGGTGCTAGACTCCCACATGGCTGATGACGGTTTGAATCCTGGACTGGGGATTGCTTTCTCACTTTCTCTTTCTCTCTCTCTCTGGTCAAATTAAATAATAATAATAATGATAGATAAAATAAAATAAATAATTCTTAAAAAAATATATGCCCAAGGACCAGCAGATGGCATAATGGTTACATTGTTGAACTCACACATAGTCAATCACGGTTTGCGTCCTGGACCTGGTGGCTTAAAATTCACACCAGGCACTAAGTGTGTATGACCAAAATCCCAAGAGGAGAATGAAGGAGAAGGGATTGCAGCATGGCCCTCTCCCTGGAGCGATCATTTCTTGCTTTCTGTCTCTCTGTCCCTCCAGCAAGTGCACGCACCCTATAGCAAAAAATTTCTCTCTCTCTCTCTCTCTCTCTCTATATATATATATATATATGACTGGACCACATGACACTATGGTGCCATTAGAGTCTTAGGGTTTTGAATTAAATGTATGTGCTACTTTTGGATAAAAACTGAAAACAGCCTTTCACATGTAGCATCAGTAGAGTGTGACACTATGTTAACTACATCATGCCGTGTCATATTCACTGTTCTGTGTCGAACTTTCAGTAAATCTGATTGTTACATCTATATCAAATGTCATGTATGATTGATTAGTCCCACCTACTAGTTCATTCAAAGCATGACTGCTCAATAACAGATTTATTTCTTGTTAAATAACTTATTTTTCTTTCCTTTAAGATTTTTCTAAAAAGGACTACAGTGATGCTGAGGAAAAAACTTGCAAGGCAAATGCATTAATGATTTAGGTGGAATAAAATATTAAAATTATTAATGTTTCCCAAGTAATTACTTAAAACCTTATATAAGAATTTATATATTGGGACCAGCAGATGGCATAATGGTTATGTTGCTGGACTCCCACGTAGTTGATCATGGTTCGAGTTCTGGACCCAGTGGCTTAAAACTCATGCTGGGTATATGTGTGTGTGTGTGTGTGTGTGTGTGTGTGTGCCCAAAATCCTGAGAGGAGAATGGAGGAGAAGGGATTGCAGCGTGGCCATCCCCCCGGGGGGTGTTTTCTTGGTTTCTGTCTCTCTGTTTTCTCTGTTTCTCTAGTGAGTGCACTCACCCTATAACAAAAATCTCTCTTTAAAAAAAAAGAATTTATGTGTTAGGTCACAGGAGAGATTATAATACTGTGTATTCTTTCAACAACCACGTTTTGAATGACTGCTGAGAATTCAGTGATGGTCAAGGTCCCAGTTGTTTTGGAAACTGCGTTGTGTAGTTCTATGAGTAAATAAGAAAAATAAAGATTACAATGAGTGTGAAATTTAGTAGTGTGCTTAGAGAAGACATGAGACATTGTCTGGGAAGGGAATCCGAATCTCTTTGAGAAAACCTAACTTAAGCAACAACACTAGGGTTAGCAAACTACTTTTGTAAAAGGCCATAATAGCAAATATTTTAGGCTGTGGGTCATGTATAGTTTCTGTTGCACATTATTATTTATTTATTTATTTATTCTTTTAGAGAGATTTTTGCTATAGGGTGCATGCCCTCACTGGAGGAACAGAGAGACATATAGACAGAAAGTGAGAAATCACCCCCTGGGGGGATGGCCACACCACAGTCCCTTCTCCTCCATTCTTCTCTTGGGATTTTGGGTATGCACGCTCACGTGCCCAGCCTGAGTTTGAAGCCACTGGGTCTGGGACTTGAACCATGTTCGACTATATGGGAGTCCAGCAATGTAACCATTACACAATCTGCTGGTCCCTGTTACACATTTTTCTTTGTTTTATAGCCCTTTAAAAGGTGTCTTAGTCTGCTATTGTGTTGCTTACAGAAATACTTGAGACTGAGTGATTTATATAAGTTTACTTGGCTTGTGATTCTGGTATTTGGTAATTTCAAAGGCATGAATTCAGCTGGCATCACAGCATGGGGAGCAGAAGCAGACAGGATGGAAGGTATGTGCAGACAGAGAACTAAGGTTAGCAGTCTTCCTTAATGTAACAACACTTTAAGGAGAGCTAGCTTTCTCTCATGAGAAGTAGAACTCACTCAGTCTCACCTTAATTCATTCATGAGGGTCGTGTCTCCATGATCCAATCACCACCTACTAAGCCTCACCTCAAAAATTTCACCATCTTCCAATGACACTAGGGGCCAAATTCTAAAACATGAACCTGTGGGGGACAAAGCATTATCCAAATCGTAGCAAAAAAATGAAAACCATTCTTAACTTGGGGCTGAACAAAAAGAGGCCAGCAAGTGGGATTTGGATTAAGTAGGATAATTAAGTTGTAAAGTATCATTGCAGAAGAACTTTAATTGTTATGCTGGAAAATTTCTTATATTATCAAGATATAACTCAAAATATAACAATTAGAATTGAACCCTCAAACCCTCAGATCTCACTTTGAATTCTAGCAGATGGCTCCCTAAATCTAAAAAAAGAAAAAAAAAATCACATCTCAATAAGAATTATGCAAATTAAAAACTTAAATAAATGCTCAAGCTGTATCCAGTAAAAGTCCACTCATGCGAAATACCATATATTCATGTATTAGGCATAATGAATGCTTTATGCCAGTTGTATCCCCAATGAATATTCTAGCTAATCAAATCAACCTCTTGCTAAATTCTTCATTACAAACAAGTAGTTAATAATGGCTACACATGCGAACCATTTATGCTTTAGGAAATAATGAAACCTTTCCTACCTCTGGAAATTCTCATGTAATTAGTCTGCAATGTCACTTGTACATATATATATATATTTAAATTACAGTGAAAACGTATAAAATTTGCTATTAGTGATATTTAGTACATTCACATTGTGCAATCACCATTTCTATCTCATTCCAGAACATTTTCATCACTCCAAAAGAAAATTCTGTATTCATTAATCCATCATGTCCTACTCCATTCTTCTCCTTTGCTAATGTATAGAAATACAACGACCTTTTTAATGTTGCTGTGTCATGAAAATGTTGGCTTTATTAGTTCAATTGTGTGTATTTTTGAGAATTTTTAATCTCTAAGGTAAATTATCAGTGAGTAGAGACAGTTTGGCTTTTCCTTTTGGATGCCTTTTATTTCTTTTTCTTGCCTAATTGCTCTGGCTAGAACTTCCAGTACAATTATTTATTTCTTTTTTTTTGAGAGGTTTTTGCTATAGGGCGCGTGTGCTCGCCAGACAGACAGAGAGAGACATAGAGACAGAAAGCGAGAAATCACGCCCCAGAGGGGATGGTCATGCCGCAATCCCTTCTCTTCCATTCTCCTCTCGGGATCTTGGGCACACACGCACATGTGCACGGTGTGAGTTTTAAGCCACCGGGTCCGGGACATGAACCGCGGTCGACTACGTAGGAGTCCAGCGACATAGCCATTACGCTAACTGCTGGTTCCCATCCAGTACAATTCTGAATAACAGCAGTTATAGTGAAAGTGGACATCTTTGTATTGTTTCTGATTTTATGGGAAAGTTTTTAAGTTTTCCTGAATGAGTATAATGTTAGCTGTGGGTTTTTCATAAATTTCCTTTGTCACATGGAAGAAGTTCTCTCCTATTCTTGATTTCTGAGTGTTATAATCCTGAAATATTTGTCAAATATATATATTTTTTCTGTCTCAGTTGAGACACTTAGGTGCAATTTTTTCCCCCATTCTATTAATGTATATTACTGACTTTCATATATTGAATCACTCTTAAATTTGTAGAATAAATCTCAGTTAGACATATATATAATTCTTTTAATATGCTGTTAGATTTGGTTTGCTAGTTTTTGTTGAGGATTTTTGTTCTTAGATTCATAAGGAATATTGTTCTATAGTTTTCTTTTGGCATCTTTGTCTAACTTTGCTGTCAGAATAATGCTTTATTGAAGGAATTGGGAATTTTCCCCTCCTCTTTGGTTTTTGGAGCTTGAGAAAGATTGGTGCTAATTATTTAAATATTTGGTACAATTTATCTATAAAGCCATCTGTTTCTGGACTTCTATTTGTTTTGAGGTTTGTGCTAAGTCTCTACTTTTTAGAGGTCTGTTGAGATATTTTACTCTCCTTCAGCCTTTTTTTATTCAAAGCAGGTTCTTTTAAAATTTTATTTATTTATTAATTTTTTCTATTTGTTTTTGTTTGGCTTTAGGGTGTGTGTGCTTGCCAGAGAGAGAGAGGGAGGGAAGGATAGAGACAGCGAGAGGAAAAGGGAAAATCACACCCCCAGGGGGGATGACTATATAATCCATTCTCCTCCTGGGATCCTGGGAACTCATGCACATGCACCCAGTGTGATTTTGAAGCTATTGGATCTGGAGTCAAATCACAGTTGGCCATGTTGGAGTTCAGCGATGTAACTGCTACGCTACCTGCTGGCCCCAGTAATTTGTATGTTCCTAGGAATCTGTTCACTCCATCTATGTTATCTAATTTGTTGCTTAACAATTGTTGATAGTTTTCTCTTGTAATAATTTTTTTCTGTAAGTTAGGCTTCCATTTTCATTTCTGATTTTAGTTATATATATCTTCTCTTTTTCATTTTTCTCATTAAGTCTCCCTAAAGGTTAAGTCAATTCTGTTAATCTTTCTAAAGAACCAACTTTGGTTCCATTTATTCTATTTTGTTTATCTCTATTTTAGTCTTTTATTATTTCCTTTCTTTAGCTAGCTTTGAGTTTAGTTTGCTCTTCTTTTTCTAGTTCCTTAAGGCCTAAAGCTGTGTTGTTGATTTGAGATCTTTTTTCTTTGGGCATGAAGGTTTTAAAAGTTTCCTAGGTGATTCTAACATTAAAAGCTGGGGTTTAAAAGATGGTTTTCTTTACGTACCTTGGATGCACTTTAGAAACCCTAAGAATAGTTATGAACTTTAATTGAAAGTATCATTAGATACTTATGATTTATTTTATTTTATTTTATTACTTTTTCTTTTTTTTGAGAGTTTATTTATTTATTTATTTATTTTTTGCTACAGGGCACGTGTGCTCGCCAGACACAGACAGACAGAGAGACAGAAAGCAAGAAATCACCCCCCAGGGGGGATGGCCACGCTGCAATCCCTTCTTCTCCATTCTGCTCCTGGGATCTTGGGCATGCACGCATAAGCGCCTGGCGTGAGTTTAAGCCACTGGGTCCGGGACTTGAAATGTGGTCGACTACATGGGAGTCCAGCGACATAGCCATTACGCTAACTGCTGGTCCCGATATATTTTATTTTTAAAAAGTGTATTTTTTGTTGGGCTGATCCCATGACCTGGTGGTTAGGAGAGCTGATCCCACATGGCCAAACAGTTCAAATCTTTGCCCCAGTAACTTGAAAAGCATGCTGGGCAAATGCGCATCTATGCCTCACTCAAACCCCAATGGAATGGAGAGATAGAAGGGATTGCTACGTGACCACTCCTTATTCAGGAGTACTTCCTCTCTCTCCTTCTCTCACTTTCTCCCACTGGTGAGTGGCTATGTCCTCTGGCTAAAAAAAAAAAAAAAAATGTGTTTTCTCATTAATGTGGTAGCAATGAGTACTCTTAGCACCCAGAGATAGTTCTAAATTATGTATTTCCACTACATGGAAACAAAAACCTTGGATAAATGGCTAGTTTCAGGACTGATGTATGCGTCTACAAGACATCCTACTGTATCTCAAAGCTTGAGAGTGATTAAAGACTACACTGAGGTTGAGACAAAAGGACTCAGGAACCAATTTGAAGAAGGTTTCACTGAATTGGGATATTTTGGGATATTTATTATTATAAATGCAAGGTTATTATGTTTGAACTCATAATTTCATAATGACACAAACAAAATAAACTCATTTGTTATCTGGAGGATCCTAAGAAATAGTCTTTATTTCTAATATCTTACTTAAGAAATTAAGAATCAGATATTTATTCTGCCCTTCTTGTATGAATTCCCTCTCTAGATCACCAGTTGGTTGACAGAAGGAAGTTTTTCTTGTAGGAATTCTCAGTTCTAATTAAAGAAAGAAGGTTAAAAACATAATATCAGCTTTTGCAACTCCTAGTGACTTAAAGCATTGTTAACAGCTGCTGATATCACAGAGGAACCCCCAAACATTATGTACACCTATGAAAACTCTAGATGATAATAATTTTGAATTAATAAATAAACAAAAACTGAACATAAATCTCTAGGTCACTGACAAATTTCCAGAAAATACTGTGGATAGACAAATATGCCGAGTCACCCCATAACCTAGTTCTTAAGAGCTGGATATCAGATGGTCAAACATGGTTTAAATTCCAGCCTTAGAGGCTTAAAAAAACATGTGAGACACATATGTGTGTGTGCGCTCCAAATCTCAACAGAACGGAGAAACTGCAGGAGAAGGGATTGCAGTGTGGCCGTGCCCCATTGGGGAGTGTTCTCCCTCATTCTTTCTTTCTCTCTCTGGAGAGTGCACTTGCCCTCTGAAAGTTTTGGAAATTTCTCATTTAAATTTGCAAAGCCTTATATGAATATTACTTGGTGTAATAATCAACAGAAGTTAGGAGAACATAACAAGACTCATGCTCTTAAAAAATACAATAAAAATAGATTTTTTTTTAACAGTTTTACTCAAACCACTCTCTGTAGTGTAATGCCACACTCTAGGATAGGTACTATCATGTGAATGGTGTAATGTGAATTCTGGGTGTTAATGAAGGTGTTTTGTTTTGCCATAGGGTGCATGCACTTGCCAGAGAGACAGAGAGAGAGGGAACGTGAAAAATCAACCAGTAGGGAGGAAGGCCATGCTGCAATTCCTTCTCCATTCTCCTCAGGATTTGGGGCATTCATGCAGGAGCACCTGGAATGTTTTTCAAGCCACCAAGTCAAGGACTTGAACTGCAGAGTTGGCCATGTGGGATCCAGCACCTTAACCCTTTTGCCACCTGCTGGCCCAAATGAAACATTTCTAAGCTTCCACCTTTTTTTTTTTTTTTTTAAGACGTACATATTGGGACCAGCAATTAGCGTAATGGCTAGGTCACTAGACTCCCATGCGGCCAACCATGGTTCGAGTCCCGGACCCGGTGACTTAAACTCATGCCGGGTGCATGTGCCTACATGCCCAAAATCCTGAGAGAATAATGGAGAAGAAGGGATTGCGGTGTGGCCATCCCCTTGGGGAGTGATTTCTTGCTTTCTGTCTCTCTGTCTCTGTCTTTCTGGCTAGCGCACGCACCCTATAGCAAAAGCCTCTCCAAAACAACAAAAATAGATTAAATGTCACATGGCTTTTCACTGTCATTTCTGTGTATGATTGGCCATTTCCAAATATAATTTTCATATGTATGCAATATTAAAAAAAGAAAATGTATACTTGTTTTAAATCATTCATAAAAGTATTTGTTTATAATTTTAAAAGAAAATTGGAGAGAATCCTAAAACACACAGACAAACATCTAAAAATAATCTATATTTACTAGTGTGGAACATTTCATTCCTTTTTTTCACACAAAACAAATTATGTGGTTGGGGAGATTAACTCTAAACTACATTTATACAGAATGCTCTATTTATTAAATTTTTGTGAAATGAATGAAAAATCCAAATGATTAATTTGCTTACACTTACAATGGAGTGTGCTAAAAATGTATATTGTGACCAGTTAAAATGCTTGTTAGTCTAGGTTTCAATTTTAAAAATATGAGATAAACAATACAGCCAATACACTGAAAAATCCAGAAATTGAAACTTTATAATACCAAATAAAACACTGCCATTTACATTCTATCCTATTTGGTAGCAAAAGTTAATGCAATTCAATGCTGATTACTTAAATTCAGTTCAAGTTAACAGTTTCAATCAGGATAATAACATGACATGCCAACTAAAGAGCTAGATTAATACATAAAAATTTTTTGCATGAATGTGATGACTGCGTAGCACATGGGACATTTGTCAACTTCTTCAGCACACTGTTTACAAGTGACCAGATGTCCACAAGGAATAAAAACTATGGCAATATTTCTATCCATACAGATTTTGCAAAGTTTCTCCTCTTGTAGGCTCCTTAACTGCTCTTCAATAGTATTCTCTTTCTGCAATGAAGTCTGACTTGATTCATCTTGTGTACTGTCTTTCTGGGCACTAACTAGGTCTGCCACCAGAACCTCCAGTGATTTATAGTTACTACCAGATGACTGAGTTTTTTCCTCCATTATTTTCTTAATGTCCCTAAAACAGAATCCCATTTGCATAGCTTCTTGTACCATCAGACTTTTAAAGGTGGTATCATCATTTATTTCAGTTAGTGATGTTTTTTGAGCAGTTCCTACCAAAGACTCCTCAAGTGAATGGGTTAAATGAATATTGTTTATATATTCTTGTCCCTTCTCTTCTAGCAGATATTTACACCCTGGATACCACTTAGCATGTTGTTCCCAAGGGTCTTCACTGGGCTTCCAATCAGCTAGCCCTCCTCCACAGTGAAAGCACTTTACTTTATCACCTTCACCTAAAGCATAAAATCCAGCTCTGGCAAGCTGCTCCTTATTAACTGGGTATATCCACATCCCAAAAGTAATGATCCGTGCTTCATAATCTGCCATGGCTGAATTTATTGGAGGATTTGTTAAATCTGGGAAATTCCTATTAGAACTCACAACGTCAGATTCACGTTCAATATTAATGTCCTGGCCCCAGACAAAGAAGCAATTAGGAAAATGGCGCCTGTGTTCTGACCAAGCTCGATCACAGGGTTCCCAGTTTTTCAGTTTTCCACCACAACAGAAGCACTGCACTTGATCATCAATACCAGTGTAGTAGAGTCCAGCACGAGCTAGCTCTCTTGGGGTTAAGTGGGCATAGTCTGGCCAGTTCTGAAATGACTTTAATCTAGCTTCTTCACTGCACATGGCCGGGTGTCTTGGATGTGTGGTGTCTGATATATCTACGACCTGCTTAGTTCTCAAAAGATAGTCTGCGGGAGTCCCTGAGGGCTTGACTAATGCCACATGATTTCGGTTTTCCAGGTAGTTTTCAACTTTGTACTCTCCATTTTGGACACTAGGATTTGTAGGTTGTGAGGCATTGTTTTCCAAATAAAAGCTGTTGATAAACCTGCAATTTGGGGATACTTTCCTGTGTCTTTCAACTGCTGAGTCTCCACGTTGCCATTCCTTTACTGCTGCATGACAACTAAAGCACCGAACGGCATCTCCTTCCCCAGTGTAAAGGAAACCTGCTCCTGCCAGTGTAGATGCTGAGGCAGGACTACTACTTGGAAAATTAGCGAAAGTTTTTAATCTATTCATCTCTTCTGCAAATTCTTCGTCTTTACCGATGTCCACAGGTAAACAGGTTTTAGATACTTCAAAGCTGTTAAAAGTCATCTTCTCTTGAAAATAGGACATGTCCGTTGTTCTGCGCCGGGAGAATCGGCTCTAACCGCCTCGCGGCAATCCGAAGATTCTAGAGTAGTGACGCTCTGAGTCTCAGCCTAGAAATGCCAACTCAGCTCTCTGGTAGGGTCCCCAGTACTCTGACCGGTGGTCCCTTGATTAGCCCCACAACCGGGCAGAAAAAACGAAGCCCTCTTTGCTTCACCAACCTCTGACTTCTTGACTGGAAAGCAGTTAGTCTGTGGTAGGCCGTGTTTTAAAATATTGTTTTTCATTAGACATGATCTCTGTGTATCACAATCTTCCTGTATCAGCCTCTTGAGCATCTTGAGCATCTGGTCATGCCATTGTTTTTATTTTGATTTTTTGAAGACGTTTTTGCCTTAGGGCATTTGCACATGCTGGAGAGAGAGAGAGAGAGAGAGAGAGAGAGAGAGAGAGAGAGAGAGAAAGAGAGAGAGGGAGGGAGAAACAATGAGAGAGAGACAGTGGGAGGGAAAGTTAGAAATCGCCCCCCAGGGAGGATGGTGATGTGACATTCTCTTCTCCTCCTTTCTCTTCCTGGGATCCTGGGCATGTATACACATGTGCCTGGCAGGATTTTCAAGTCACTGGGTCTGGGACTCAAACAGTCATTGGACATGTGGATATCCAGTGACAGACATGACTGCTTTGCCACCTGCTGGCCCCCACACAGCTCTTTTTAAAGTATATTAATTTGTCTTTACACAATTTTTTCATTGTTGCCTACAATAGTAAATGATAGAATTATTTAAAGGAAACCATTTCAGATATATATAAACAAAAAAGCAAAACAATGCATTGTAAATAGACAACATTTATTTATAAAATGTTTTAGGGATTATTTGGTTGTTAGAAACTGAAATATTCTCAATAGATGTCTTGGTTCATTTTCTGTTGCTATACCTGAGATTAGGTAATTTATGAAGAAAAGAGGCTTATTTAGCCTACGACTTTGCAGGTGAGAATGTTCAAGATTTGGTGGCTTCTGGTGAGGGGCTTCGTGCTGTGTCAAAACATGGTGAAGCAGCAGAAGGGGAACTAGGTTAATGTGAAAGGGGATATATGAGAGAGAGAGAGAGAGAGAGAGAGAGAGGGGGAAGGGGGGGGGGGGAAGAGAGGGGGTGAAGGGGGGGGGGGAGAAGAGCGAGTGAGCCAGGCTTGCTTTGTAACAATCTGCTCTTGTAACTAATCCAGTCCCGAGAGCTCATTCTCTTGAGACAGTATGATCTCTTACAGGCCCACCTCCCAACACTGCCATAATGGGAATCAAATTTCAACCTGAGTTTGGGAAAGGACAATCCATATTCAAACCATAGCAACTGATGTCCTTAGTTGAAAGGGAGCAAAGACGAGGGATTTGGAAAATCTCATGCAATAAAATTGTAGGAGGCATCGCTGGGGCCGATGGTGAAGGAAAACTCTAAGCAATAGTCTTCCAGTTTTTAAAACATCATAGCTAGCCCTTGTCTCCATTGAGGGTCTGATTTCATTTGTCTCTCATTGTTCCTTCTCTGATTTCATTCTTTTTAATTTCTATTTTGTTTTTGTATTTTTAAAATATTAGTGCATGTCTATCTATATCTATCTTTGGGACATGCATATTAACATTCTTTTTAAAGTTAATGTGGTACACAATTAAACAGTATTAGAAACCAGTTGTTTAGAAATGAACGTGACTGTAGGAAAAATTCTTGGAACCTTTAATACAGTACGATTTTCAAGCCTGTATTCAGCAACAAACTGGTTTCCAAATACAGCAGACTTAAAAAAATTCTTCTTGGGACCAGCAGATGGCATGGTGGTTAAGGCGCTGGACACTCCCACATGGCCAACCATGGTTCGAGTCTCAGACCTAGTGGCTCACTTTCTCAGTTTCCCTCTCTTTCTATCTCCCTGGTCAAATAAAAATAAATAAATAAAATAAATAATTCTTTTAAAAAAAATTCTTCTTGATTACTTGTGACTGATATCTACTTTGTTTTGTTTTCTGATTTTTAAAATTGCACTGTATTTCCTAGAGTAATTCATAATTCATAAAATCTAAATTAAATCAGCTCTCCATTACCCACCAATACATGGAATCATGAAATTTAATTCTATTCAACATGCAGAATGGATAAATTATTTGAAAACGAATGATATGATAATATTAGTCACAGTGATGAATTTCTATTGATGATTTTATAAGCTACTGGTAAACATTTTACACTTTAGAGTGGACATGCACCCTCTTGTGCACTAATTTATTGTATTTATTTGAGTTTGAATCTTAAACTAAAACCAATACCATATTTTAGTCACTTGTTCTAGCTCTACTTGCTTTGCAATGTATTGATGTATTGATGAATTTTAAAATCTTGTTTCTGGCTATAAGTGAATTGCCTAAAGTAAAATTGTTGGCAAAATAATGATTCTACTCTTTAGTGCATATGTGACTTTAATATACTCCAGTGTATTTTTTTTTTTGAGAGATTTTCACTGTAGGGCGCGTGCGCTCGCCAGACAGTGAGAGACATAGAGACAGAAAGCGAGAAATCACCCCCCAGGGGGGATGGTCACGCCGCAATCCCTTCTCCTCCATTCTCCTCTCGGGATCTTGGGCACGCACGCACACGCGCCCGGCATGAGTTTTAAACCACCGGGTCCGGGACACGAACCGCGGTCGAATACGTGGGAGTCCAGCAACATAGCCATTACGCTAACTGCTGGTTCCCATCCAGTGTATTTTTAAAAATAGTAAGCGATTGTGAACAGAATTGATAAGAACTTGTTCACTGGTAATTTATTTAGGAGATAAATTTCTGAGAGCATTGGAGATTAGGGAAGAAAGAAAATTCAGTGTGTCATTATTGGGGTGATCTCCTGAACAAGTGGACTCCTCCTACTGAAGACATTTAAAGTCATGAAGATGACTCACAGAATATTCTACCTGAGGACCAACAAGAGATTTTACTCATTGGTTCTATTGGTTGTAGGCCGCCCTCAAAGGATATATATATATTTTTTTTGTGATGACCAATTGACTTTTGATTCCAATAAGCATTACATATGCATCACTAAATCTGTACAACCAAGAAATGTCTTGGTCTTCTGAACAGAAACCAATTCCCAAACTTGAGATATGACCCCACTCTCAGTTTCTATACTAAAGTATATTTGCTCTTTAAATGAAAGAGGGACTGAATCTTATTGAAGAAGAACCTAATTATTATGGAACATCCTATCTCCTGCTAGAGATCTTTCTGTTACTCTCATCCAAAAGGGTTAGGTACCTATTTATCAGGATTATTGTGCTCTGGGAAAAGGACATACACAGACTTTCTGAAATTGTGATTCTGGCTCTGAGCTATTGCTAATTTCAAGAAAACCATGAAGCTACTATTTTCTGCAGGTCAGAGCAAAATGGACATTTGGTTCAAGTCTATTTTATAAGGACCTGATGGGCTCACATACTTATTCTGTAGTTGTTTTCTCAGTTCCTGGACCTTAGTTGGAATAATATTCTCAGCAAATAGCAGAATCCCTAATGTGGCTCCTTTTTCTATGGAGTGATGGTTAGTGAGGTAGCAAAGAGCAAGTGAAAATATTTGAAGCACCATCTCTTTTCAAAATAATAAATCCAAGGTGAAACTTTATCCCAGTAGGAATAACAGATATTGATATACTATCAAAGACTTCTTAAATCATCATGTAAATTATAAAAGTGTTTCCAAGAATGACTGTGGATATGATGTCTCATGAGAAAACAAATTCTTGCTAAAGAGACTCAAGTCTAAACTAATGGAAAGATATTTCATATTCTTGAATGGGAAGGTTATGTATCATAAAAATATTAATATATAAATCAGATGTAATTCCAACTCTATTCCAATAGGATTTAACTGATTGAACAAAATAATCTGGAAGTTTTACATAGAAACATAAATACCATGGAAGAGTCAACCAATATGAAAAGAAAAAAAGAGAGATAGTAAAGAGGGCTTACTTTACAAGAAATTAAAAAATGCTGTAATCTCTGTTATCATAAAAGGGAAAAATTTTTTCATTGAAACAGATGAATTAATATAGAAATAGATTTAAGATAATTTCATATATGACAAAATCGATAGATCTGTAAGCCATAAAAAATAGACATATTCTACTTTACACAAATGAAAATTCTTTTGTAGCAAAAAGCATCATAAACAAATTAATAAATGGACATATGAAAGATCTGGATGAAATTTGTAACAAGATGACCAGGAATTTATATAAGAAAAAAAACTCTTATGAATTTAAAGTCCTTTAAACAACCTAATAAAAAGTGAGAATAAAAATAATAATAATCTGGAAAAAGTGATGAAAAGCTATTTGATGGTGATGTGGATGGTAGTGTCTTTGTCTTGACTGATATGCATGGTAATTGGGCTAGAAAAAGAAACGTAATACATTGTAAAGATACATGTGATTAAATGTAATATAAAAATTATGATAATAAATAAAATTAAATTTAAAAACAAAATAAAACAAAAAAGAAAAAAGACAAAGATATTAAGAAGAACTACAAATCAATTGCTTATACACATGTTTTCAAAAGACTTAAGAAAAAACAAGATAAAGAAATTTTGAAAAGAGAGGCAGGAGGGAACCAGCAGTTAGCGTAATGGCTATGTCGCTGGACTCCCACGTAGTCGACCGCGGTTCGTGTCCCGGACCCGGTGGCTTAAAACTCACGCCGGGCGCGTGTGCATGTGTGCCCAAGATCCCGGGAGGAGAATGGAGGAGAAGGGATTGCGGCGTGACCATCCCCCCTGGGGGGTGATTTCTCGCTTTCTGTCTCTATGTCTCTCTCTGTCTGTCTGGCGAGCGCACGCGCCCTATAGTGAAAAAAAAAAAAAAACCCTCTCAAAAGAGAGGCAGGAAAAAAATTAAAGCAGAAAATAGTATAAAAGAAATGTGACTTAATATATATACTTTTTTACTGTGATTTATGGTTTACATATAATTATTGTACATCTTTGTGGGGTACACTATGGTTTTTCAAAACATACATGCAGTGTGTAACAATATCAAATTGAGGATATAGACATAGTCATCTCTTTGAACATTATGCTATGCACATTTGATAATCTACCTAATTTTTTTTCTTTTGAAGTGTATATTGAATTGTCAGTGAACTATCTGCTGTGGTACACAATTCCAAAACCTATTTCACTTGTTTATATACATTCTTGTGTCTGTTAATCCTTTTCCCTCGAACCTATCTCCCCACTTCCCTGTATAGCTTCTGGTACCTATGCTTTCTACTTCTATGCCTTTGAGTTCTTCCGTTTCTGGCATACAGTGCAAACAATCTCTGTATGTTAAGCGGGAACATACAGTATTTGTCTTTCATAGCCTGGCTTCTTTTACTTAGCATTATATTGAGTCTTTGGGTAAGTCTTGACATATTTTTCTATGCAAAAATGCATCATGACTTCTCCATTGATCCACTTCTCCTAGGTTCATCTACTTTGTGTCAAATGACAGAATGTCATTGTTATGGCTGAGTAGTATTCCAATGCATATATGTCATGTGCCATATTTTCTTAATCTATTCATTGGTTGTTGGGTACTTAGATTGATTTTATGTCTTAACTATTGTGATTAATGCTGCAATAATATGTATACTGTCTCCACAGTGGCTGTACTAAGTTATATTTTCACAGTGGTGCACAAGGGTTCCTTTTTCTCTGCCAACTTGTCAAGTGTTTGTATTCTTTGCTTGTTTGTTTTGTTTTTTGATCATAGCCGTACTGACTGGGGTTAGGTGATACCTCACTGTGGTTTTGGTATACATTTCCCTAATTTATAATGGATTTCAAATACTTTTCCTTTTTTTTCTTTTTTTCTTTTTCTTTTTTTTTTTCTTGGCCATTTGTATATCTTCCTTTGAGAGTTGTCTATTCAGATCAGTTGCACATTTTACAACTGGCTTATTGGTTTCCTTTGCCGGTGAACTGTTTGAACTTTTTATACATTCTGGCTATCAATCTTTTATCTGAGGTAGAGTGTGTAAATATTTTCACAAGTTCTGTGGATTTTATCTTTACTCTGTTGTTTCCTTTGGTGTGCAGAAACATTTTAGCTTGATGAAATCCCACTTGTCTGTTTTTGGTGCTTTTGCCCATGCCTTTGGGTTATGAAATCTTTGCCTACTCCAATATCTTGGAATGTTTTTCTCAAATAGTTAGGTCTTTAATTCATTTTGAATTAATTTGGTAAATGGCAAGAGATGGGAGTCTAGATTCATTCTTCTGCAAGTGGATATCTGTTTTTTTTTTTTCCAGCAATGTTTATTAAAAGACTATCTTTTCTCCACTAGTTTTGTCTTGTAGCCTTTGTCAAAAATCAGTTGACTATATTTTGTTGGGTTCATTTATTTGCCAGAGGGTGCACGTGCTCACCAGAGAGAGAAAGAGAGGAAGCACCCCTCTCACACCAGGCATGGGGCAAAGTCAAGCTGTTGAGATTTTGAGCATGCAAGCACACACTCCCAGTTTGTTTCTCAAGCTGCTGGGTCTAGGGCTCTAACCATGTGGTTGGCCCCATGGAACCTCTTTCCTTTAACCATTAGGTCCACAGGGGTGGTACTAGTGGGTGCCAGTGGGTGCACAAGGGTGCTCTGATTGGGTAGTAATGTAGTAGTTAAAGCAGCTGGATTCTATATGGCTGACTGCCTGATCTGAGTCTTGGGCTCAGTAGCTTAAAAACATGCTGGATATGTGTGTATGTACATGCCTGAAATTCCAAGAGAAGAATAGAGAAGAAGGGATTGAGGTGTGGTCATCCTCCCTGGGGGGTGCTTTCTTACTGTCCCTTTCTGTCTATCTCTGGTGAGCACCCACATTCTATAACAAACAAACAACAACAAAAAACTACAGTGCAGATGGCAACAGAGGAGGCAGAGAGATGTTTCTATTGGATTTAAGTGTAAGAGGTTCAAGAAGGGGGAGTGTGAGTGCAGGTTGGCCAGTCAGTGGGGGAATGGCCCATTTCTTCAGTCTCTTCTGTTTCTCAGAGCTGTCTTCCCACTGGACTGGTCCATCTATGTACCAAGGTATATAAATCTGCATGGACTTAAGTGCTGGGGCCACAGCCCTACTGTTCATTTCAGCTAGGGTGGTCACTGCAGTTGCCCAGGCAGGCCTAGTGGGACTTCTGTGGGTTTTCAGGCACTCAAATACTTGCAAGCTATCAGTCCTTGGTTCGGTTTCACTTCAGCAGTTGTTCTGTTCTCAAAATGGCACTTTGTAATTGCTTGGGTCCTGGGAGTTGGGATTAACCAGGGCAAAATCTTTTCCTGGAGTTATGCAGCCCTGTGGATCTCAAGAACTTCCTCTTGCTAAGCTCAGTGCCTTGTAGAATGCTGGGCTCCCAGGCAGCTAGATTGCCATCTGCAGTGGTATCAGAATCTGTTAGGGATATTTCACTCACCTTTTCCCAGCAAAGGAGTTTCCATTGATTTCATTCTGCCAATTTCAGCTGACTGGGTGCTTTGGTTCTTTTTCTATGCTTTTTCTCCCAAGATTCCACATTCAGAAAACTTTAGCTCTTTGCGTGGTGATTTCAAGGTTTCTTTCTTTCTTTCTTTTTTTGAAAGAATTATTTATTTAATTTTATTTATTATTATTTAATATGCTATAACCAGAGAGAGGGAGGGAGGAAGGGAGGGAAGGGAGAGAGGGAGGGAGAGAGGGAGGGAGAGAGAGAGAGAGAGAGAGAGAGAGAGAGAGAGAGAGAGAGAGAGAGAGAGAGAGAGAGAGAGAGAGAGAGAGAGAGAGAGAGAGAGAGAGAGACAGAGAGAGAGAAAGCTGCCAGGTCTGAGACTCAAACTGTGGTTGAACATATGGGAGTCCAGTGCCTTAACCACCATGCCACCTCAATGTTCTCTCTTAAAATGTCTGAGTAGTTATTTTACACCTTGATTGTAGAGGATATGAGTGCGGAGTGCTTCCCATTGGTAGTCTTGGTCTCTTTTCAATTTAGCAATATTTAAATCAGTATAATTCAGGGAAAAATGTCTTTTTAATAGATTTGTGAAGTACTTTTCAAAGTAAGAAAAGCAATTAAAGGTGAAATTGACAGTCATAAATGAACTGATCAAGTAGACAAGAAAGTAAAGGAAAACAATATTTCAGTAATAAAATTAGATTGATCTGACTTTATATATTCAACAGATAACACATTTCCCCCAGAATACACATAAATATTCATGAAAAACTGACCATCATTTAGACTGTAAAGTTTATTTAAAAAATTTGCAAAAGTATGCATTATTCAGGTCATATTTAGTGACAGAGTTTAACAAAATTAGAAATTATAAGCAAGTAATTTTCTGAAGAACAACCAAGAAAACGAAAACAAATGATCTATTTGAATATTAAAATTTTCCCTAAATAACTGACCTTTAAGTGTAATCAAAATGGAACATAATGCTATTAAAAATAAATGATTTGGGACCAGCAGATGGCATAACAATTACATTGCTAGAATCCCACGTAGTTGAGCACAGTTCAAGTCCTGGGCCCATTGGCTTAAAATTCATGCTAGGTGTATGTGCATACATGCCCAAATATCTTGAGAGAATGGAAGAGAAGGAATTGCAGTATGATCAACCCCCTTGTAGGGGGAGGTGATTTTTCACTTTCTGTCTCTCTGTCTATCTCTTTGGTGAGCATACACACCCTAAAGCAAAAATCTCTCTCTCCAAAAATAAAATAAAATTAAAAATAAAAATTAAAAATGATGGGAAGCCCAACCTTGGTGGTGCAGTCAGTAGCATACTGGATTACAGTCTGGAAAACACATGGCTGACTGGGTTCAGCTCCCTAACCTGGTCAACTTGAAACATGTTGGCCACGTGTATACATACCTAAGATCCTGACGTGTTGGAGGGCTGGTCAAAGTGCGTCAAGGCAAGGGTACCCTTCTCTTTTGTGACTGCATGCATTTCTATCATGAATAGAATATATTAAAAAGAAAGAAACAATGGGAGTGCTAATTTACTGAAACTACAGAGAAGCAATATTCATGAGGAATTTCATGTGGCATTTATTAGAACAGAAAAAAAATCTTAAAATTAATTAACTAAGCTTTTAAACCTAAGAGGCTAGAAAGAGAATAGCAAGATATTGTCTAGGGTTCTTTCCATTGTCTTCCATGAATGCTTCCTATTAATGGAAATTTGGAATATCATTCCTTTGTTGTTGACCCCTAATATTTAATCCTAATATTTGAATACTTTCGTTCCTATGGTACAGAGAAAGCCCTGCCTATAAATTTTACTTATCCATAAAATATAAACATTTAAAATAAGACTTTAATAGCTTTTTTTTTTTGAGAGGTTTTTGCTATAGAGCGCGTGTGCTCGCCAGACAGACAGAGACAGACAGAGAGATAGAAAGCGAGAAATCACCCCCTAGAGGGGATGGCCACGCCACAATCCCTTCTCCATTCTCCTCTTGGGATTTTGGGCATGGATGCACACGTGCCCAGCATGAGTTTAAGCCACCAGGTCCAGGACTCGAACCGCGATCGATTACATGGGAGTCCAGCGACATAGCCATTATGCCAACTGCTGGTCCCAATAGGACTTTAATATCTAATGCAGCTGTGTCTTTGGCAATGGAGTGGCCATGTAAAGGCAGAAGACTCTGGTCTGGAAACATTCTTGGGCATCTTTAAGGTTCCAAGAGTGATTTAGAAACTGGAGGAGAATGGAGGAAAATCATTGCTATTTTGAATATTAATATAATGAGCTGTTTTTGTAGTGAGCTTCTATGCACTTTGTATTATAGTTATGAGAATGTTCTCATTTACAGTATTATTTTTGAGAATTACTATTTTTCCTCAAGAGGGCTGTGTGTAAGATTTTCCCATGATTTTACACATGTGATAATTTAGGGGTATTATTTGAACCTCTCTTTTATTCTATATGGTGCTCTATAATTCCATTTAAAAAAAAAACAATCAATACAGCATCAAATAAAATTCAACCCACAATAATTTTCTTAAAAAAAACTATTACTTATATGGAATGGATAGGCCCGATGGTTGGGATTTTACTTTTTTCTGGATGTCTGAGTCTCATTCACTTTGATTCCATCCCAGTTCTGCATCCTTAACCCTAGCCAAGCTCTGCTCTTCTCTAACCCAAATTACATCATAGTCTGCAGTGAAAAGGCCTGTGAGCCCAAATTTCTCCTCCTTTCTTCTTTGATAAAATTCTTCTTTCCTATATGCACATACCATCTTCTCAGACAGATGTCAGTGAAATATTAGACATAAAATCTCACATTTCCTTGGGGCCCAGCCATCAGCCTTTTCAATATTTATTTATATGAACTTTTCTCCGTGGAGATTTGGCAGTGCTTTTTCTGGTTGACTTTGATTTTAGGGTTCTGTTGGAACCTTAAATTAATCATTGGGGGGACCATCAGTTAGCGTAATGGCTATGTCGCTGGACTCCCACGTAGTCAACCGTGGTTCGCGTCTCAGACCCAGTGGCTTAAAACTCAATGCCGGGAGAGTGTGCGTGCGTGCCCAAGATCCTGAGAGGAGAATGGAGGAGAAGGGATTGTGGCATGGCCATCCCCCTGGGTGATTTCTCGCTTTCTCTCTGTCTCTCTCTGTCTGGCAAGCACACGCACCCATAGCAAAAAAATCCTCTTAAAAAAATTAATCATTGGGATGAAGGATTAGAGGATCTGAACTGTTAGACTATTCTCAGTTGGGAAATATATATATATATACACATATATATATATATATATATGTGTATATATATATTTAAATAGAATCATTAGAATCATAGAGGGTCCAGCAGTTAGCGTAATGGCTATGTCACTGGACTCCCATGTAGTCGGCCGCAGTTTGAGTCCTGGACCTGGCGGCTTAAACTCACACTGGGCACATGTGTGTGCGTGCCCAAGATCCCGAGAGGAGAATGGAGGAGGAGGGATTGTGGCGTGGCTATCCCCCCTGGGGGGCGATTTCTCACTTTCTATCTCTCTGTCTCTCCCTGTCTTTCTGGCGAGCACACGCGCCCTATAGCAAAAACCTCTCCTAAATAAATAAATAAATAAATAAATAAATAGAATCATAGGTGTTCATGTGGCTGAAGGATTATCTGTACAATGGAAAAAAATGCATACATATGTTGGATCAATTACTCCTCATAATCTGTAAGCTAAAATCAAGGCTTCTTGGCCTGGCAGTAGAGGCCTGTCATAAATTGTTCTGTCTTACATTTCCTAAATAGTTTATTTTTCTTGCCTTAAAATACACATTAATATAGGAGTTATGCCCTGCCTATTCCCTGATGATTCTAGGTCTGTACCTTTGTTGAATGTTACCTCTACCTGAAATGACTTCTTGCTTTCATTCTGTGTATCTAAATCCTTTCCAACAGTCAGAAAACTTAATTCTTTTCCATGAATATTCATTTTTTTTGAGAGGTTTTTGCTCTAGGGCGCGTGCGCTTGCCAGACAGACAGAGAGAGACATAGAGACAGAAAGTGAGAAATCACCCCCCAGTGGGGATGGTCATGCTGCAATCCCTTCTCCTCCATTCTCCTCTCGGGATCTTGGGCACGCACGCACACGTGCCTGGCGTGAGTTTTAAGCCACTGGGTCTGGGACGTGAACCGCGGTCGACTACATGGGAGTCCAGTGACATAGCCATTACGCTAACTGCTGGTTCCCCATGAGTATTCATTTTTTGAAGAGAGATATTATTTTGCCACAGATCATGTGTGCTTTCTGGAGGAAGAGAGAGAGAAAGTGAGTAATCACCCCTAGAGGGGGATGGTCTCCTCCATTCTCCTCTTGGGATTTTGGGCATGCATGCACACAAGCCCGGCTTGTTTTAAGCCACTGAATCTGGGACAGTTGGCCATGTGGGAGTCCAGCAATATAAGCACTACGCCATCTGCTGGCCCCTCCCATGAATATTTGAATGCACCTTTATACTTCCCATTCAAAGAGCTCAACATTTTCTTTACCACTCATCGCCATACAACTGAACAGTAACTCAAGTTGTCACACACTAATACTTGAGGTATCTGTGTTTTGATGTTAACAGTAGTAGTCCCTTATCCATGGGGGATGGGTTTCAAAACCCTCAGTGGGAGCCTAAAACTGCAGATAGTAGTGAATCCTATATATACTGCTTTTTCCTATATATACATACCTATGGTACATAAAGCTTAATTATCAATTAGGTACAGTAAGTGATTTACAGAAACAACCAAGAAAAGAACAATTATAGTAATCTGTAATCAGTAATCCAGTATCTCTGCTTTTGCACTTTGGGCCATTCTTAGGTAAAATTAGGGATACTGCTACAGTCTATGTGATAACCAAGATGGCTACTAAATGACTAGAGGTGGGTAGTGTAGGCAGTGAGGATACGCTGGACAAAAGGTTGATTCACGTTCTGGGCAATAAACAGCAGCACAACACGAGATTTCCTCATGCTGCTCAGAACGGTGTGTAATTCATAACATGTGCATAGTTTATTTTAGGAATTTTACATTTACTATTTCAGACCATGGGTAACTGAAACCATGGAAAGCGAAATTGTGGAGGGGGGGATCACTGTGTTGTTCTAGATGTCATAAAACAATGCTTCCTGCATTGTTGGCTCCTTTTCACTCTAAGTTGATTGGTGATTCATTAGTATGTAATTTATATACAAATATAGCGCATATTTTTCAATTTTTTAATAGTATTTTTATACCACAGGTCCCAGATGGCTTTAGAACTTAGTAAGAAATTATTTAAAACTTTCACTGTAACTGCAAAAATACAGACATACCACATGGTGGCAGCAAAGGTACATCATTAGTTTTGCAAGTTTGCATTCTTTAGTCTACTAGAAATTATAAAGATCCCATTAATGTGAAATGAAATGTATTGCATATATCTAACAGCTTTAAAAGGAAGCTTAGTGGGATATTATAAAATGAACATTTATTAATATAAATAAGTGCAAAAAATCTTTGATTTCTATTTGCCTTTCGTACAAAAGCATCTTCAATCCTGCAACTCCTCTGTATTGTTTTGTATTCGGATTCGCCTGCTTTACTGTTTTCCTCTCTCTGTCATGAAAGTTCCATGAACCTTATGATGATGGTCTGTGACATTTGGGTTTTGAGACTAGGGTCAATGGTGGCTCAAAGGATACTAAGCTTTGTAGAAAGTGGGCCTATACAAATTCCAGCTGTCGATAGTACATGTAGTTCTTTTGTAGATAGGCTTCTTAGGCATGATGCCTAAGTTTAATTTCCATGTGTAAAGTCATACTTAAAGTATGTAAACTGAAACAGATGTTAGTGCTCTAAGAATGCATTTGGTGCACAAAGAAACAGTTCCCTAGCCTCTTCTTCCACTCCCACTTTATTTTGAAAGCCCTTATGAATAAAAAAACGGCCTCAGGAGAACCATCTAGTGTCTTTGACCCCTTTAGTATGTAGCAATTTATTCCTAGGAAAACGTTGCACCAAACAAATATTAGAGTCTACTTGAAGCTTCTTTCTTAACAACAATAAGATTTTCTTTCCCTCCCTATAAACGTTAAGCTCTGTTTTACTATTTTTTATTCAGTAAGCTGTTCAGTTAATAATATAATTATTTAAACTCTTAAATTAAACTAGACCATACTGATAATATAATTTAAGTAACAACTCTGAACTCCCATTTCCCCAAAGATTAACAGTAATAGATGTTTGTGCAAAACCTGTATAATTACAGATATTAAAATATGATATTGATATGCAAATTATCTTGGAAGTCTTGCATTGTCTGAATTATGTTGACAACAGTTTGTAAATAGATTTCTAAACATGTATTTTTTATGGTCCCAATAATTCACTTTTCCAAAAGAAAAAGGTGGAGTTACTAGAATTAAATCATCTAACTTCTTTCTTTTGTTTCTTTTGACTTCTTTTCTTGTTCTCTTCCTCCTTCCTTTTCTTTTTTCAAAAATATTGGTGAAGGTACTATGTAAGGATCAAAAAGGTAATTAAAAAGTATCTTGGTCTTAGGCTAGACAGTGGTACAGGGGTAGGTTTTGGGGTTCATGTTCCAGGACCTCCCTGAGCATGCTAGGTGTGTATGCATGTGATTATGATCTGAGTTCACTGAGATTAGGGGTGCATCATTGCAAGAAGACATTATTGGGGGTGCTTCTCTCTCTCATGGAAGAAATTAAATATACTTTAAAAATGCATACTTGTCTTAAGGAACATTGACTATAACTTAGGGATGAAACACATAGACATCAAACCATAATTTATTATTGTATTGACAAAGAAAACCATTTTTGACAACACAAAAAAGCCAATTTGTAATTCTGAGGCTCTAAAAAAGACTTTATAGAGGAGATGATATTGGAGTTGGGCATTGAAAGGTGAATTTCTTTAGGCAGTGAAGGGGAACATGTTTTCCGTGTAGCAGAATGTAATTAACATGTGTGTGATGAGTTTGTGGAACATGAGAACGCTGGTCTAATTATTTTTCTTCTTTTTTTTTTTTAAAAAGATTGTTATATGATGTATGCATGAGAGAGAGAGAGAGAGACGATTGTTATATGATGTATGCATGAGAAAGAGAGAGAGAGACAGACAGACAACAGACAGAGAGGGAGAGAGAGAGAGAAAGAAAGAGAAAGTGAGAAGTCACTTCCCTAGGGGATCACCATGTCACAGTCCTTTCTCATCTCTTCTCCTGTTGGGATTTGGGGTGGCACACACACACACACACACAAAAAAAAAAAACGTGTTTTCAAGTGGTTGGGTCTGGGACTCAAACCATGCAGTTGGCTACATGGGCTCTAGCCACCTTAACTACCATGCTATCTAAATTGCCCTGGTCTAATTTTCTTAAAATATATAGGTGGCAGTAATTAGGGATGAGAAAAGAAAAAAGGATGAGACTAACTTTAGTCATATGCAAAGGTTTAGAAATATGAATGCAAAATTTTCTTTAATAGAAAGTTAATAGTTGTAATTTTAAAGTACTTTGATTTATATCACTTCAAGGTGATAATATATGGCCATATTTTCTGTGGTAAAAATTTACATAGATTTTATTTTCCTTTACTTTTATATATTTATTTCTTCTATGAGAGAGAGAATGACAGGCACTACCAGCATGGTCTTCGCACTGTGATCCACCCCCAGTTTCGGCCAGCCCTGCTCATGGGCATTCTGTACACACATCATGCTCAGGGGGTCCAGGGCTCAATCCTAGGACTTTTCCACATGCATCCACTTGCATTACCACTGCACTGCCATCAGGTCCCTAGATCAATATCCTTAACATTAGTGAGTTATTTCGTAATTGCGTCCACAAAACATATTAAATGACTAAAAATTTGGGCAATTCCATGTAAAGCCAATAATTTTGGCTTTGTAAACAGGAAAAAAACCTCCTTGCATATTAAAACACACTAAAAATTTGGGCAATTCCATGTAAAGCCAATAATTTTGGCTTTGTAAACAGGAAAAAAACCTCCTTGAATTTGTCTTTATATTTAATCATTCAAGTTCATAGATATTTAGTTTTCAGATTAAGAAGGTAAAGCTTGGGGCCAGCAGTTAGTGTAATGGCTATGTCGCTGAACTCCCATGTAGCCAACAGCGATTCGAATCCTGGACCCAGTGGCTTAAACTCATGCCAGGTGCGTGTGCGTGAGTGCCCAAGATCTCGAGAGGAGAATGGAGAAGGGATTGTGGCGTGACCATCCCCCCTGGGGGTGATTTCTTGCTTTCTATCTCTCTGTCTCTCTCTGTCTTTCTGGCGAGTGCATGCGCTCTATAGCAAAAACCTCTCCAAAAAGAAAAAAAGAAAAGAAAAAGGCAAAGCTTAAGACCAGCAGGTGGTGTAATGGTTATGTTGTTGGACTCCTATGTAGTCGACCGAGGTTCAAGTCCTGCCCTAAAGGCTTAAAACTCATTCTGGGCTTGTGCACATATATGCCTAGAACTCCGAAAGGAAAAGGGAGGAGAAGATGTGATTTCATGCTTTCTGTCTTTCTGTCTCTCCAGATATTGCATGCACTCTATAGCAAAAATCTCTCAAAAACAAAACAAAACAAAACAAAAAACCTAAGCTTTGTAAAAAAAAAAAAGAAAAAGGTGCAGATACATGTTTATTTTGCTATATTAGTGATTTATCGATACTTTGGCTTTTCTTTTTCTTTCTTTCAGAGATTTTTTGCTATAAGGGCATGTGAAGTTGCCGGAGAGAGAGAGAGACAGAAAGTGAGAAATTACCTCCTCTCCCCAGGGGATGGCCATACCACAATCCTTTCTCCTCTATTCTTCTCTCAGAATTCTGGGTATGCATGCACATGCATCTGGTGTGAGTTTTTTTTTTTTTTTTTAAGTCAATGGGTCTGGGACTCAAACTGTACTCAACTACATGAGAGTCCGATGATGTAACTATTACATCCGCTACTGTTCCCAATAGTTTGGCCTTTCTTAATGGCCAGGTTTGGTTGCTAAATGATAGCTCCAGTATATCAGAGATAGCTCTACTGTATATTAAATATAACAAATAATTTAACTGAATGAAAGTATTCTTACAAAGTATAACTAAATTCAAAGCATATGTGGAGAAATTTACATTTTGTCTAGCATTTAGTATCATTGATGGAACTATTTTTGTAGCGCTCTGTTTTTTAGATACATAGTCTTATTTTTCTATTTTTAAAAAAATAAGTGAAATTTTCTTACTTTTGGTTTTGTTATTTGTTTTATTCTCAAATACTACATATATATGTATAATACAATATATTTAATAATATATTTAAATATACAATATATAAATTATACAAATATAAATATATATATATTTATGTATGTATATATGTGTGTGTGTGTGTGTATTTTATCTTGACACTAAATCTTGGCAATATGGAAAAACTGATAAGTTATTTATTGAGACATGTGCAAATGTCTTTAAAAGCGTTGTTGAATGGGGCCAGCAGATTGCATGGTGGGTAAGGTACTAGACTCCCACATGGCCAACTGTGGTTTAAGTCCCAGACCCAGCAGCTTGAAAATCACACTGGATATGTGTATATACATTCCCAAAATCCTGAGAGGGGAATGGAAGAGAAGGGATTGTGAAGTGGTCATCCCCTCTGGGAGGTGATTTCTCACTTTCGCTCTCTGTCTCTCACCAGTGAGTACATACACTTTATGACAAAAAGTTAATTAATTAAAAACTTTTAAGAAAAGTTATTGGGTATATGGCCCAAAATATTTCATATAATTTATTAGTTTTTTTTTAAGACTACAACAGACTTTTAGATGAATAGCAAAGTTTTCATTTGATTTTCTTCTATTTAATGCCTGACATTGAAAACTCTCTTTAATTTTTCACCCTGAATTAAAATTATTAAACAAACATATTCTAAGATATTTACTTTACATTTTAAAATTTCCATCACACTGTGGTTTGAGAATGAACAGAAAACTATGATGATGTTTTTTAGATTTTTTTTTTACTCCACTTGAGTGATTTATATAAATAAACAATAAAGCATCAGTAATGTCATTTATGTAAGACTCTTGAAAAAAATAATTGTTTAATAATCTTGTCACCAATAAGTCATTGTTATAAAGGGGTGTTATAAAGTTTGTATTTTAATTTTTTCCATTAATGTGATTACATTTTGAGAAGTAAGTGAATGATTTTAAAAGAATTGAGTGGTAACTAAATTTTACAGTATGAAGGTTTCCCACTTTGCTTTCCAGTTATTGAGTTGTTGGAAAAGTCATAACACATTTTTACATAGAAAAACAGAAAAATACCATACTTTTCTGATGACCCAATAAAATAGAAGTAGAAATCTAATTTTTCATTTCAGACTTTGCAGAGAAAGTATTAATGAGAAACTAGTGATAATTTACTTATTTCATTAATGCTTTACAAAATACTATAGAATAATGCTAATTGAATAGTTAAGACTTGATTCTGATTGACTAGGGCATGCACCCTCACACTCAGAATAAATTTATAAAAATTGATAAAATGTAAGGCTTTTAAAAAGAATCTTGTGAGCAGAATCTATACTGTTTCATTTTATGAGTATAATTTTCTTTTGAAATAAAAGCATACCATTGATTTCCAGAAAAAGGAGAAGGAAGTATATCTCTAAACAAGAATAAATACCATTCAGTAACACTTTTACTTATAAAATTTCAAACAAGGAAATGGATTAATGCTGATGTTCAAGTAAATAGCTATCATAATAAAAATTAAGCTTCCAAAGAACTCAGATTGTGGCTAACCTCAATTATTTCACTTTGATTGTTTTAAGACTGGGTTTCTACAGCCGAAGTCAAGAGGACTGATTAAATAAATAATCCAGTTCATTGTACCAAAACACTCAACACACTCATAAATATATTGACTAACTCAGGATAAGGTGGTTAACTGATCTTGCTAAAATTTATATGAAAGTACCTTTCATCGCTACATGCCACGGTGGTTTTGTTCTACATGAAGTCAACAAAATACCAGAGATGGTGATTGTATCTTGTATGACTTCTACTCAGTTTTCAGAAAGATAATGTAAAGTAAAGGTAATGGTAAAAAGATAAGTTAGTACATGTGAATCATGTTATTGGAATTTTTTTAATATTTCAATTTAAGTATGACTATTAAAGGCCACCATCATCTTGACTCTTATTCTCTGGGTTGCTTTCCTTTTATGATTCATGTCCTATGATCTTTAGACCAGTATTATGAATGAGTAGTTGCAGTTTTGTTGTTGTTGTTGTTTGTTTGTTTGTTTTTAAGAGAGATTTTGAATAGGGAACATGTGCTCACTGGAGAAGCAGAGAGAGACAGAGAGACAGAAAGGGAGAAATAACCCCCCAGGTGGATGGCCACACTGCAGTTCCATCTCCTCCATTCTCCTCTTGGGACTTTGGGTATGCCCACAACTGCGCCCCATGTGTTTCAAGCAGCTGAGTCTGGGATTCAAACCATGGTTGGCCATGTAGGAATCCAGTGACATAACCATTATGCCATCTTCTGGTCCCCAGTCACAGATTTTTAGAGTCTGATTTGAACATAGTATGCCAACTCCATTTATATATTAACACTATCTACATACAGTAATTTCTTTCAACACCATACCAGCTGAAAGGCAGAAAAAATAACTGAATATACTGTACAACTTATATACAATGGGCAGTGTATTAATATCTAGGAGACTGAATTAAACTACCTTTGCTTAGCTTTGGCCACAGCCTCTAGTTTCAGCTATAGTAATCTATTATTTTTAATCAGGTTTGTGTTCACTTACTATTGTCTTTCACTTATAATAGTGACTTTCCGACTTGAAATGGGTCCCTTGTGCTAAATAATTGACTAAATGATATAGCACAGTTTCTTTACAATCCCAAGTTGGAGTGGATTTCATCTTATTCTGTCAATCAAATGCATGAACCTGGGTCAAGCGTGGCCAGGTAAAGAGAGCCGGCCAACCCAGTCTTGGTTTGAATAGCCGTTAAGTAATATGTTTGTTCCACTTTCACCATCAAAAATATTGCATTCTCAGTAAAAGATCTTTCATTTGCCATTACAAGATCTAGAGTTTAAGTTGTTATTACTGGAAAGGCAACCAGAAAATGGAAAACAGAACACTCTTCCTGACTACATGTCAGCTATTACAAATGTCTTGAAGTAAAGAAAATGGAGCCTGCTCATGTTCAGTACAGCAGTGCTAATAAAGATACATTGTCTTGCTGCAGTATTCCTGCAAGTTAATTTATGTATTACTTTAGAAAGAAATTCTCTTTCCATTAAAGTTATGTCTCCGGTTAGGTGATTCATAAACAGAGGACCTGGAAATGGAAATGGAATCAGTCTCTTGAGACTATTTACATTCTTAATCATACACAGCTGCTGAGTCAATGGAGGATTTTGGAATTTTCGTAAAGCAGAAAGTCTTTCTTATCTTTTGCAATTAAACCATCAGATTATGGTCACATTAAAACAATGCCAAATAACATTCTAGTTAAAGAACTAAGTTTTTAGAGAAGTAGATGTCCTTCAATGGGTAAGGGACCTCTGTTCAGGTATTTTTGCATTCAGTGTTTAGCACATTTTAAAAAAACCTTTCCTTTGATGCAAAACAGCTGTAGCTATGTTTTGAGCGATATAAACATTCCTCTCCAGCTCCCCCAGAGTCTTACACTTTCCAGGCTCAGGGCAAAGGATTAAAAAAGGTTGCAGTTTCTTCTCATCATGAATTTCCTACAACCTTTTAAACTAAATAGCACCTTATGAGAAATTTTTATAGAGATGGAGTTTGAATGCTAATTTGAAGTAAATAGCCTAAAAGTGGTTGAAAAACCAGCCATTTTCTTGAAAATTTATATTAGCTTAAAACATTTTCTCACAGTCTAATTAGATCATATAATTAGATTAACACATCTAAATGCATCTGTTGCTTGGGATGAACCTGGCCAGCACAGACAGTAGAAATTAATACAAGTTCAATAGGTATTTGAGTTGAAATAGGCAAGGCAATCACCTTTCTTTTCTCTTAGTTTATAGGAAGTGGTTCTTCCAGTTTCTTCGGCACCTATAAATAAATGACAGCCCCATCTTTCTCAGTGCTTTTGTGATGATTTGTCTATGGGCTCTTTGTTTCAATAATGTTAAGACAGTCATCTTGCATCATCGTTGATGAATTTCCCCACCTTAGAAGCCATATTAACAAATCAATACCTGCTTCTTGGCATATGATATTTGAATAATATCATGATCAAATGGCTTTTAATACATAAGTGAACCAGTTTAAACCATTTTTCAAACTGTTTTCCTGGTTCCATGGCTAGAGTTCAGAGCTGGGTCAATCCTTTTTAGTTACAGATTATTTTTACATATAGAAACTTTCTTGTAAGTGCTCAAGGGATGCCTTTTCTGGTGGAGTCTAGTAGGGAGAGCTTGATTTTAGTCTAAGGAGGGGTACAAGAATATAAATGTAATTAGTGGCAGAGAAAATTAATTTTAAAAAGTTAGTAATACGGTTGTGAAGAGCTTACTGACAGATATGTTAAGAATGTGTCCTTAGGTGATTGTGTCATTGCATGAACATCATAGAGTGTATTTACACAAACTAAGAAGAGATATTTCACTACACACATAGGCTATATGGTTTATAACCTATTGCCTCTGAGCTACAAACTTGTACAACATGTACCAATACCGAATATGGTCAGCAATTGTAACAAAGTGGTATTTGTTTTTACCTAAACATGTATGAACATAGAACATAGTAGTACGTGGCCTGGTGGTTATGGGAGCTGGATCCCACATGACTTACATGAGGTTCAGATCTGGGACCTACTGCTCAAAAAACATGATAGGCATGTGCACACATGTGCCCAGAATCCTGAAATGGAGAAAAAATGAAGTAGAATGGATTGTTGTGTGACCATTCCCTATCTGGGGGAGGAGTACTTTCTTTCTCTCCCTCTCTCTCTGTCTCTGGAAAGTGCACTTGCTCTCTGGCAAATTAAAAAAAAAGATATAGTTAAAATTTGGTGTAAAAGATGAAAAATTGTACATGTGTATAGGGTACTTTACCATGAATGGAGCTTGTAGCTAGATGTTGTTTTGGACGAGCCTGTGAATGAATGATGAGTGCATATGAACACCAGGCATATTACTATCCACTACTGTAGACTTTGTAAATGTTGTACACTTACTACACTAAATTTACTTATGTTTCCCCCCCCTCTTCAATAATAAATTAATTTTAGCTTACTGTAGTTTTATTTTATAAATTTATTTTTAAGTTTCTGAAACACAAATTGTGTAGCTGCACATAAATTTTTTTTGTTTCTTTCCCTTTTTATAGTACCCCCTCCCCATCAGGCATGTGCTTACCACAGACAGAGAAAATGGGAAATCACCCCCAGCAAGGAATGGCCACGCCACAATCCCATCTCTTCCATTCTCCTCTCAAGACTTTGGGCACACAAGCATACATGCCCAGAGCGATTTCAAGCTGCCAGGTCTCAGACTCAAACACTGGTCCACCACGTGGGAGTCCAGGCCCTTAACCACCATGCCACCTGCTGGCCCCATTTTTTTTCTTTTTTATGCCTGAGGACTCATGCAGAAGAATGAGAGAGTAAGCATGCAAACGTGAAAGAGAATCCTCTAATGAAGTTTGGCCATGATTGACCCTTTCTCTCTCCAGTTCTTCATTTCATCAGGATCATGGGTGTATGTATATATATTGTTTTTCAAGCCACTAGGGCTAGAAATTGAACCCTGGTATGCCTTGTGGAATCTGGCTTCCTCTGCACAGCACTTAACCACTGTGTTATATATCCAGCTTTTTCTTTGTATTCTTATTTTATATACTCTTCCCTACTTTTTCTATTTGTTTAACTTTTTAAACTTTTTAGGTAAAAACTTTGACAAATAATATATACTAGCCTAGTCCCATACAGGGTCAGGATCATCATCGTGGTTTTCTTCCATCTCTATATGTTGCCCCATTATAGGGTCATGATGAACAAAACAATATAAGATTAGATCAAGCACCAGAGAAAACAATGCAATCATGAGATATAATAAGCATAAGATGTTTTACAGTAATTTTTTTAAATGAAAGACAGAGAACAGTGTTAAATGATGATAAAAGTATGATGATAGTGAATACCTAAAGCACTAGCAACATACTTCTATATGACTAGCATTACAGTAAACATGTGAGTAATGTGTGGCACTGTGATGTCATGATGGCTATGACATCACTAGGCAATAGGAATTTTTCAGAACTATACTATTATGGGACCTTGTATCCTGCAACTGTACTGTATTCATGTTTTACTTCCAGGAATTTTTTTCATGGATACATTGGGTCTTCTATGTATACAATCATGTCATCTGCAAATAGAGAGTGTTTCACCTCTTCTTTTCCTATTTGAATGCCTTTTATTTTTTCGTCTTTTCTGATTGTGTTGGCGAGGACTTCCAGTACTATATTAAAAAGGAGTGGAGAAAGTGGGCATCCTTGTCTTGTACCCGTTTTTAGTGGGAAAGCTTTTAGCTTTTTTCTGTTCAGGATGATGTTCACTATGAGTTTTTCATAGATAGCTTTTATTGTGTTGAGAAATGACCCATCTATGTGGATATTGCTGAGTCGTGATTATGAAAGGATGTTGCATCTTATCAAACACTTTTTCTGCATCAATTGATATGATCATATGATTTTTATCTTTTTTCCTGTTAATATGGTATATTACATTTATGGGTTTGCATATGTTGAACCAACCTTGCATCCCTGGAATAAAGCCTACTTGATCATGATGTATAATCTTTTTTATAAATTGTTGTATATGATTTGCTAGTATCTTATTGAGAATCTTTGCATCTATATTTATCAGAGATGTTGGTCTATAGTTTTCCTTCCTTGTTCTGTCCTTAACTGTTTTAAGGATAAGGATGATGGAGGCTTCATAGAATGAATTAGGGAGAGGTTCACTCTTTTGGATCTTTAGAAATAACTTGAGTAGAATGGGGATTAACTCTTCTTTGAAAGTTTTGTAGAATTTAGAGGTAAAGCCATCAGGGCCAGGGCTTTTCTTTGTTGGGAGGTAATTTCTTACTGATTCAGTCTCCCGGCTTGTTATGGGTCTATTCAGACTTTCTATGTCCTCTTGGCTCAATCTTGGTAGATTATGTGTCCCAGGAATTTGTCTATCTGATCTAGACTGTCTTGCCTCTTGGCATATAGTTGTTCATAGTATCCTCTAATGATGTTTTGTATTTCTACTATGTCTGTTGTTATATTGCCTTCTTTACTGCAGATTTGATTCACCTGGTTCCTTTCTCTCTTCCTAATAAGTCTCACTAGTAGTGTATCTATTTTGTTTCTCTTTTCAAAGAACCAGCTTTTACTTTCATTTATTTTCTGTATAGTTCATTTATTTTCTATTTCATTTATTTCTGCTTGTATCTTTATTATTTCCTTTCTCCTAGAGTTTTTTTTTTTTCTGTTGCTTTTCCAGTTCTCTGAGGCATGATGTTAGGTGATCCATTTGCCTTCTTTCCATCTTCCTCTTATATGCACTAATTGCTATGAATTTCCCTCCTTTGACTGCTTTTGCAGTGTCCCAAAGATTATGGAAACTCGTGTCCTCATTGTCATTGATGTCCATGAATCTTGAGATTTCAATCTTTATTTCTTCAGTAGTTGTGAAGTCATTCAAGAGTAGGTTATTTAGTTCCCATGTATTTGAATATTTTTGAGGATTTCTCTTGAAATTAAGGTCAAGTTTAATTCCATCATGGTCAGAGAAGATGCTGGGAATAATGCCCTTGAATATGCCCTTGAATCTATAGAGGCTTGCCTTGTGTCCTACCATGTGGTCAATCTTTGAAAAGGTTTTACGTGGAAGTAAGAAAAAAGTGTATCTCATCATTTTGGGATAAAAAGTTCTTTAGAAATCTAAAACATTTCTATATATGAACAGCAGGCAGACTGAGATAGAGCTGAAAAAAGTAATTCCACTTACCATAGCCACAAAAAGTATAAGATACCTAGGAATAAATCTAACCAAAGAAGTTAAAGATCTCCACAAGGAAAATTACAAAAAGCTAAAAAAAATAAATTGAAAATGACACAAAAATGTAGAAGGATGTCCCATGTTCCTGGATTGGAAGAATTAATATTATCAAAGTGACAATTCTACCCAAATTAATCTACATATTTAATGCAATCCCAATCAAAGTACCAGACACATTCTTCACAGATCTAGAAAAGATAATCCTAACATTTGTATGGAATCATAAAAGACCTCGTATTGCTCAAGCAATCCTGCACAAGAAAAGTGGAATGGGCGGCATCTCACTTCCAGGCCCAAAATATACTACAAAACTGTGGTAATCAAAACAACATGATACTGGCACAGAAACAGACATGTGAACCAATGGAACAGAACAGAGTCCCCAGAAATAAACTCCCAAGCATAGTCAACTAATTTTTTTTTTTTTTAGAGATTTTCCCTCTAGGGCGCGTGTGCTCACCAGACAGAGAGCGAAGAGACATAGAGACAGAAAGCGAGAAATTACCCCCCAGGGGGGATGGTCACTCCGCAATCCCTTCTCCTCCATTCTCCTCTCGGGATCTTGGGCACGCACGCACACATGCCCGGCGTGAGTTTTAAGCCACCAGGTCCGGGACGCGAACCGCGGTCGACTACTTGGGAGTCCAGTGATATAGCCATTACGCTAACTGCTGGTTCCCCAGTCAACTAATTTTTCACAAAGTGTACCAGTCAATCCAGTGGGAAAAGGAAAATGTCTTCAGCAAATAGTGCTGGAAAAAACTGGATTTCCATCTGCAGAAAGAAGAATCTGAACCCCTACCTCTCACCATTGACAAAAATCAACTCAAGGTGGATCAAATATCTAAACCTCAGACCTCATAAAACTGCTCCTGGAAAACACTGGGGAAACTCTGGGAGACATTGGGGTAGGCAAAGACTTCTTAAACAAGACCCCCAAAGCACAGTTGGTAATCCCCAAAATAGACAAGTGGGATTACATCAGACTAAGAAGTTTCTCCATGGAAAAAGACATAATAATTAGTGTGAATCAACAGCCCTCAGAATGGGAAAATATTTTTGTAAACTATGCATCAGATAAGGGACTGATAACCAGAATGCATGAAGAACTCAAGCAGCTGTTCTGTAAAAAAGATGATCATCCCTATTAAAAGGCAGGAGAATGAGTTGTAAAAACTACTCTCTAAGTATGACATATGAATAGCCAAAAGGCATATGAAAAGATACTCAACATTTCCCATTGTAAGGGAAATGCAGATCAAAACAACAATGGGATACCACCTAACCCTAGTCAGAATGACTGAGATTAAAAAAAACAAAAAATGATAAGTGCTGGCAGCAGTGTGGTGAAAGGCGAACACTCTTACACTGCTATTGGGAATGTAAATTGGTCCAGCCACTGCGGAGAACAATTCAGAGATTCATCAAATATCTACAAATAGAACTACCATATGATCCAGCAATCCCACCCCTTGGTATCTACCCAAAGGACAGAAGAATTCTTAATCAGAAAAGTGCTTGCACATCGATGTTTATTGCGGCATTATTCACAATTGCTAAAACATGGAACCAATCCAAATGCCCACAAACAGATGAATGGATTGAAAAACTGTGGCACATCTACCCTATGGAATACTATTCAGCCATAAAAAATTCTTGGGCATTTAGGTTGGTTCTATGTCTTAGCAATTGTGAATAATGCTATAATAAACATAAATATGCAAGTGTCTTTCCAATGGAGTGTTTTCCTATCCTTTGGGTAAGTATCAAAGAATGGGATTACTGGATTAAAAATAATTTATATATTTATTTGTTTAAAAAATTGAATTACTCTTATTTCTTTCAAAACTGCAACCAAATTCTGCCTCACTCACCATCACCCAACAAGACACTGCAGACCAGGGCAATCTCATTCTTCAGATTCCCCTCTGGGAGACCTGAGGATCTGCTCATATAGGTAAAGATGGGGCTATTATGGAAGGCAGAGCAACTCTCTTCTACCCGCCCTTCACCACTACTGATCTACTTAATTGGAAACACCACACACCTTCCTACTTGGAAGAGCCCCAGGAAATGATAAATATCATAGAATCTTTACTCTATACCCACCAGCCCACCTGGGATGACTGTTGGCAACTACTCTTCACTCTACTTAAAACAGAGGAGTGCTGAAGAGTCCTTGTGGCAGCAAAGAAATGGCTACAAGAGCATGCCTCCAATGATGTGGTAGATCTTGAGGCTTGGACCAGAACTGCTCTTCCAAATGAAAAGCCTGGTTGGGATTTCAGGAATAAAATCCTGCAGGGAATGAAAGCTGGTGCAAAGAAACCTAGTAACATGGCAAAAACTATAGAAATAATTCAGATGACAGATGAGCCACTGGGGCAGTTTTATGAGAGGCTCTGTGAGGCATACCGGATCTATACTCCATTTGATTTCGAGAGTTCCCAAAGCCAGCAAATGATTAATGACTTGTTTGTTGCCCAGTTGGCCCCTGACACCCATAGAAAACTCCAAAAGCAGGAAGGCTCTGCTGGATGAACACCACCCAGCTCCTGAAGATTGCTAATCGAGTCTTTGTGAACCGAGAAGAAGAAGAGAGAAAAGAAGCAGGTTGGTAGATGAAGCAAAAGGCAACCCTGCTGGCTGCCACCCTCAGACAGCCAGATGCCCCTCCCAGTCCAAGAGGGGGGCCCAAAACTGGCTGCCCCAGACTTGTACCAACCCAGTGCACATAGTGCAAAGAGGATGGACACTGGAAAGGTGAATGCTCCACGGGAAAGGCAAGTGAAGAAAGAACAACCAGAAGCTCACCAGAAACCCCTATGACTTTCTACCCAGAGCCCCCAGGAGACCTCCTAGCCATGATAGAATCAGAATTAGACCATGCGGTATCCATGATTCTAGGCCCCTAGGAGTTCTTGGTCAACATCAAGGTAGGGGGCCAACTAATAACATTTATGGTACATACTGGTTCTGAACACTTAGTTGTAACCCAGCCTCTGGCTTTCCTATTAGGCTGAAAAGCTACCATCATGGGAGCCACTGGAAACATCAGGGTCCAGACCTTCTTGCAGGCAAGAAGCTGCCAATTCAAGAGACACTTAGTTATCCACAAGTTCTTGTACCTGCCTGATTGCCCAGTCCCATGACTGGGAAGGGACCTATTGACTAAATGTAGAATGCAAATTAGCTTTGACTCATCAGGCTCAGGTGCTTTAACTGTCAGTCCTGCCAAATTCCTAACTGTAACAATGCCCAGGGGAGAGGAATGGTGAATGTTCACCTCTGAGGCACCCAGCAAAGATGATAAGGTACTTTATTCACTTGTTAAAGACTTTCCTGAAGTCTGGGCTGAAGGGAGCCAGAGATGGCAATTAACCACCCACCTGTAATGGCTGAACTGATACTACAGGCACAGCCTGTGTGCCTTCAACTGTACTTATCAAGCCGAGAAACTAGGCTAGCCATAAAAAAGCACATTGACCAGCTCAGGGAAGCTGGAATCCTGGTAGAATGTCAGTCTCCCTGGAACACTCCCTTCCTCCCCACAAAGAAGGGAACCTCTGGAGACTATCCAGGACTAGCATGCTGTGAATGCTGCCGTGGTGTACTTATATCCCACCATAACCAATCCATATACTTTGCTGAGTGCTTTTTCCACAGAGCCTGAATGATTCACTTGTCTGGATCTCAAGGATGCTTTCTTCTGCCTGAGACTAGCGGCCATCAGTCAACCAATATTTGCCCTTGAATGGGAACATCCAGCCACCCAAAAGAAAACTCAGCTCTCATGGACTCGGGTCCTCCAAGGGTACAAGAATTCCCTGACTTTGTTTGGAGAAGTGCTTGCTACTGACTTAGAAAATTTTCCAAGCCAAGAGACTGGATGCACTCTACTCCAATATGTCAATGACCTTCTGCTTGCTAGAATGACTCAAGAAAATTGCTGGAAGGGAACTTGAAAGCTGCTTCAGCTTCTGTCCCAGGCCAGGTACAAAGTCTTGATAAAGAAAGCCTAAATCTGCCATAACCAGGTATGATTTTTAGGATTCATTTTAACTAAAGGGCACCATGCTCTTGGACACAAGCAAAAGCAGGTGGTATATGGATTGCCTTAGCCCACAAACTGGAAGCAACTACGTGAATTCCTAGGAGTCACACGATTCTGCAGAATTTGGATCCCAGGTTTTGCTGAAAAGGCTAAGCTGCTGTATGAACTATTAAAAGGCTCAGAAAAAGTCCCCTTTGAATGGGGACCCCTTCAAGAGTAGGCTTTCCAGGATCTTAAGTCAAGGAAGTCCCCTTTGAATGGGGACCCCTTCATGAGTAGGCTTTCCAGGATCTTAAGTCAAGTCTTGGGAGAGCCCTGGCTTTGGGACGCCTGGACATCACCTGAAAATTCAATCTGTTCATATATGAAAAAGTCAGACAGCACTAGAAGTTCTGACTCAGCCTTTTGGGCCTTGGGAGAGACCCATTGCCTACCTATCTAAAAGTTTAGACCCAGTGGCATATGGAGGACAAGGCAGTCCTTGCCAATGAGCCCTTGCTGCCACTGTTGAATTGATTAAAGAGGCAAACAAGTTAACCTTAAACCAATTTATCAATGCCTGCCCTAATGAACATCAAAGGATATAAATGGCTAGCCAGCTCTAGGATGGTCCACTACCAGAGCTTATCGATTGGAAATCCCTGAATTATACTCCACACTCTGCCGACCTTCAACCCTGCTAGCTTCCTCCTGGCCACACTGGGGCCTCCTTACCACAATTGTGAAGAGGCCCTCAATAAGGTCTTTTCTGGATGTCCTGATCTTATAGACACACTGTTGAAGGCCCCTGGCCTCACCCTTTTCACTGACAGTAGCAGCTACATAAAAGATGGAATTCGATATGCTGGCTACACCATTACTTTTCAAGACACAGTGATTGAGGCTAGGGCACTTCCCCAAGGATGGTCAGCTCAGCAGGCTGAACTCTGGACATTAACTGAGCCCTAAGATTGGTGGTCGATAAGAGGACAAACATCTACACAGATATGATATGCTTTTGCTACTCTATATGTTCATAGAACGTTATACTGAGAGAGAGGACTCCTCTTGGCAGAAGGGAAGACAGTTAAAAACAAAGAGGAAGTCTACCAACTATTAGAAGCAGTCTGGGAGCCAAAGAAAGTGGCAATCATCCATTGTAGGGGACACCAGAGAGGGGAAGACTCCATCACCCTGGGAAACCAGTTGGTAGACCAGACAGCCAAGACTGATTCCAACCGAACTCTGACTGCTATAACCAATATGTTACCACCCACAAGCCTCCCCAAAGCCTCCTCCCCTCTTATACCTTCGACGAACATCACTGGGCAAAGCCAGAGGGAGTAACCCTGGAAGAAGACAGATGGTGGAGATTTCCAGATAAAAGAGTATACATACCTCAGTCCCTGGGATATTCACTGGCAAAGCAGCACCACGGGTTGATTCATTGGGGAAAGACTAACCAAGAGAACATGCTAGGCCGATACTATTTTTTGAGTTGCCTACTGTCATTGTGTGCAACTGTAAGTATGCAATGTGAGACCTGTGCCAGAAATAACCCCACCCAGGGGCCAACTCAGCTGGTTGGAATAAAAGCCACCAGGACAACTCCCCTGGAATTACTGGAGGCAGATTTGGAAGTGCGACCATGTTGGGGTTATAAGTACTTACTAGTCCTGTTCTGTACTTACTCAGGCTGGGTGGAACCCTTCCCTGTGCAAACTGAAAAGGTCAGAGAAATCACTCGAGTCCTTCTGAAGGAAGTTATACCTTGGGTTGGGCTTCCCGTTATGATCGGATCAGACAATGGCCCTGCTTTTGCGGCAGAAGTTACACGGGGAGTGGCAAAGGCCTTGGGCATAAAATGGAAGCTTCTCACTGCTTACTGACCTCAGAGTTCTGGGAGGATTGAACGAATAAATTCTACCTTCAAGTCAACCCTGGCTAAGCTCTGTCAGGACACTGGATGCCCTTGGGTGGATGTCCTCTCACTGGCCTTGTTCTGAGTTTGATGTACACCCCTAAAACAAGGTTATTCCCCTTATGATATTCTATTTGGCCGGCCACCTCCTTTAGTGATCCTGACCCGAACAGCTGACGTCATCAGCTGGGCAAGGCAGTCCTGACCCAGAATCTGGTGGCCTTGGGAAAGAATTCAAAGAAAGTAGCCTGTGTCACCTTAGAAAGAACCCCATTCCCCTCAGAAACTGGGTACACAAACATGATCTCATGTTGGTTAAAAATTGGAAAAAAGGAATCACCACAGCCCATCTGGTTGGGGCTGTAAGTTGTTGTGCTTGTTACCCCTACTGCAGTTCAGGTTGCAGGGCTAGCCCTGTGGATCCACCACTCACGAGTGATACAAGCTGCTACACCAGAAGACCCTGGGACCTGGATGGTGAAAAACTGCCCTGAACAGTCAACTAAAATAACTTTCCAGAGGACGAAGACCTGTTATAGAAACTGCAGCCCTGCTGCAGCCACTCCTGGGCTGGCTGCTCTACACATGGCAGAAGCTTGAGGACAGTGACAGATGACACCCATACCATATCCATACAATTTCCTACTCCTGGCACCTTCTGTAGTGCTAGCTGTGCTTCTCTCCATTGGTCTGGCAACGGTGGTCCCAAAAGTCTGGAAGTTATGGGAAAGGCAATATTTTGCTACCAATATTATACCTCCTGGTAGTAGGGACCTTGATAGGCCTAAGATGCCTGGGTTAACTAACCAGAAGCATTTTCATTGGAGTTCTGTTCCTAGTTCCGATTTTGCTTTAATGATACTCCTGACTCTGGTTCTTGCTCTTTTACTGAGCCTGACAGGCCCCTAACCCCCTTGCCTCAAATGGTGCAATCAAACCATCCAGCAAGCAACTATCTGGCTGTGACTGGGCACCTACCTACGAATGATAGCCTATTTTCCTGGGATTTACGATCCCATAGTCATTTTGGGCTTCCAGAGACAGCTGGCATTCATGCACCAGGGGTGAGGCTACAAGTCCTGCCTTGACTTGGTCACCCTCTAAAAGTGCCAGGATGATGTAACAAACTATTTTGTAAGTAAGAGCAGAGGGAGCCATGATTGTTACAATCATCCCCCCCTCCCCCCCGAGAAATGGGTCTGCTACACAGGGCTCAGACAGTATGGGCTCCAAGATGGAGGAGTTAAGTGTCCTACAGAGACTCAGGTCACTGTCCAGGGTGCAATACAGAGGTTAAAGCCTCATGCGCCCTGAGTTCAGTTGAGGTTCCCTCAGAGGGGACCCCAGCTCGATTCAAAACATCCTACTTGTTAATATGACCTCTGTACCAGAGGGACCAGTCTTCCAAGTAATCCTCTCCTCCAAGTCTTAGGGCTATTTTATAAATCAAAGTTCCATTGAAGTAGGTAATGTGACCTGCCATAGCACATATCCAGAAAATGGGACCACAATGTGTTTCCAATACTTGAGATTCCATCTCGTGTGTGGGCCCTATGCTTATCAGTGCCTTCCAGCAAACTGGTTTGGGACCTGTACCTGGGCAATTCTCATCCCCAAGTGGGCATTCTATGGGGAAATGAGACTATTGGTGTCCCCATAGTAGTACATGCTAGAGGGAGATACAATCCATTCCCCTTCTAGTGGGACTGTGGATTGCTGCTGGGGTTGGGACCAAGACTGAATGGCATCCTCTGCTGCTTGCTACCAGCAGCTGTCCACTGCCCTGGCAGATGGATTCCAACAGATAGTGAATATTATTGAAACTCTACAGGTCCAGCTAGACTCCTTGACTGATGTGGTCCTACAGTACTGGAGGGGCTTAGATCTCCTGACTGCCGAAAAGGGTGGACTTTGTTTATTTCTGGAATATTGCTTCTATGCCAACAAATCAGGTGTGGTCTGGGACATGACCAAGCAGCTTAAAGATTTGGTCTCAAAACAGCAACAAGAAACAGCTGACTCCTGGGCAAGCTGAAATGGGCTCTGGACATGGACCCCATGGCTGGTCCCCCTCCTGGGGCCCCTGGGAGTTATTCTTTTAGCACTGGTGGTCGTACCATGTATCTTAAATATGATTAAGTGAGTCATAACCTCCTGCTATGAAGCCATCAAGTATCAACTGTTTGTTGCTGCCCTGGGAAGCTATGTTTATTACCCCCCTGTTAGTTGTCCCTCCTTGTGTCTAGCTGAGGAGACTCAAGAGGGGGGAACAATATGGAAAGATCCTGAATTCATGAATAACTCAGGGTTGATAGCTGCCTGAGTTTTCTGCCCTCTGGCAAACATACTGCTCCTCCCTGGAGCCACAAGGTAACCTGAAACCTTGAGTAAGTTAGACTTCCTGCTTACCTGCCACCTTCATTTTAGGGCAGATTCTGAGCACCTTCCCCATTCCTAACATCCCAAGATCTCCCCTGCCCCAATTCCCCCGTAGAAGACCATGTTCAACCCCTAGTTGGGTCAGAGATACAGAGTGTTAACTCCTTCATTCCTGCCAGCATAATAACCAGTTCTCTATATCTCTCCAAGTGCTTTTTTTTTTTTGTTTGTTTGTTCATTCCTTGGCTTTTGATTTTCTGTGATAATCTGAGCTCCAGAGGTTCCCCTTTCTTCAACCCTCTCTTTAAACAGCAAGCTCCCATTATTTCTTCCTCTACTTAAGAGTTTATCTTGTTCATATACCATGATGCTAGGGAAAAATTCCTTTTCCTGGGGTACTTTACATGAGGAATCTGAAACCAAGTAGGGACCCCCAATCTATTTTCTAAGTTTCTTGAAATAAAAGATCTATTTACAATGTAATGGTCCAGAGTAAGTGATAAGTCTTCAGACTTTGGTTATGATAATGAAATAACATTGACCATGAATAAGGACAATTTGACCTTTAAAACTCTCACTTAAAGAAAGATAAGGTTTTTATTTCAATAGTAAGATGGAACCTGCTGGCCATGAGCTCAAAGACCCCCCAAGCCGAATGGCTCCAGAAACCTGAACAAAAATTTGATTATCTAAGACCTCACCAATCAAGAATGCCCATAAGATGATCATGTCCTCTTGAACCAATCTTGAACTGATCAAGTATCTGGGGCTTCTGCCTCTAATTTTGTCCTTAAAAATGCATATGGGGAGCATCTCGGGATACTGGGTCTTTTCAGCATGAGCTGCCTCCTCTCCTTGCTTTGCACTTTGCAGTAAAGCTGTACTTCATCACACCGTGTGCCTACGGTTTGGTTTTATAGTGCTTGGGTGAGTGAACTTGGGTTGAGTTTGGTAACAAATCTAACTGTTCTTGGCCCAGGTACCCTACTCTGTGGGATTATAATACTCTTAGTATAATGTGCATCCAGCTGTTTTCTTAAATTGTATGTGTTTTTGTCTTTTCTTGCAAAGATTTTGTTTACACCATGTGCTTTTAGGGCTATTTCTCAATCCTACCCCTCAATTTGAATACTAGTCATTGGCCATAAAGAAAAACACACTACTCACTCCAGTCTTACGATTGTTTCCAAATGGTGGGCTAGTTAAACTAGAAATATCTGTCTTTGGGGTTGTGCTAAGTCACTAGCAGGGCTCGTAACTAGCAGCTCTAACCTTTGCTAGCCACCACTACCCCAGATAGCCAAATTCTAGTAATAAGTAGGTCACTTGGAATTCCCACAATACTAGATTTAAAAAAAAAAAAAAAAAAAAAGGGAAGGTAAAATAAAAGTAGGAGACATAATTTGGGAATATGGCAAGCAATTCTAAATGTCCTAGATGATGGGGCATTTTTGCTGCATTTCTGACTCCTCCCCAGTTTTTTTTAAGATTACATTCTTGAGATGGACATTCTGATTTACCTAGTCCTAGTATAAATACACCAATAAAGTTTACTTTTTAATACTGAAAATTTAAGGGATATATCATAGAATGAAGAGAGCAACCAAAGCCCAGTGTTGAAATATTGTTTGTAAGCTAAATAATGTGATTGAATGTAAAAGAGAAAATGAAATAAAAAAATGTAAAATAAGTAAATAAATAAATAACATAGATCAAGGAGTATCTACCTCTGATAGCAGTTGATGATGTTATTTAAACCAAATTCTTGTTGAGAATGATGATAACATTTGGTAAATTATGAAAAGAACATCTATATAATGACATCAAATAACTACCAAATATTTTTAAGCTATGATCTTAAATTAGTTTGGAACTAACAAAAATGAATCCAGAATTTATAGACGTGTTTTCTCTCAAGGAAATTACAGATTTAGAAAGTGAAACCAGGGGCCAGCAGATGGCATAGTGGTTAAGTTGCTGGACTCCCATATGGCTGACTGCAATTTGAATTCTGGACCGTGGGCTTCAAAATCACACCAGGTGCATATGTGTGAGTGCCCAAGATCCCAGAAGGAGAATGGATTGCAACATGGCCATCTCCCATTGGGGATGATTTCTCACTTTCCCTCTCACTGTCAATGTCTTTCTCTCTTTCCAGCAAGGCAGAAGCCTCTTTTTTTTTAAAAAAAAGTGAAACCAATGGTTTGAAGACTAAGAGCTGAGTAGAACTCTGAGTATTATATAAACATATTCCATCTTTTACAGGAGCTGAAAGTCAGCTTTGAGTGATCTTAATCCCTGACTGTATTACAGTAAACTTTTCTGAGCCCTAATGCTTAAAAAAGTTCTATGGAGAAACATAACATCACCTAGCTCTTCAAATGATCTTTATAGTCTTTAAAATTTATAATGGTTGTCTCTCAATAACAATTTCACCCTTCATACACAAAGAAAAGAATTGACCAAGTCCAACAATGATAAAAACACACTCACAAATGGTCCAGATACTGGTGTTCTATAAAATAGACTTTAAAATAAGTCTAATTAAAGTATAGTCAAAGAGGAGGAATTTTGTCAGAGAACTAGCAACTGTAAAAAAGCTAAATAGAAATCAGAAAACTTGAAATAAATAACTGAAGTAAAAAACTTAATGACTAGCTTATGGTATTAAGTACCATATTTAGTATAGATAGAAATAATTAGTAATGTAGTATATAGAGAATAAGAATATGGATAGAACCACAGGAAAAAGAAGAATGAAAAATGTAGAATAGAATATAAAACATGTTGGTATATGAGAGAAAGTGCAAAGGTTTAACAGATGTGTACTTGAAGTGCAAGAAAAGGAGAGAAAATGGGAAGCAATATTGAGAAGATAATTGCTAAAAAATTTCCAAACTAACTAAAGAAATTAAGTCAAGTATTTGAGAAGTGCAATGGACTCTGAGAAGAATAAATATGAAGGGAAAAAAATGTCTACACAAATCATAGTAAGCCTGCTGGAACCCATAGCAAAAAAATCAGGCCAAATAAAGAGATGATTACTGTCAAATGAGAGACAGCAAATCTGACAATTGACTTTATTTATTTATTTATATATATTTTAAGAGATATTTTTGCTAGAGGGCATGTGTACTTGCTGGAGAGATAGGGAGACAGAAAGTGAGAAATCATCCCCCAAAGGGGATGGCCACAGCACAGTCCCTTCTCCTCCATTCTCAGGATTTGGGGCACACGTGCACATGTGCCTGGTGTGAGATTTAAGCCTCCGGGTCTGGTTGAACTGTGACATAACCATTACACCATTGGCTGGTCATGACCTTTTTTTTTTTTTTTAATTGCCAGAAGGCATGTGTACTTACGAGACAGAGTGAGAGAGAGTGAGCAAGAGCGAGCGAGCAAGCATGCAAGTACATTTAATAGGGCATAGGCATGCCATAATTCTTTTCCTTCATTTCTTTTTCCTGTCAAAATTTTGGACACCTATAAATACATGCCTGGTATGTTTTTCAAACTGCTGGGACTGGAATTCAAACTGCTATTGGATCCACATGTGGAATCCAGCTGCCTTGACCACTGTGCTACTGGTCAGCCCTAGTATTTATATTACGCCGCAATCCCTTCTCCTCCATTTTCCTCTCGGGATCTTGGGCACGCACGCACACGCGCCCGGTGTGAATTTTAAGCCACTGGGTCTGGGACTCGAACCGCGGTCGACTAAGTGGGAGTCCAGCGACATTGCCATTACGCTAACTGCTGGTTCCCCCTAGTATTTATATTTTAAAAAGGAAACTTTTATGTGATGAACCTAAAGGAATGTCCCCCCACCCCAATCCTGATATTTCTCAACTGGTAACATGTGATTCTCATGGTGCATAATCTATTCTAACTAAGTTAATACTATTCAGAAATTATTTTTTTCTGTTAGAGGGTAGAACCTTGAAAAGAAAGTTCTATAATGACTAGCAAGGTCTCAAGCAATTGTACAGGATTGGTTGCCATGAGGAAGTTATGATTTAGGGGGTACGACCATGGGAAGACTTCGTTTGGTTTCTGATGAGCAAAGTTGATTGGAGGTAAATGGCATGCCAAGAATGGGGAGCATAAAACTAGTAGCTGAGAAGGAATAAACATTAAGTGGACAGGATGTCTTCTGCCCGTTTTTTTTTTTTTTTTTTTTTGAGAGGTTTTTCACCATAGGGTGCGTGCGCTCGCCAGACAGACAGAGAGAGACATAGAGACAGAAAGCGAAAAATCACCCCCCGGGGGGATGGCCAAGCCACAATCTCTTTTCCTCCATTCTCCTCTCAGAATCTTGGGCACACACGCACACGTGCCCGGCGTGAGTTCTAAGCCACTGGGTCTGAGACGTGGACCGCGGTCGACTACGTGGGAGTCCAGCGACATAACCATTATGCTAACTGCTGGTTCCCTGGACAGGATGTCTTTTAAGGCAGGAGCCACAAGCAGGCAGCAGGGAGCTAGCACGGTAGTGAAGTTCCTACATGCCGTAAAAGCCAGACAGTAGTATGCCTCAGTGTGACTGGGGAACACTGAGGGAATCTGGGCATAAAGTAAAGGCACTTATGATTCCCTTTCTTTTGGTAACCCAGCCTGGAAAGAGCAGACCAAAGAGAAGCTGCTAAGAATGAGGAATAAGAACTAGTTATTGGAAGGTCCAATTATCACTGCATGACTGATGTTTCTTTGTAGATTAGAAGAGTTTACTTGCATCACTGTTGTCTAAGGGAGCCCAACTTTAAATCTCTGTTATAAACAGCATTCCTCAAACTGCAGCCCCCTCCTATCAACCATCAGACATTGTACAGATGCTACTTTGGCAATGACTCATATTTTCTCTCTGGCTGGAAGTGGGAGTTTCATGAAATTAAGTAGAGATGCTAATTAGATTGTAGGAAGATAGAATATCTGTAGGGTTAGCCAGAATTTTATCTGACAAAAATATTAAGAAATGAATTAATAAGAATGTATAAAAACATTTAAAATGTGAGGTTTTCTACATAGTACAAAATGATTAGTACATAGTCTAATTACATTTAACTATTAATTTTCCTTTATTTTAAACATAATTTTTAAAAAGTGTCAGAGTAAAGAATAAACCTAGATGTTGCCAGACATGGTAGTACTTTTAGGCATACATAATAAAGTCCCAGCTAGAACCAACTTCTTTTTTATGTTTTTCTATAGATTTTTAAGCTTTTAGAAATGTGCTGAAAAGTAGTAGATTATGAATTCTAGGAGTAATATGATGCTAAAGTGACATTGCTAATTAGAAGCAAATTAACAAAGATTATTTTAATCCACTTGTTTCTATAGTGAAGACTTATTGGTGGGTAGAGTTCTGTGTACTAGACAGGAGTAATAAGACATGACTGTAAGGATTGTCTGCATGTAACTAATACTACAGCCTTTTTCTCTTAATAGATAAATGTGGCATCTTTTAAATTAATTCCCCTGGCTTGGTGACAGTACCCTCAGGGTAGAAATTTAAATTGCCCAGGCAAATGGATAATTCATCACTAGACTAACTCTGAAGCAGAATGCTTAACAAGGCTTTCAGGTAGAGTTGGAAAATAGATGTTCTTTAAGTGATTACTTTCACCTTGGGCGATGTGGTGAGTCTGATTTATTGTGCCTATCACTCCTATCACCACTGCATTGAATTCTTACTCTGTTTGTATTTTCCTCTCCTTTCTACTTTCTTCCTGCTGCTGGGTCCAAGCTGTTTATAGCTTGGGAGAAATGGGATGGAGGCAGCCCACTTCTATTGTGATGAAATAGGATGATTTGCTCCTTTAGGTGAGGAGATGTGGAAGCACATTTCTCCTATAAAGTTAGAGAAAAAAGGAAGAGACATTCTTTATTGCCAGAGGTAAGGACATGTAAACCCTGGTTTTATTTTATGAGTTAAGGAAAGGGATAATCATTTTAGAGTGTGAAAGACTAGCACAATCAGGAGCAGAGGCAGACATAACTACCGCTAAGGAGACTAAGGTCAAAGTCAGTATGACATTTTCAATGAAGTGGTTCCTGAATGTTGTGCATACTTCCAGTTTGGGATGAATCAAAGATCTATTAACAAAATTATGAATATACTGTCTTAAGACTGAATAGGTAGTTTTTTCATATCCTCCAATTTTGGATGGTTGAGTTGAGCCTAATGTCTAAACTTTTAAGAAATTTTACAACTTGATACATAAAGGTGAAATAATTTTGTATATTTCAATATTAATATTATTTTTAACAGCAAAAGTAAAGAAATATTATTATGTATTAAGAGCTCCAGCCAGCCAGGATCATGGGCAGTACCCAGGGAGAGCCTCAGATGGAAACTGGTAACCTTCAACATTATAAAAATGTTTTAATATTTCAGTGGAGCATTAATAACTTACATAGACTGGTTACCTAATGGGAACACAATCTCAATATGACATCAAACTTAATAATATTGAGAGTCACAATAAGGAAAACATACTCATTTCAAGGGAAGGAACTAGTGGCCAAATAGCAAAAACATCAAGCACACAAATAAGTCATTTTTAACATGTAGAATGAGCTAATGTGGTCTAAGTCTGTGTGAAAACAATTTTCAGTATTCCAAATATAAGAAAAAGACAATTAATGAGCATATCTAAAAATGTCTATTAAATCTATTTTGTTTAAGAATAAATTACTCTGTTCCTTATATTAGTGAGAGAAATCTGGTGGATGCCCACTGAGAACAGTATATTGAGTATGTCACATGAGTAGATTCTATTCCTAAAAAAGAAATGACTTCTTACATATCATGTCTTCTGAGCTCTTCTAGATTCTATTTTGTTTATATATTACCTTGTTCATTGTACATTAGTTTTGTTCTTTGTAACCCCAAACAACCAACCTTTTATTTAACAGGTTCTCATTTTGTTTGGCAGCATCGGCGGAGCCTTAACCACCATCATACATATTCTCTGTAATTCTCACTGCCATATAGCCTAAGAGCCTGTCTGACGCATACATGAAACTTGCTCATGTAGCATATTCGTCAGATGTGTGTGAAAGACAGGAGTAGGAGGCATCTTAACCACCCTACCTCCATTTTCAAACAACCTCAAATACTATTTTAAAACAGCCAGCCAAATTTGGGTCTCAGATCATTTATACTGTTAAAGTAGTGTTATTGCCTTGAATACACTTAAAAATTAGTGGTTTGAAAAAAAAATTGAAAATTACAAATCATCAGTTTGCTTAATGACTTACCTTTTAAGTCAACTTTAATAAGCTCACATTTTGGCTGAACAAACCTGATGACCAAAAGGAAAACTTTATTATTTTAAGAAAGTAGCTTTTATTATTTTAGTGAGCATCTCACCCTGAAGTGAGTCTGAGCACAAAAATAGTTCAGCTGTAATAAGTACCAAAAATAAATGATAGATTCCTCATTAAGTGTTATGAATGATTCAGATTTGCTAAATAAATTGGGGGAAATGCCTTGTAAGTACTGACTGTCTATTATTACTTTTAATTTTTTTAAATTTTCTTGTGTTCATTGAGATCATAAAATGATGACTGCCTTTGGGCACTAGTTACCACAAAAGAATCATTAAACAGTCTAGGGACATGGGTGAACATAGCCCATAGCAAGTATTCCTGTACCCTTAAAAGGTAGAGTAACCACTGTGTTATCTTCTTATCCTGACTTTTAAAGAAGTTTATTCACTTCTACCATGAGAGAAAGAGTCACTCCCATCAGGGTCTTCATGCTGCAATCTATCCCTACCTCGCCAGACATGGGTCACAGTGCACAAGTGCCTGACGTATTCACTGAGGTCTCTGGATGTACCCTGGGAATTCTCCCATGTGGGTCAGCCTGGCAGAGTGTGGCATTCTATTGCTACACCACCTTTAGGCCTTTTATGACTTTTCGTGCCTAGCTTTCCTTTATCTGTAGTCCTTACTCATGACCTCATTTCCCTCCATCCTTCCATCCCTGATGGTGGTGTTCTGCTAGGCAGCAGTAGCCACATTTGACACAATTTGCATTTATACTAACTTACCTTCTGTGATATTCTCTGTGGGTCTTTCTCTGTCAGGAAGTGTGGGCAGTGAGGTTTACCTTTTTGCTATGGTCATGAAGAAATTTTGGTAAAATGTGAAAGTTTCAATCATGTTGGCAGATTAAACCCCTTTTTGTCCTTATAAATGGTCATGTGGGAATCCAGCATCTTAACCACAAAGCCACCTGCTGGTCCCCCTAATTCTTAATTTGGTGACTGTCAAGTCACATCACATGGGTATGTCCTGCTGTGACTGCATTTCTTGGCTTGAAGGACCATACTAGCTGGGCGTGTGCTGTTGTGGTTTGTGTTGGTCAGCTCCTAGAACCTGGAGTTGCTAAGATGGTGAGTCTGTAGTTAAACACAGCCATCCTTTGAGGACCTGTTTTACAACATTATGCTTTATTTTAGTTGTGTTTTAGATGGAACTTGCCAGATTTTGGGCAGGCCCTAGAGAACTAGGAGTCCCACAAGAACCTGTGCCTGTTCCAGGCCTCAGTCATTTAATTTGTTAGTATGACAGACTGTGCTTCCACTGACTCATGCATTTTCACAGCTCAAAATCCTTCACAGTTTTTCCAGGTTTTATGAAATTTAGTGAGAGACAAAGTGTGTTGATAGAATTTAGCTTCTTAATGCAATAATATTTTCCTTCCAGTCTTTAGATTACACCAATTTATTATGTTGGCAGGTCAAAAAATTAACATTTCTCATTTCAGTGAACTTCAGTTTAGATTGGAGTAACATTTGCTTTCATTAATGATCCAGTTAATGATCAAGCCATGTTTGTTGGTGAGGTGTGGAGATTAGGAGCTCTAACAGATCATATTTTCTTCTCCTGAGAACAAAACAGAAATAAATGCCACTGCCTCTTCAGAAATGTCAAAAAGATTATACATACAGTTTCAAAACCAAATTAATTTTTTCTTACTTAAAATTTACAGTGATGCTATACTAAAGATTGAACTGACAGTATGGATGTGAGCCTTCTAAAGACACAGAGTAGGTAAATTCTATGAGGAAGAATGTGGAAAAAAATCTTAGAAAAAATTCATAGGGTCTTTGCCATTTTTCCATGATGATTTTATTTCTAACATTGAATGTTAGGAACCTCTCAGTGATTCTTTCATTAGCATTTCAGGAAATGGAGACTTGGCTAAGAGCACTGGGGGTAACCCTATGCTCTTGATATAAAATGTGTTTAAACAATCTTTACTGAAAGAACGAATGAGAGAACGCATGAGTGGAAGAGACGAAATATATCAGATGAACTCAAGTTCTACTCTCTGGTTAGCGTTATTATTGCCTAATGCCGTGAAAACAAAGGGATCATAATTCCCTTTTGGTTTGTGAATGTACTGGGCTCCTAATTCTTAATTTAATTTTATAGAATTATTTACTTAATTTTATTTATTATCATAATTTAAAAAAATGATTAGAGAGCACATGCACTTACCGTAGAGAGAGGGGGTGGGGAATGGGAGAATGAGAAAGCAAGTACCAGGTCTGGGATTTGAACTGTGGTCAGTTATGTGGAGATCCAGCACCTTACCCACAAAGCCACCTGCTGGCCCCCAGTTCTTAATTTTATTTTCTTTCCACTTAAATGTTACTTGGCTGCAATCTATTTTTTTACACAATGATCTTTTAAAAACAAGCCATGCAATGTTACACGGCCACTTTCCAATTTTCTAATGCCCTTTCTCCACACTTAGTATGAAATCCAACTATTTGTCATGGCCTACATGTGCTTGCTCAGTCTGGTTCTTGCCCATTTACCCAATCTCATCCCCCAGGCTCTTTTCCTCTCACACTGCATGCCAGCCACATTGGCCCTCTTTTTGTTCATAGCTAGTTTCCAAGTCAGAAGTATTACGCTGACTTCCCACTGCCTGGAAGGCAGAGCTTGACAGTCCTGGCTCCTTCCCATCCTTTAGCTTCCAGATTAAAGTCCTCTCCCTTATAGAGGCCTTCCTTGATCACCATGACCTATTTCATGATGCTACCTCCAGCTACCCCTGCCTGGTCAATCTCTATTTCTATATGGCAGTAATTACTTTATAATATCTTTTGAGAGGACTATTTTTTAAAAAATAAGAATTATTTGATTTATCTTTATTGATTTATTTGAATTTTGAGCACAGAGGGACAGAGTGAGAGAGAGTGAGAGAGAGGGAAAGTGAGAAAGCAAGTTGCTAGGTCCAGGACTTGAACCGTGGTCAACTAGTACCATTAATCACCATGTCACCTGCCAGTCTTGGGAGAGCTATCTTAATTGCTGTGTTCTCAGTGTCTGGATCAGAAGTTAGCACAGACTGAAGGCATAAATACTGAAATTCTGGTCACATGTTTTAAATGCTCTAACAGAAAGAGTAAGAAATTAACTTTAAAAACTAAGCTTTTAGGGGACCAGCAGTTGGCGTAACGGTATGTTGGTGAACTCCCATGTAGTCAACTGCGGTTTGAGTCCCAGACCCGGTGGCTTAAACTCACACTGGGCGCATGTTCGTGCATGGCCAAGATCCTGAGAGGCGAATGGAGGAAAGGGGATTGCAGCGTTGCCAACCCCCTGGGGGTGATTTCTCATTTTCTCTCTGTCTTTCTGGCCAGAGATGCGCCCTATAGCAAAAATATCTCAAAAAAAAAAAAGAAGAAAACTGAGCTTCTGCAATGTTCTGTGAGTTCATTTGTAATTATCATATTATATCTTATCTCTTTGTGAACCCATCTAATATAAACCATCTATAGAACTTTTGCTCTATAATATCGATAATCATTAATAACTAGAAATAAATTAAAAACCCATAAACAAAATTAACTGCCTGACATAGGTGAGGTTTTTTTTTTTTTAATAGAATTATTTATTTATTTTTAAATTTATTCATTCATTTATTTTAATTTGACCAGAGAGAGACAGAGAGAGAAAGGAAGTGAGAAATCAAGCCACCAGGCCTGGGACCTGAACTGTGGTCGGCCACGTGGGAGTGCCCATCACTTTAACCACCACACCACCTGCTGGTCCCAGTCACAGGTTAAGTTTTACTATTTGTATCTTTAAGTACATGAATGAACATTAATTTATTTATGATGGTTTATAGGCAAATTCTTTGGCTTCACTACAAAAGCACTCAGCTTAACACTACCTTTTATTTATTGCTATCCTGATAGTAATTAAGCATGTAAGTAACTATTTATTTAGCTTTTTAAAATAAAAAAACTAAATTATTGAGACTATTAAGTGTTGAGTAGTAATTTATTCAAGTTATAAGTTTAATAAATATGGATAATATTGAACATTAGCAGGAAATTATTGCATATTTAATTAAATTTTAATAAACATGATTTTGAAGAAGCAATCTGGAAGTAAATATACTACAGTCTAATTTAATTATCTAATGACACGAACCCATCAGAGGGTCTATTTTTCAAACCAGCTTCATTAAAATTAAGATTCATATTATATAATTCTTTTGTATATCTAATATAATTTTTGAATTCTATTTGATGGTGTTTGAGGGAGAAAAGACAAATTTGCAAATTTATCTTACAACTTTATTCAAATGTAAAAAAAATATAATTTTATTTCAAGTTTTCTCAATTAATCTTCCCTTCTGGAATTACTGCACAATTAAATCCATATATAGAAGAATGCACAATATACTATAAGCATTTATTATTTTCAAGATGATCTACTCTATTACTGTTTTTCTTTGATCCTACATGATTTTAAGCAATATGTTGTATAATGAATTTTTTACAAAAACGATAATATTCTTAATAAACATTTAAACAATTCAGAAATGTATAAAAGAACAAAATATCCTTCATGTCCCACTATCCAGAAATAAACATTACTCTAATAACTGGACTGTCTTTCCAGACATTACTTTATACATATGTAAGGATCGAAATATAGCTATAGATGGCTAGAAACTGTGTAATAAAAATTAGAACATAAGACTATACAATATTTAAAATTAAATATAATAAACTTAGGTTTGCTTGAATTTAACAGAAAAAAAACTGAAATGAAGTTAGAAGAATTTTTAAGCTTCTGATACCTATTTTCTATCAGAAATATTCTTTCCCAAAAGAACCCTCTGGAGTTTTAAGAAAAACACTAGGAAATTTTGCTAAAGTTCAAGTTTCAATCTTATATCCTCTTGATCAATTTCTGCTGTGAAAGATGAGCAAATGAACACTTATCCTTCATTCTCCCATTTTCCTTACTTATTTTTTTTTTTAAAGGGCCAGAGGGCACATGCCTTCTCCTATCCAAGAAAGACAGAGACACAGAGAGTGTGAGGGAGAAAGCACCCCCACAATGGAGAATGCTCATGCCCCAATCCCTCTTTCTCCACCTCTCCATCTTATTGGGACCTTGGGCATGTGCATATTTGTGCCCAACATGTTTTTCAAGCTGCTAGGCTGGAATTCTAACCATGGTTGGCCTTGTGGGATTTGGCTTTCCTTAACCACTGGACCATGCGGCCAGCTTGCTTGCATTTTATATTCAGTGTATTAATAATGTTTCTTTCCCCAGTTTGTAGACATAATTTTTGGAGTGTAGTCTTGGTTCTACATTATGAATTCAGTCTTCTCTACTGGTTCTTTTTACCACAGTTCTTCATTCTTTAGTTCCTTATTTTTTATTTTATTTTTTAGTCTTTGCTATAGAGCTTACGCATTTGCCTGAGAGACACAGAGACAAGGAGAAAGGGAAAATAAGAAATCCCAGGGGGGACTGCCATACCACAATCCCTCCTCCTTCATTATCCTTTTGGGATTTTGGGCATTCAAACACATATATATGTGCCTGGCATGATCTTTAAGTCACTGGGTCTGGGACTTGAACCATAGAGTTGGCCATGTGCGATCCAGCTGCTTTAGCCTGCATACAACCAGTTAGCCATCCCCCTCCCCCCCATTTAGTTCCTTACATAATTCCCATATTAGATGGCTAGATTTCATTGTCAAACAGTGAAACTAGATTTCCTCTGAGCATCACTGAGCTACAGGGGCCCTCACAGAGGACCAACTCTGTAGTTCAGAGATGCTCAGAGGAAACCTGGTGTTCCATGGCTGACACGGTTCAAGTCCTGGCCTGGTAACTTGAAAAGCACACTAGATTTGCATGCACTTGTGCACAGGATTCTGATAGGATGGAGAACTGAGGGAAAAAGATCAGGCCCTATTAAAGAATTCTTTCTCTCATTACCCTGCCCTCCCTCTCCCAGGTTCCATCTGGCATTAAAAAAAGGACTTAGAGATATTGTATCCTCTGAGTTTATGCATGTCTTCAAATGTAAAATGTTATAAAATACTCCTTCAGTCATATTTTTTCACTAAAAGCTTTGTAGATATTGTAGTATTTTCTGGCACTAAAGGTTACTGGTGAAATGGCCAAGACTAGACTAATTGCTTTTCCCGTTTCTCCCAGGAAGGATGGATTCTTTGGTCTACTATTCTTTTCAAACATTGCCACACATAATACAGAAAAATTATTGGATAATATAATTACATGTATAAATTATAACAAGATCTATATTAATTAGTTATTTTCACTTTTACAACTTAAAAAATTACAGGTTTTAAAATGGGATGCATAATTATACCTTTTATTTAAAAATAAGGAAAAGGCAAATTTATCTTGTTTTTTACCTTTTAAAATTTTTATTTATTTGCTTTTTAGGTTTTTGCCATAGGGAGCATGTGCTTGCCAAATAGAGACGGAGTGAGGAAAAGTGAATCCTCCCCTTCCCCGGAGGAGAAGGCCACACTGTATTCCCTTCTCCATTTTCCTCTCAGGATTTTGGGCTTGTATGCATATGTGTTTGGTGTGATATTCAAGCTGCCAGGTTCAGAACTCAAGCCATGGACCACCATGTGACAGTCTAGCGCCTTAACCACCACACCACCTGCGGATCCCATGAATAGCACTTTTAACTACTGAGAATTCTATTTTTTTTTCCACTTGATTTACTTAAAGAGGAGTTGCATACTCTAAAAATCTGTAAATAACCAGTGCATATTAGATATGTTTGCTTAAATGAATGATTACTAGTAAAGTAGGTAGGAGATTCCATTAAGGGAAGACCCTTAACAAAATTCTAATGATTTGATTTTATCAAAAACCTTGCTCTTATTTATTTTCATTCTGGATAAAGTTAGGGAAAGGTCATCTTAGAATATAGGGTTTTCCAACTCCTTCCTGGATTTGTGGGAGAAACCAGGTGTGAGGAAAATTGTTACTATGGACTACCAGAAAGACATGCACTTGGGGTTAAACATCTACATTAGTTGTAGCTATGTCATTTACTAACTATGAAAAGTTGAACATGTTATTAAAAAATCTTAGTTTGATTTCTTCATGTTTATAATATGATAATATTTATTTTAAGGATGACTTATGAAAAATATCAAGGACATAAAAATGCTTAGTATTAGCTACAATTTCTTGAATCTAGTGAATTCCAAATATGTCTTTGAAGAAAATCATGTTTTGCTTTAGTTTCCTCTATACCCTTCCTCTTTGTGGCCTTTGAAAATGAGATGTAAATTTTAGACCTGCTGGTTTAGCTACCATGGCTAAGGATCCCCTTTCATCCAGCCATAAAAAAGGCCTGCAGAAAGGGAAAGTGATATTGCCTCTGTAGTTAAAACTGTTGGGACCGGCAGTTGGTGTAGTGGCTATGTCGTTGGACTTCCATGTTGTCAACTGCGGTTTGAGTCCCAGATCTGGTGGCTTAAACTCATGCTGGGCATGTGTGTGTACGTGTCCAAGATCCCAAGAGGAGCATGGAAGAGAAGGGATTGTGATGTGGCCATCCCTCCTGGGGGGTGATTTCTCACTTTCTGTCTCTCTGTCTTTTTGGTGAGCACACGTGCCCTATAGCAAAAACTTCTCTGTAAAAAAAAAAATACTGTTAACCTATGAAAAGTTATAATAAGTGGAAGGAATTTTGCTCTGTGTATTTTCAGAGTCATTCAGATGAGATATTTTGGAAATTTCAGCCTCAAATAATTTACTCTTTATCTTTTATAAAAAGTGTTAAGTCTGGGGACCAGCAGTTAGCGTAATGGCTATGTCGCTGGACTCCCATGTAGTCGACTGCAGTTCATATCCCGGACCTGGTGGTTTAAAAAAAACTCACGCCGGACGCGTTTGCGTGCATGCCCAAGATCCCGAGAGGAGAATGGAGAAGAAGGGATTGCGGCATGACCATCCCCCCGGGAGGTGATTTCTCGCTTTCTGTCTCTATGTCTCAGTCTGTCTGTCTGGCGAGTGCACGCGCCCTATAGCGAAAACCTCTCCAAAACAAACAAACAAAAGAATGATTTAATTTTAATTTTATTTATTCATTTAATTTAATTAGATAAGAGAGAGACATACACAGAGAGAGAGAAGGAAAATGAGAAAGCAAGCCACCAGGTCCGGGACTCTTCCCTGTGGTCGGCCATGTGGGAGTGCCCATTGCCTTAACCACCATGCCACCTGCTGGTTCCTCCACTAGAAATTCCTTCTCCTCCATTCATGTCTTGGGACTTTGGGCATGCTCGCATGCACCTGGCATAATTTTCAAGCCATCAGGTCTGGGACTTGAACTGTGGTCTGCCATGTAGGAGTTCAGCACATAGCCATTATGCCACTTACTGGCTCCTCTTTTATTTGTTTCTTTTTAAAGAATTATTTATTTAATTTATTATTATTATTGTTGTTTTCCTAGAGGGCACATGTGCTCACCAGAAACACATATGCAGGGAGAGAGAGAGAGAGAGAGAAAGCTGCTAGATCTGGGACTTAAACCACAGTTGGCCATTTGGGAGTCCAGCACCTTAACCACCATGCCATCTGATGGCCCCAGCTCTTCTTTCTTCCGTCCTTCCTTCTTTCCTTTCTCATTCTCTCTCTCTCTTTCTTCTTCTTTTTTTTTCCTAGAAAGGTTTTTGCTATGGGGTGTATGTGCTTGCCAGAGAGACAGAGACAGAAAGTGAGAAATCACTACCCCCTCCTCAGGGAGGACCACACTGCCTTACCTTCTCCTCCATTCTCCTCTCAGGATTTTATCCACATCCACACACACACGCCTGGCGTGTTTTAAACTGCTGGGTCCTGGATTCAAACCTTGGTCGACTATATGGGAGTCCAGCAATGTAACCATTGAGCCATCTCTTGTTCTTTCTTTTTTAAGTAATGAGAATTAGGCCTGGCCATGGGGGCCTGGGCAGTAGGGCACAGCTGTGAGATACTGGAGCTATATGGGAAGGCACTGAGTTTGGTTCCTGGGTCAGCTCTTAGGAGCACCTGTGTTCCTACCTGGCTGAGATTGGGGGTCCCTGCCTCTCTCTTTCATAAAATAAACAAGTAAAAACCTGTCTCATAAATGAATATTTAAAAAGTAATAACAATTAGATTTTTTTGTTCAATCTTACCTTACCTGGTCTTTCAGGCAACTAAAAATAAGAATTTAAGGAACATCAGGTGGTTTAGGGGTGCTGGACTCCCACATGGCTGACCACAGTCTGAGTTCTGGATATGGTGGCTTGCTTTTTCACTTTCCTTCTCTCTCTCTGTTTCTCTCTGGTCAAATTAAAAATGATAATACTAATAAATAAAATTAAATTAAATAATTCTAAAAAATCAGAATTTAAGCTAATTGATAACATCTTAGTTGATCTTACAGATTATATATTTACTTCATCTATTCCTTGGCAAGTATTTTTATTTCTAATTATATTTTATTTATAATATTTGTTTTCAGATATTTATATATTTTATTTATAATTTATTATATGTGTTTTTGTTCAAAACTGCCTTAGATCCTTTATGTAAACATTGTAATATAATATTTTGTATTAAAAGTCAGTTTTTGACCTGGTCATGTAAGAATAAAAGAGAGATTATCCTCCTTACAATGATCAAGGAAAATATATTCTTTAGGAAACAGAGAAAGCCAACAAAGAATGAGAACTTTTTTTATAATAAATTGTAGACAAGCCAGCTTGTGGCATGGTGGTTAAGACAGTTGGATTCCACATGGCTGCTGGTACTGTTTGAGTTCCAGACTTGGTGGCTTGAAAAACAGGCCAGGCATTTATGTGTGCATGCCCAAAATCCTGAGAGGAGAATAAAGGACAAGGGACTATATGGGAGTCCAGTGATGTAACCATTGCACCATCTCTTGTTCCTTAGCCATTCCCCTTGGGGGTGCTTGCTCACTTTCTCTCTCTTTTGCTCTTTCTCTCTCCAGCAAGTGCACACACCCTATAGAAAAAAAAAAAAAAGTAAAACTATCTCTGCCCTTCAAGTTCAAATCAAGTAACTTTTTTTAATTGCCAGAGTAAATATGTACTTGCCAGAGTGAGACAAAGAGACAGAGAGGGAGAAAGGCAGAAAGCACCCCCTCCCCCGATGGGACATGATCATACTGCCATCCCTTCTCCCCCATGTCTTCATCCTCTTGGGATTTGGGTCACGTACACATATGTGCGAGGAGTGTTTTTCAAGTTTCTGGGGTGGAATTTGAACCATAGTTAGCCATGTGGAATCTAGCTACCTTAATCAATAGGCAATGAGGTTGACCCATAAATCAAGTAACTCTTGCAAAGTATTTTTTCTGCTGTTGGTTGCTATTTCTGCCCTTAAAAAGTAGGTCACGGGGCCACCCCTTGGCCTGCTGGTTAATAACTGGATCCCACATTGTTCAATGTCCAGTTCAAGTCCTGGATATGGTGACTTGAATGACACACTGTGTGTTGTGTGAGCATGCATGGAGGAAAGGACATTGCAGCATGCCATTTCCCATTGGAGGTACTTTCTTGATTTTCCTCTTTGTCTCTGTCTCTATCTCTGTCTGGCAAATACAAGTGCTCTTTGGCAAAAAAAGGAAAAGAAAACAGTGAGTCAGATGTGACAAATAGGTGCACTTCAGGTCTCTCAGAACATTCCAGCTTATTTACTCAGTACAAATTATTGAGTAATCAATTCTCAAAAGAAATTATGTATTGAATATATGTATTCTTTGATAATTCTTTTTTTTAATTTTTATTTTCTTTTAGTAGAAACTCCTTTTTGTTGTTTGTTTGTTATAGGCCTCTTTTGCTTGTGGAGAGAGACATGGGGGTGTGGGGGGAAGAAACACACTCTGAGGATGATGGCTACACCCCAATCCCTTCTCATCTATTATCTTCTCAGGGTTTGGGGCATGCATACACATGTGCCAGTGTGTTTTCTTGAGCTTCCAGGCCTGCAATTTAAACTGCACTGTCAGCCATGTGGGATCTAGTCATCCCAACTACCATGCCATAAGGTGGCCTTAGAAACTTTCACTCTTGTATTCTCTAACTGCTTTAGAGATGTGAAAGAAGGAGAAATTGGAGGGGTTAGGATGGTAAAGATAGAAGCTGCAAGGTTGTCACTTTTGAGTTAGACTTGCAGAAATAGTACAATTAATAATTTGATAATGGAGTAGAGATTAATGTGGACCTAAGAAAGGGTCTTTTTTGTTTGTTTGTTCTATTTGTGTGTGTGTGTGTGTGTTAGTTCTTTTTTTATATATATACATATTCAATCATATTATTTACCTTACAAAGTGAATTTTTGTGTGTGCATGTTAGTTCTTTTTTTATATATACATTCAATCATATTATTTACCTTACAAAGTGAACATTTCAATATGTGAACATTTCTCCCCTCTCTAGCTGATCAAAATATCTTCAACAGGGAACCAGCGGTTAGCGTAATGGCTATGTCGCTGGACTCCCATGTAGTCGACCGTGGTTCGCGTCCCGGACCCGGTGGCTTAAAACTCACGCCGGGCGCGTGTGCGTGCGTGCCCAAAATCCTGAGAGGAGAATGGAGGAGAAGGGATTGCGGCGTGACCATCCCCCCTGGGGGGTGATTTCTCGCTTTCTGTCTCTATGTCTCTCTCTGTCTGTCTGGTGAGCGCACGCGCCCTACAGTGAAAATCTCTCAAAAAAAAAAATCTTCAACAGATAACACCACTACCTCCCCATCCCATCAATGCTCTGTCTCTGTATCTCTCCTCCAAATGTCTTTCCCCAGGCCCCATTCCTCTACACACACCACATCTGGCATTCACACCCATCTCTTGTGTTTGTACATCCTTTAGTCAATCAGTTTCAGTCATAGAGTGCAGACACTCAGTATACATTAAGTGAGGACACACAATGTCTCTCCTTCATAGAGAAAGGGTCTTGGTTTAACCCAAATTCATTTTAGGTTTTATCTGATTTATTCAAATATTCATTTATTCATTCAAAATATGTTTATTGAACTTCTGCTTTGTAAAAGTACTGTTCAAGAAACTGAGGGCACAAACATGAAAGTACCACTGTTTCCCATTTCAAGGATCATGTGTGTACTTTATGGGGGATTCATAATCACATCACTACCCTGTGACACCAACATATATCTGTATGAAGTGTTTTAAGGATACAGAAGTGAAAATGATTGATGTGGTTGAGTTCAGAGAAGGCTTCAGAAGAGCTCATTTTGACCTGGGTCTTGACAAATGAGACAATACACAGAGAAAGAGTAATGCATTCAAGAGTGACTTGCAGATGTCTGGGGTTGTGAAAAGCCGTGTCATGCTTGGGTACTATTCAGCAGGGATGCAATTTGACCTGTGTTCTGGCGGGTGATAGTTGAATGTAATGAATGATGCAGCTGAAAAGTTGGGAGCAGACTGCAAAATGTCTTTATCCTTTTCAGGTGTTTGGACTTTGTCTAGTAAGAGAAGATGGACCTCGAGGACCAGCAGTTAGCGTAATGACTATGTCACTGGCCTCCCATGTAGTTGATCACAGTTTGAGTCCTGAACCTGGTGACTTAAACTCACGCTGGGTGCGTGTGCATGCATGCCCAAGATCCTGAGAGGAGAATGGAGGAGAAGGGATTGCGGCGTGGCCATCCTCCTTGGAGGGTGATTTCTCGCTTTCTAGCTCTCTGTCTCTCTCTGTCTTTCTGGCAAGTGCATGTGCCCTATAGCAAAAACCTCTCCAAAAAAAAAAAAAAAAAAAAAGACAACAACAACAACACTGGCAGGTGGCATGGTGGTTAAAAGGACTGGATTCCCCACATGGGTGACCACAGTTTGAGTCCTGGACCCTGCAGCTTGTTTCTCACTTTCTCATTCTCTCTAGTCAAAGTAAAAAAATAATAAAAAATGGAATTAAATAAAAAACGATAAGATGGACCTTAGCCACATAGTCACTCATGAACTTAATTTGTGAGGTGCATATTTTAAATATTTTATAATCCTAGTACAAAATAATAAGTTCTACTTATCTTTAAATTTTAGCATTTTTTCCCCTGCCTACTCTTTAGTTAGTTACTGAGGTTGACAGTTACACAATATGTAAAGTATAAGATAACACCTTGTGTACTCTTGTGGATAATTGTTTATGCTTCTAAACAACTCAGATGGATATAAGTACAGTGCTGAGTGATTACCAAGGGAAAAGTAGAACTTTCTTCCCCAATTATTAGCCCATTTAAGCTGAGAACTACTAACCATAATATTTTCATAATTGCATAGATAATATAAATTCAAACTTGTGCCACTTTTCTATACCAGGGAATGCAAGCCCATTTTTTTTTTATGCCAACATTTGTAGGTAGTATTTATTGCTGAGAACATTGTTTGAAAAAGATTTTGGGGCTGCATCTGAGTGTAGAGGGAGCAAGTGACACAACTGAGAGAGAGAGAAAAAAGAGAAAGAGAGTTTTTCATTTGCTAGATGGCACATGTAGGAGAGAGGGAGAGAAAGTGAGAAGACACCCCTATGGGAAATGGTCATGCCACAATCCCTTCTTCTTCATCTCTCCCTACTGGAAATTTGGGCATGCATGCACACATGACCGGCATGTTTCTCAAGCCACTGGTTCTGAGACTTGAACTGTACAATTTCAGTCAAGAGGGATCATCTGCCTTAATCACCAAGTCACAGAGTACCCCAATTAACAACTTTTATTGCCATAAAATGGGAGTTACTGCCACATTTTGCTACCTTTGGTAATGTACTTTAGGGGACAAATCAGTATTCACTATTTATGCCATAAATATATTCTATCTTGTCTTTTAAAAACATAGAAGAATATGTGGATTGACCTCTGTGGTGCGACAGTAACATAATGCTCTTTGGTACTGAATCTCATGGGAAGGTCCAGGTTTTGAGTCCTAAGTCTCTCTGTGCACACCAGGCATGTGCATGGATCCTGTGATCCTGGCTGGGACTGAGGGTAGATCACAGCATCAAGACTCTATTTGGGGTGTATCTTTCTCTCTCTTTTGGGAGAAACAAATAAACTTAAAACAAAAAAGAATATAGTAGAAAGTCAAATGAAGTCATCCAGCTGCCTCCATCTTCTTAAGTCTTATGTGGGGTTAACTATGGAAGATACAATATTTGAGATAAAGGAATAATTAACACCAGTGTGTTATAATTGACACTGACATGGCAAAAGGATATATAGACTAGGAGAAACAGAATTTAAAATGCGTATTTTCTTAGCATTTCTTGATTTATTAAAGCTGAATCTGCTTTTCTTGAAATTAAAAATATAGTAAAAAATACATAATAAATACCCTTAGTAAATTATACAACATCAGCTAGATGCTACCTTATAGTATATTCATCCTACTCAAAGTTTCATGCCTAAAGTCTACAGAGTTTGCTATTGAAAGTAGTTAGATTATTTAAAAAATTTTGTGAATCAATAAAATGTAAGGAAAAAGAGGAATGGAAAACAACTGTAGACACCTGAGATAGTGTGGGAGGAGAATGGGAAATGGCAGAGGGTGAGAAATAGGGCGAAAATATATATACATGTGTATATATGAAACTAGAAATGGAAAATTACTGATGATAACATGTATGAATAAGCCACTATACAGCATATTCTGGATGAGAAATCACATTTTGTATGCTGTGACAATGCTCAGGGAATGAATGCAAATTAATGAATTAAAAACAAATAAATTAAAAAATATAAATAAATAAATTTTAAAAACTGCAAAGGTGATCAAAACATCAATACTAAACTGCAAAATTTAGGGCCAGGCGGTGGTGTGGAGGTTGGGGTGACTGGATCCCACATGACCCATAGCATGATTCAATTCCTGGATCCAGTGGCTTGAAAATCACAGTGAATACACATGTGCACATGTCCCAAATCCCGAGAGGATAATGGAGGAGAAGGGATTAGGTGTAGTCCTCCGTCCTGAAGGGGTCATTTCTCACTTTCTCTCTCACTCATTCCGTATCTCTCCAGTGAATGCACGCTATAGTAAACTAAGAAACAAACAAACAAAAACAAGAAAAACAATGCAAAATGTAAAGATTATGAACATAAAAATATTAGAAGCCCAAGTATTCAGTAAGGGAGAGTCACAGAATAAACTAAGGCGTAATACTTTACTGAGGATAGGAAGACCGATTTTGCTTACACACATTTTGGAAAAAGCAGACTCATGTAGTCACCATGGGTGCCAGAAAAACAGAAAAGAGCAAAAAGATCTTATTCTCCCTGTGGAGGACAAGAAGAGAGAGAGCCAAGTTGAAGTTTGGGCTGAATTCAAAGTGTCCCCAGGAAGGAGTTGGAGATTTCTTTCCACTGTTCTAACCTCTTGGAACTATGTTAACATGATAGTAGAAAGGGTCATGCAAAATAAAACTGTATTTTTCATTTTTATTCACTTTCTTCTGAATTCCAGATGTCTAGGTAACTATTTTAAAACATTACAATTTTCATTGTTTTGTGTAGAACCACTTTAGACCCATCTTGAGGCAAGATCTTAGACCATTAGCCATGAGATCTTTTCTAGACCTGTAAATGTACTGTGAAAATATATAATACTGTGTTTGATACAGACCCCTCCCCCTTTTTGTTTAGATTTTTATCATAGGGCATATGCACTTGTTAGGGAGAGAGAGAGGTGGGGGGAGGTGAGAAACCATCCCCTGGGAGGATGGCCATGCCATAGTCCCCTCTCTTCCATTCTTCCCTTGGGATTTTGAGCATGCATGCATATGTGCCCAGTCTGTTTTTCAAGCTACTGAGTCTGGAACTCCATCCATGAAGTTGTCCCAGGGGTTCCAGCCACGTTAACTTCCAAGCCACCTGCTGGCCCCAAACTCTCTTATATTGTAAAAGCCAGAATAATTTGAGAAATAACATTTTCTGTATAAGAATTTAAACATTGATAACTTATAAACAACAAACAGACGTCATCTTAATTGACAGAAGAAGCCATTGTCTCCAGTTTGAAGATGAAAAAACGATCATAAAATGAAATTATTTATAACCTATACACATTATTCATAAATCGAAAAATGAGAACTCCAAGCAAACTAATAAAATGTAGTTAGGAAGTAATACTGTTTAGTAAACAACATTGATGTAGAAATTAAAAATAGTTTGTTCAATACTTGTTTTATGTTCAATTAAATGATCTCTAATGATGTTTTGTATTTCTTATGTTTGCTGTAATATTGCCTGTTTCATTGAGAAATTGGTTTATCTGGTTCCTTTCTCTCTTCTTAAGTAAGGCTACTAGCTAAGAGTGTGTCAATTTTGTTTATCTTCTCAAAGAAACAGCTTTTGGTTTCATTTATTTTCTATGTAGTTCATTTATCCTCTATTTCATTTATTTCTTCTTGGATCTTTATTATTTCTTTTCTCCTGAAACCCAATTCTCTGAGATATGTTGTTAGGTTGTCTATTTGCCACCTCTCCATCTTTTTTTTTTTTTTTTCAATACACACTAATTGCAATGATCTTCGACTGCTTTCGCTGTGTCCTGTAGGT
>NW_006159700.1:3285400-3289219 GCF_000334495.1 Tupaia belangeri chinensis
GCCCCCTCTCCATCTTTTTTTTTTTTTTTTTCCATGCACACTAATTGCAATGATCTTCGACTGCTTTAGCTGTGTCCTGTAGGTTATGGAAACTTGTATACTCGTTATCATAAGTTCCAATGCATCTTTTCATTTCAGCTGTAATTTCTTCAGTAGTTGTGAAGTCATTTGGGAGTAGGCTGTTTAGTTTCTAGATGTTTGTGTATTTTCGAGGGTTCTTTCTGAAATTAATATCGAGTTTAATTCCGTCATGGATGGAGAAGATGTTGGATATGATTTCTATGCCTTTGAATCTGTAAAGGCTTGTTTTGTGCCCTATCATGTGGTCAATCTTTGAAAAGGTCCCATGAAGGGGTGAGAAGAAGGTGTATTTTGTGGCTGTTGGGTGACAGGTTCTATAGCTGTCTGTCAAGTCCATCTAATTCATAGTATTGTTACACTTAACACTTCAACTTACTTCTGTAGATTTATTCTTAAATGTATACAGGATACCCGAATGCCTTTTTCCAGCTCTCATTGGTTTGAACACACTATCTGCAATGATCTTTGACTGCTTTAGCTGTGTCCTATAGGTTATGGAAACTTGTATACTTGTTATCATAAGTTTCAATGCATCTTTTCATTTAGGCTGTAATTTCTTCAGTAGTTGTGAAGTCATTTGGGAGTAGGCTGTTTAGTTTCTAGATGTTTGTGTATTTTCGAGGGTTCTTTCTGAAATTAATATCGAGTTTAATTCCGTCATGGATGGAGAAGATGTTGGATATGATTTCTATGCCTTTGAATCTGTAAAGGCTTGTTTTGTGCCCTATCATGTGGTCAATCTTTGAAAAGGTCCCATGAAGGGGTGAGAAGAAGGTGTATTTTGTGGCTGTTGGGTGACAGGTTCTATAGCTGTCTGTCAAGTCCATCTAATTCATAGTATTGTTACACTTAACACTTCAACTTACTTCTGTAGATTTATTCTTAAATGTATACAGGATACCCGAATGCCTTTTTCCAGCTCTCATTGGTTTGAGGTTTGAATTTCCTCTAAATTATGTCCTTCATACATGTGAATATGCATGTACATATTTATAGATATATTTAGATACACCTACATATGGGGCGTGTATGCTCGCCAGAAAGACAGAGAGAGACAGAGAGATAGAAAGTGAGAAATCACCCCCCCCAGGGGGGATGGCCACGCCACAATCCCTTCTCCTCCATTCTTCTCTCGGGATCTTGGGCACGCACGCACATGCCCCCAGCGTGAGTTTAAGCCACCGGGTCCGGGACTTGAACTGTGGTCAATTACATGGGAGTCCAGTGACACAGCCATTACGCTACCTGCTGGTCCCACACCTACATATTTGTATATATTCTTTTATTTATATCCCACACAGATTTTTTTTTGAGAAGTTTTTGCGATAGTGCACATGCGCTCGCCAAAAAGACTGACAGAGACAGAAAAAGAAATTGAGAGATCACCCCCCGAGGGGATGGCCACTCCATAATCCTTTCTCCTCCATTCTCTTCTTGGGATCTTGGACACGCACATAGCCATTATGCCAACTGCTGGTCCCCCACACAGATTTAAAGTAGTATGTAAAAGGAAAACCTGTGAACTATGACACACTGATGATTTACGTCTGTTTATATTTGTTTATTAATTCATAGCTTCATTAGTGTACATTTCTCTTAACTTGAATGCACATTTTCTTTTTTCATTTTTTCCCCCTCATTCCCAGAGAATGTGTTTGCTTGCCAGGCAGGGAGAGAGAAAGACAGTGTGAGGCAGGGCACTCCCATTGGTGCATAGCCACCCCGCAATCCTTTTTCCTCCATTTCTCCAACCTGTTAGAATTTGGGGCACACATGCACAAGCATTCTGGTGTATCTTTGAAGCTCCTGGGGCCTGGACTCCAACCACGGGCAGTTATGTGGGATCTGGCTCCCTTAACCACTGTGCTTAATCACTATGTTATGTCAAGGCCTTGAATGCAAATTTTTAATTTGGAGAATATGACATATTGTAAAACTGTAATTCATTTTGGAAGATTTGTAAATGAATATGTCATGACACAAAATACTTTTGTAGAAATTCCTTAAAGATTCTAGGTGTACTTTCATTTTGTCCCCTCCATATAATACAAAGGAAAAGTAGGTTTTTGATATTTTTTTTTTAAAGCAATACATCCACAAATAACACATATTCTGTGAATGAGGCTTTTCAGTTATTCAATGAAATTGGTTTTCTAGCAGTTATTTCCTTAAATGTTATAAGTAAAATTGATTAAAAATTAATTTGGGGTAATTTTCAAATTGTTTCCAAGAGTGATCTTAAAATGAAAATAATTAAAGTGATTAAAATGGGACAACAGGGATTTTACTAACTGTAAGAATCTGGATATTTCTCTTTTACAAATTTTTAAAGAAGATTATATATATATAATCTTCATATATATATATATAAAATCATACTGCTTTTGTGATTCTCCTTTGAAACTAAAATTATGTGAAAAATAATTAATTAAAAACAAATAATTGATTTAATATTTAGAGAAATCTGGGCTTTACTCCATACCTTATTGCTCATGTACTCTGAGAGTCTCATTTAATTTTTTTTGTGTGTGTGTGTAGAAGTTCTTGCTATAGGGTGCGTGCACTCACCAGAAAGACAGAGAAAGACAGAGAGACAGAAAGTGAGAAATCACTCCCCCAGGGGGAGATGGCCACGCCATAATCCCTTCTCCTCCATTCTCCTCTTAGGATCTTGGGCGTGCACGCACACATGCCTGGTGTGAGTTCAAGCCACCGGGTCTGGGACTTGAACCATGTTTGATTACATGGGAGTCCAGTGACATAGCCATTATACCATCTGTTGGTCCCAGTTTTTTATGTCATAATTTTTTATAGTAAAATGTTCTTTTCCAAGTCAAAATTGTTCTTTGACCTGAATCTTCTTTTTATGGCTACTTTCCCAAACAGGGTTAATGCAGGCTGTATCTATTACTCCATACAACACTTTTTCAACAAAAATGACATCAATTTCTTTTTAGTTGTATGTTTACACAGCAGAAGTCAACAACTCAGTGCTTAATTAAAAAAAATAAAAGTTCTGAATAGGTATCTGGAAGCAGGGCCATGACCTTAGTTACATGGGGGATTAAAGGCATTTCCTGAATTGTAGATGTTTTTGCTTAAAGGGTGGAAGAATTATAAAACTGTTTTCTGTCATTTTTTTCTTTATCTTCTTCATTCTTTAAAATTTTTTTTTTCTTTCAGCTGTATTCTTTCTATGTGCTTCTAAGACTTACATTTCTTGGGGCCAGCAGATGGTATAGAAATTATATCACTGGATTCCTATATGGCTGGACTCAGTTTGAGTCCTAGACCCGGTGATTTGAAACTCATGCCAGGCACATGCGTCTGTGTGCCCAAGATCCTGGGAGGAGAATAGAGAAGGGATTGCAGCATGGCTATCTCCTTTGGGGGGTGATTTCTCACTTTCCTTCTCACTGCCTCTGTCTCTTTCTCTCTTTCTGGTGAGTGTATGCGCCATAAGTCAAAACCTCTTAAATAAAAAAAAATAAAAAAAAGACTTGGGACCAGCAGATGGCATATGATTATGTCGCTGGATTCCCAGACTCCCACATACTCGACTACAGGACCTGGCAGCTTAAAACTACACTGGGGATGTGTATGTGTGTGCCCAAAAGCCTGAGAAGAGAATGGAGGAGAAGGGATTGTGGCTTGGCCATCTGGTCTAGGGGGAGATTTCTTGCTTTCTGTTTCTCTGTCTCTCTGGCAAGTACACACACCCTATAGCAAAAATCTCTC